>NW_019174280.1:17198694-17718146 GCF_002260705.1 Seriola dumerili
TTAGTAACATGACCAAACAATACGTATGAAAGCTTCACAGTAACAATGGGTATTTTTTAAAACATTTTTTTAAGTTTTAGAAATTAATTTAATTTAGAAAACAATCAGTAATGAAAATAGTAATTAGTTTGCCCTTTGACTAATTTTGTTGGTAGAAGTAGAAACACGTCTACAGTTGACATTTGTTCACTGTCAATCCAGCATCACATTTCTTACACGACAAAACTGTGCATTGGGCAAAATATAAATGCACAAAGTGTTCTCACTGTAAGTTCAGAGCCGGGCTCCAGGGTGACACGGTAGAGCGATCTTGCCCTGCAGGTTCAGCTTAGTCAGGTAGAACACTTCTCTCCCAGGACCTCTCTTTTTTCATCCGCCTGATGCTGTACAGGCGGATAGCGAACACAGCGTAATCCCCCAGAGCCTCCTGTTCCACTCTGGAAAAACTTGAATGTTTCCGTGAAGACAGGACACGGGCCCTTCTGTACCCCAGTCTTGGCCCGCTGCTTCTTTGGTTGGCCAGCAGGACCAGGTGGACCTGCCACGAGATGTTTTCCTGTCTGTTTGAGGGCAGGGATGTCTGTCGCCGGGTGGGACCGTGACGGCCAAACCACTGCTCGCTGGAGTCGTACTCGAATGGCGACGTCCAGCGTGCCGTATTTGGCGAGGGGCTCTGGCTCGTAGGCCGTGGGGAGCTGAGGCCCAGAGCCATCCTGACATGAAGAGAGAATCAGAGGAATAGTGAAGGAAGAGAGAGAGGCCTGAAACAGTTGCTACGTATAACTCCTCATAAAGTATTCATCAAGTTTTTATTTACTCTCACTTCATTGAGATTAGCGTTAATGTCAGATAAGTGATGGTGTCAGCATGTGCATTCTGGTTAAACTTAACTAGATTATTTTATTTGTACTAACTGCTCTTTTTAAATACTTCAC
This sequence comes from Seriola dumerili, assembly GCF_002260705.1. Classification (NCBI taxonomy): domain Eukaryota; kingdom Metazoa; phylum Chordata; class Actinopteri; order Carangiformes; family Carangidae; genus Seriola; species Seriola dumerili. Next base: position 17,199,630 of record NW_019174280.1, read on the forward strand.
CGTATCTGTCTCAGCTTCTCAGTTTTTTCTGATTTTCACAATAAAATACGCAGATTTTTTTAAAGGCAGATTAGTTTTAAAGTGAATTTTGTTATTTCCTGCTGCAAGAAACAAAAGTGTATTTATTTATTGTTGTGTGTCCATAATTATAATTCAGTTATTTGTACCTTTTAATTTTTTATTACTATGTGCATGGTGAACTACAGAGGCTGTACAGATCTAAAACGTTGTTCTGTTCATGTTCTGCTTTTACGGCACAGAGAGGGGACATTCAGTAACTCTGATCTCCACCTCTGGTCCCAGAACAGCGGTGCTGTCACTAGGATTTCCTCCTCACAGCCTTTGTTGAGGTAGCTCTCAGTGTCCTGGTCCACGCTGGCCTCACTGGAGCAGCGGGGGCTTGTCGCAGCGTTGCGGGGACGACCCCCTCCGAACCCCTCGCTCTGAGCGGGGAACGAGAGGGACACGCAGGCCGCCGGGCCCTTGTCCTGGTACGGAGGAGGCTGAAGCTCAGTGAGAGAGGAATCTCTTCTTTATCCTCTGGATGCTGTTGGCTGCAGACATGACACGGTGATACAGATGGAGTAATGTGAGATGGAAAGGGAGTGTGTACTGGAGACATACTGTGCTCTGCAGAGATACTCATTATGCATGCAACATACAGTCTACCACAGAGTTAACCTCTTAAACTGTGCCCGACCCACGGGTGAGTCCATCTTTACAAGCCCATGTTGTTATTTTAAATACTTGTGTAGTATATCACTGCATTCATTGATGCATCCTTCACAATGTGGCATCTTACTTGTATATTATTGTGCAATGTAGTAAAAGTTAAATTAAATTAAATTAAATTAAATTAAATTAAAAAGACAGTTAAAGGAACAGTTCCACATTTTGTGAAAAAAATGTTGCTCTCTTGCTGATCTCTTGACAGCTATCTGTTAAATGAGGTAAATACTACAGTATATGAAAACATGAAGCTGTAGCCAGCAGCCAGTTAGCTTAACCTAGCATGAAAACAGGCGAAACAGGCTAATGAAATCCACCTACCAGCACCTCTGGGCCAAGAAATGTTCCAGCACATAACCCCTGTTGTTTTTTACACTTTGGTTTTGTATGTTTTAAACAAAATTAGATTAACGCGTAATTAGCGATCTTTGGAGGTGCTAGTAGGTGGCTTTAGTTCCAGTCTTTGTGCTAAGCTAAGCTAACTGTCTGCTGTGGCAGCTTCATATTTTCATGCATATTTGTACAGCACACAGAGATTGATATATCTACTGTAGCTCTTTTGAGAAATTGAGAAACCATGTGAACCATAATGTTGACCTACTTCTTTAGCATGAAATATAAGGGGAAATCAGTCATTTGAGAAGCTTAGATAAAACCAAATTCACCTGAAACTTCCAGCATGAGAAAAAAAAAAACAATTACTCAGTAATAATAATACATTTCAAGATATGAAAAAGGTGAGTTTCAAGTGACAAGCATTTATAGCTAACGATGTTTTCAAAAGTACATGAGCATGTTTCCCACCTTGTTCACTGGAGGCCTCACTGCTGTATCCTCCCTGCTCAGTGGACCCTTTGCGTTTGCTGCTCCACAACAGAGGTTGTGTCCTGCTGGCCACGGCCTCAGGGCCTCTGTTCCTCCTCGCTGTCTGATAAAACTCCCTCTGCACACCAACACACGCACGCTTTAGTTCAAACATTACATTTATCTCGCCAAAACACGACATGTACGGTGTGATGCCCCGAAGAGGCAAAGAGCACAGGAGCTGATGAGATGCAGATGCTTCAGAAATTCAGCGATGTGAGAGTTTCAAAACAAGAGAAGAGGAAGAAGAAATACAAAGAGTAGTGGTGAGAGAGAGTCGGCACACCCTCTAACCTTGGTTGCCTTTCTTTTTCTTCTTGCTCTTCTTGCCTTTTCTCCTTCTTTTTGGCCACATCTGAGGCTTTTTCTGATTTCTTTGAATCCTCTTTTGCGCCTTTTGTCTTCTTCTTGTCTGACTTTTTCTTTTTTCACTGTTGAAGACTTTCTGGAAAGCTCAGCCTCTTCCTCGTCGTCTCCCTCTCTCTCCGCGCTGTTCTCCTTCTCTTCCTCCTCTTTCTCCCTCTTCTTTTTTCTTCTTCTGTTTTGATATCCTGCTTTCAGTGTCGGGGCCAGGTGAATGAGGAGCTTCATCACAGTCATCGCTTCTGTGCTGCGCAGCTGATTGGTCTCCTCCACTGTCGCTCGCCTTTCTGGCTTGTCCTCTGCTGTCGTCTCTCTTCTCATCAGCTTCCTCCTCTCGCTCTCCCTCTTGGGATTCCTCTTTTCTTTCTCTGAGATTTGGCTTCTTTTCTCCAGCTGCTTCTCCCTCCTTTCTTTTCTCCTCTGCTCTCTTTTTCCTGAAGTTCCTGCTCCTCTTTCTTCCTCTTCTCTTCCTCTGCTAACTCAGCTTCTGTCTTTTTAACTCGCCAGCACCCGTCCCTCCATTCCCACTCCAGCTGCGGCTCTGAGTGCACTCTGCCTCTGCTGAATCACCGGTTTGGTTGTTTTTGGAAACCGTGTTACCTGTTTCAGAGTCTCTGGACATTTGCCACATGCTGCTGGCCTTTCCTTCCTGTGCTGTGGCAGCCTGACCAGACCCCTGCCCGCTGCTGTTGTTTTCCCCATCTTCCTCCTCTTGCACCTTGTTGATGATAGTGGTGACCTGCTAGTCATAGCTGGTCGCTGACAGCGTAAGTGACATCGCTGACGGCGTTGGCCAAGTCGTCCACGCGGCTGGTGACCGAGTCCAGGATGGAGGAAATGTTGACAGATGGGAGGGTCTGCTGGAAGCTCTTGAAGAAGGCCATCTCTCAGCCGGGGCGCTCGTCACCACGCTGACCACTAGATTAGCTCATCAGAGGCACTGACACGGACATGTGGTTGTTAGCAGGGTGCGGCGCCAGCATCACAGTGTGTGCTGAGACCAACACATACATGCCACAACAATATGACATGTTGTAAGACATGTTTTCTAACAAGAACTCTCTCACACTGTTTTTCATTTAGCTATTTGTATTCTATAAAATAAATGTCAGACATTTTTGTAGTAGATCTATTGAAAGGAAAGACTGTATTTACCAAACAGCCACTACCATTTGCCTTCTCTGCCAAGTAATTGAAGTTAAGCTGTTTGAATGCTCATGTTCCTATGATTGTGCCACATTCACAGATCTCATTACTCAACTACACGGCACGTACAGTGTTATTTTAACCGATCAGAACGGTGCGCAAAACTACAAAAAAACAGACTCAACTTGTAATAAACCAGAATTATCATTGAATTTCAGTTTTTACACTAAAGATGTTAAAATCATAACATGGCTTATAAAAAGCCGCACCTCTCTGTCAGCTTGTGCTCATGAGACTGAGGAGAGATGTGTGAATTTACTGTAGTATTATTACTGTAGTATATCCTTTGTTGAATTTGAGGCTTGCAACTTATTATTGTATTTCTAGTATTTATCATGTTATGTATTATTATGTTTGTATATTTGTATTTTATTTTCACTTTATGGATTTCATTTAATTTATTCAAATTTTTAAATGTCATTTCTATTCTGTCTTAAATGATTTTATTATGGATTTTATTGGATTGTTTTTCTTTTCTTTTCTTTTTTTTAGTTTTTTATCTTTTATTTTTTGTTTTTTTTGGTCAATTATTGGACAAGTCTGTATGACAAGTGTGTATGTTGTTGACAGATCATATAAAATAATATCAAATTGGTGGCCTAGGTGTCTGGGCACCAGCCATGAGATGCACTATGGTCATGACATCATAAAAGTGAGCATTACATAGGTGCAAGTGGTATTGCTATAGCTTTATATACATCCAATAATCTGATAATGTATTTTAGACTTCAAGACCAGCAGCATGTTGTTCTGTTTTTTGTTTCTTTATTTGTTGTTGTGTTTCTGTTTTGGCTGTGGGTGTCTGAGGATTAGGAACAGGATGGTAAATTTCAAAATTCCTAAGTGCTATTGCGGAACCGCAACAAAGCCAATAATCATCCTAACGTGCGTGTAAGTGTGACCACTGTGGTAACTCTGTACGTGCGTTGAGTACCTGGCTGGGCGTTCTTATAGCCACTGAGATGTGACAGATCGTCAGGACTCCCCACTGACAGCTTGTTGCTGAGGTAAAGAAAAAACAGAGCCATCAACGCCATGAAGGCTGCAATGGAAGACAGGACACCCAGAAGCTCAGGAGAGACTGAGGAGGAGGGAAGGAAGGGAAGAGGGAGGGAAGAGAAAAGAGGAAAAGAAAAGACAGACGGAAAAAAGAGACATAGAAAACAAATTAGACACAGACAAACATAAGCAATACTGATGTAGCAGTTAAATTTCCAAAGTCAACCAAAGGAAAAATGTCCCCATGACTATAAATAAAAAGAAACACAGATGGCTGCAAGCTAAAACAAAATGCTATTTTGAACGATTGGCTTTTAAAGGCTGTAAACAGCTCTACTTTGATATCACAAATCATTTGGTTTGATGATATGCATCTTATTTTGGAATCTAACTCCTAAAATGTTGCCTTGTCAGGGGAGCATTAGCTATTGTAGTTTTCAACAGTCAGTGGTTTTCCCACTTCAAAGGCATAATAGATACAATCTACAGCGCTGTATATAGGCCAACCACACTCCATGTAACCATGCAGCCCAGTTGCTGCTGATGTGCTATTTTTATGACAGCCTCAAAGGGACTGTATCTGACTGAAACATAGACTCAGTAAACCCAGCAAAATCGCACTGGGCCTGCACTTAATAGGCTACAACACAGACACACTGCAGTGTAATAGCTGAAGAAAAGGAGAAGTCGGTGGACAGTAAAGCATGAACGGCATATCTAAAGGCCAAATGCCTCAGTGGAAAAGGGGCAGCTTATAAAGTAAAGCGTACTGCAGGTGAGGTTCAGCAATAAGACGACTCTGAGCTTTGAGGCACATAAATCAGGTATAATACAGTTTTTGATCCCCATGTTCGACAATGAATTTGTTAGTATTTTATTAGATTTATTAGACTTTTTCATATTGTTATTCTGTATCTCTGCCTATCCTGACCAAAATACTGTTGATTGTTAATGTCATTGTGGCATTCCTGGTTAAACAAAGGCTGAATAAATAAACAACTAGAGCTGAATCAATTAGTCAACTGACAATAAGGGATCTTCTTCTTCTGATCATCTACTTTATCCATTTTTTCAAGCAGAAATATCTAACATTCCTAATTTCTAGCTTCTCAAATTTGGAGGATTTCCTGTTTTATGTGACTGTAAATTGATAATTATGGGTTTTTATTGTGGCTGTTAATTGGAACACCACATTGGGTTTAGGAAATTGTATGGGGCATTTTTCATTATTTTCTGACGTTTTATAGAAAAGTCCAAACAGTTAACCGATCACTTAAGAAAACATTCATCAGACTAATCAATAATGAAAATAATCATTAGTTGCAGCGCTATAAAAAAAAACCCAAGGAAATAAAATGGTGGTGCATTTCAGGCCAATGCGTCTGGTGAAGCAGACACAGCCCAAATGTTGCAGCATGTGGGTTGTAGCAGGTGCTCGTATCCAAAACACTCATCACCAATTACTGATTAAATGGGTCAACTGTGTGAGAACTGGTATTTCCCTGAGAGCACAAATGAAAGAGGAAGAGAGAAAAACAGAGGCATACTTTGTCAAAGCTCCTGACTACAGACTGAACTTACTATGGACAGACTTGTTTCACCATGGCAACAGGCAGAGACCACTGCAGCCTGACAACTAGTGCTTGCTTGCTGCAGACTGCCAAAATGATGAATGCTAAATTCCCAAGAATGGCAAGAGAAGTAGGAGAGAGATAAGAGAGTGATGTGGCGGTAGAGGCTTACCTTCTCTAAATGAATATCCTATTTAAAGGCAGCTACTCCCAAAAAGCACTACCACTACTTCTGCAACTATAGATAGCGAATGGTCTCAGAAAATGTAAAAACAAAGCTGTCCTGCTCTGAAGTAATCCGACATGTAATAAATCCCTTACACTTAGTCCCGTCCAGCACTTGCCAGGCTTACGTATCAACTCTCACTGCTGACAGTTGTGTTGATTGAGCCAGAATGACCTCTGCAGCCGCAGGCGCAACAGCCCGTCTGTCGAAAATGAACAGCTTATGGCCCTGCGCCCCGCGGTGTGATGACACTTCATACATGGCCCTGCTCTGTAAATGTCAACGACAGCTGAATAATTTAGACACCTAAAGTAACCTGATCCCGCCGTCAACGTACACTGTAAAGTGGAGTGGCAGCAAGCCGGCCCTTCGGAGATCTCACCTCGCTATATGTTATTTTTTTTGTGTAAATCTCACGACTCTCAGGACAGACTTGATATTTCTCTTCCCAGCAGAGTAGATCAAAGTTTAACTTTAACTCTTTCTCCGCATTTTAACTCCCCTCTCTCACCCAATCCCATCCTCACTGGGTGTGTGTGCATGTGCGATTTGTGCGTCTGAAAAGGATAAACAAGAAGATATAACAGTAATAAATCTGAATAAATCTGTTTTTTTACAGCGTGTGAACCGAGTCTGAACTCAGGTCTCTGAAATGAGCCTCAAGATTCAATCTGCCGTTTTTTTTTTTTTTACAGGTAACGATTCCAGCAAGCTGACTAACAAACATGAAAGCGCAGCCGCTCAACCATGCAATGTAAAAACAGGGAACGAATAACAACCTCAGAGAAATGTGAGCTCATATCGATGAAATGTTTGTGTCAAATAAACAAATCATTATGTCATGTTTCTACATAAATGGGTCACAGATGGAAACAAGTTATGTAAAAGTTCCTCATCATGACATTTGGCCTTCTTTAGTTTAATTGTGTAATAACTTATCCCACTTTTACCCCAGGTTTTAGACAACTGCATATCTAACTCCGCTGTTGTTTATACGACATGCTTGTTTAAAAAGTAGGTAGACAATCTGGAAATGTTGCTTACACATGGACCTCTGATACGAAACAAAACCTCCACGCTGAATAAATCATGAACACACAGCTGCCGTCTTTTGCTGAAGTGAACTAAAACTTGATATGCCATGCATAATTCACACACAGACATTATGCTTTCTGGAGTCTATATAGAAAAACTTCCTATACACTAAACTTTAGCGAATATCCACAGGAAAGAGGGACGTTGAGAGCTCAGGCTAAATATTTGGACGTAGAAATTCCCTGCATTCGGTCATCCTGCCAAACAGACCATCAGGGTCAAACAAACAAACAAACACACCCTAAAAAAATGCACTCATATGCTTATTGAGATGCTCAAGTACAGGGATAAGCTCGGCTGTAACATGGCCTTACCTCGTCTGGCACAGATGAGCTCATGAACACCACAGTTTCTGCCCCCTCCTGAGAGAAAGAGACGGATGAAAAGGAGTCAGAGGTTAAAGTATGACTTCATGTACTGTAGAAACATATGCTCAGGCCTCAGGTTAGAAGAGCTGGCAGATGGTCGTCATGTCAGCAAACATAAACCTGATTAGCTGGAACCAACGGAAAAAAAAAATTGGGTCATTTTGGATATCAAGCTAACAGAAATTTGCCAATTAAGTAGATGTGTTCTGAAAAAGAAAGTGTACAGTATCTGTGCATGGAAGTTCAAAGCAATAGTAGGAATAGTTTGACATTTTGGGAAATAGGCATTTTCTTGCAGTTGGATGAGAAGACTGATGCCACTCTTATGTTTGTGTGGTAAATATGAAGCTGGGAAAAGCAGCCAGCTAGCTTAGCTTAGCATAAAAACTGGAAGCAGGGGGCTGTTACCTTCAGACAGAGCTAGGCTAGCAGTTTCCCCTGTTTCCAGTCTTTGTGCTAAGCTAAGATAACCATCACCTGGTTGCAGCTCCATATAGAGATATGAGAGCATTATCGATGTACTCATCTAACTCTCAGCAAGACAGTGTACTTGCCACATTTTTGAAATATTTCTAAAAAATATTTGGTACATTCAGAGATAATGTACTTTAAACAGCTCAAAATGAATGAACAAGTGCTATGTAGGTCATCTTGAATCATCTCTATAGCATCAATAAGTCCTATTACAAAGGGATACATTTTTAAATTGTTCTCTGTATGTGGGTCAAAACTGCGCTAAAGCCCCCTTATGTAATAAATTATACATGAACTATTAAATGCAGTGATTTTACTATAATGCATCTTTCATAAAAATTTAAATAACTGAATTTGTTAATGAGTCCCTCCAAAGCACCCCGACAGTAAATCTTGACCAAACACCAAAGTTTTTTGTTTTGTTTAATATTCCACCATAAAAGTACAAAAATACTGTTTCAAAACTCTCTTTTCTCCATATATATTTTTTATTGGGTTATCAAGATACAACACATTTCCTTTAGTGAGGATACATTTCACCCATTTTTCCCCCTTTCAGAACACCCCCCCACACACACACAAATAAGAGAGTTACATTCACAAACCATGAGCAAAATGCAATGAGTAATGCTGACAATGAGCAAACACGACTCTCTCCCCCTCAAAGAAAAACAGGAGGGGTGAACAATTACCAAACCAACAAACAAACAAACAACAACAACAAAAAATAAATAATAATAATAATTTTAAAAAAAATTAAATAAATAAATAAATAAATAAATAATAGAAATAACAAAAAGGGACATTTAGAGGAGGGATCCGAAATGCTTGGAAAACAAAATTAAAAATTTAACTATCACAATTTGTACACGTTGTGCTTAAAGTTCAACCATCAACTCATCAGAACAACCCCTGGCCCCTCTCAAAAAAAAAGAGTTACATCAGTGTATCTCAGTCAGATCCATCCACTTTAATCATCTAAGGAGGGAATTGAATCAATTAAGGAGAGAAAGGGATTCCAAGTTTTATAAAATTTGTCGGCACACCCCCTAATACTGTATTTGATTTTTTCTAAGTGTAGGAATGACATTAGATCCTTCAGCCAAGAGTTATGAGAGGGGGGATTCTTATCCTTCCACTGGAGTAAAATACGTCTGCGTGCAACCAGAGATGTGAAAGCAATAACATTATTTTCCCTGTTGGTGAAGCGTGTGAATTCTTCAGGCACACCAAAGATAGAGGTTAACGGACTCCTGAGCACTGGTTTGTTTAGAGCTTTTGAAAGAGTATTGTAGAAAGAGGACCAGAATGAGTTTAACTTCGGACAGGAGAAAAACATGTGCGTGTGACTGGCTGGGACCAGAGAGCATCTATCACATGAATCACTTGTATTAAAAAGTTTTTTAAGTTTAGCTTTGGAATAATGTATCCTGTGTAGGACCTTAAACTGAATTAATGTCAGACCGGCACAAGATGAGGTGGAGTTAACCCTGTCAAGGGCCCTCACCCACCATTCATCTGACAGGGAACAACCTAGCTCCCTTTCCCATGAATTTCTAGTCGCCAGTGGGGATGATAGTGATGACATGATCAATTTCACCACAACTGAGATAAATCCACGAGCCGTGGGGAGAGAAACAATTACATCAAAGAGGGTGCGAGGTGGTTTATGGGGGAAATTGGAAAAATTACAACGAACAAAATCTCTGGCTTGAAAATATCTAAATAGATGAGCTTGTGGAAGGGTAAACTTAGTTCGGAGGTTATCAAAGGAGATAAAAATGTCCTTGTCATAAAGTTGATCAAAATTCACCAGCCCTTTGTCTTTCCACAGAGAGAAAGTTGAATCAAGTGCTGCGGGTGGAAATAAATAGTTTTCACAGAAGGGCATTAGTGGGGAAAGAGAGGTGATTTTGAAGTGCCGTTTAAACTGCTTCAGGATTTTCATAGTAGACAATACAATCGGGTTGGAAGTGACTTTAGTAGGGTATGCATTTAGAGGGGAACATATTAAAGCTGATAAAGAGACAGGGTTGCATGAGTAAGCTTCCATCTGACACCAGTCTGTATTGGGGAAATTATACCAGGTATAGACTTTTTGAATATTGGCTGCCCAATAGTATGCCCTGAAATCCGGCAGAGCGAGGCCTCCCTCCTCCTTGGATCTTTGCAAAACTGAGTACCTTGCCCTTGGAGTCTTTCCCGCCCAGATGAAATGTGAAACAATTTTATCCAATTCGTTGAAAAATGCTTTGGGCAAGTATATAGGTAAACACTGAAAAAGAAATAGAAATTTTGGTAGAACATTCATTTTGATAGAGTTGATTCTACCTAGAAGCGACAATGGGAGGTTATTCCAGCGTAATAGATCCAATTTCACCTTTCTGACCAGTTCCACAATGTTATGTTTATGTAGTAAAGGGAGACTATTCAAGATATTAATGCCTAAATATTGAAACCTAGAAAAGGCTAAGCGAAACGGTAGTGTTTGAGCCGGAATCTGTCTTGCTGTATTATTAAGAGGGAAGCATTCACTTTTTGTAATGTTCAATTTATAACCAGAAAAGGAGCCAAATGTATGTAAAATGTCCAGAATTCTGTCCATGCAGACAGTGGGATTTGAGACATAGAGTAAAAGGTCATCGGCATAAAGTGATACTCTGTGCTCAGTCCCGTTCCTATATACACCGGTAAAGAGCGGTGAGCTCCTAAGGGCAATGGAAAGCGGTTCAATCGCAACGGCGAACAACAATGGTGATAGCGGACAACCTTGGCGGCAGCCACGTGTTAAAGGAAAGAAGTTGGACTGTGTTGAATTAGTTCTTACACTGGCAATTGGGGCATTGTATAGCAATTTAATCCACAAGATAAAATTTTGGCCAAAACCGAACCTATTTAAAACTGAAAATAAATAATTCCACTCCACTCTGTCAAAAGCTTTTTCCGCATCCATAGAGATTACCATTTCAGGGTCTTGTGTTTCAGGTTTGGACAGTATTATGTTGAGCAGACGGCGTACATTTGAGGATAGTTGCCTGCCCCTTATGAAACCGGTTTGGTCTTTTGAGATGACATTTGGTAGACAGGGGTCGAGGCGGCCGGCGAGGGTCTTAGCCAATAGTTTAACGTCACTATTGAGTAAACTAACAGGTCGCCAGCTGCTGCAATCTTTGAGGTCTTTATTTTTCTTGGGGATGAGTGATATTGATGCCTGAGTTAGAGTCAAAGGAAGGGTGCCAAGTTCAAAGGAGTCATTAAACATGTCCAATAATAAGGGAGCAAGTTGGTCAGAAAATTTCTTGTAAAATTCGGAAGGAAAGCCGTCTGGGCCTGGTGCCTTGCCGCTTTGCATTAATTTAAGACTGGCTTTCACCTCCTCCAAGCTGAGAGGGGCTTCTAGAGTGTTTTTGGAATTAATATCAACTGAGGGGAAGACTAAATTATCCAAGAATCGGTTCATTGAGGTAGTGTCTGATGGGGCTTCTGATTTATATAAATCAGAGTAATATGAAGCAAAAATATCGTTTATCTCGGTTGGGTCTGTAACTAAAGTTTGGGGGTTCTTACGAATTTGAGCAATGAATTGGGAAGAGGATTGCTGTTTTAGTTGCCTTGCTAGTAACCGGCTAGCCTTGTTTCCATATTCATAATAAGTGCCCTTTGTACGCCTTAAAAGAAACTCTGCCTTGTTTGTGGAAATAAGATCAAATTCGGTCTGTAATTTGAGTCTCTCCAACTGGAGAGTAGGATTGGCTGAGGTGGAGTGTTGTCTATCAATTTGAAGAATTGCTTCCATCAGTTCAAGTCGCCTTTGCTTTTCACCCTTTCGAATCCTGGCGCTATATGAGATAATCTCTCCTCGAATTACTGCTTTGAGGGTTTCCCACAGGAGAGAGGGTGAAGTAGAGTCAGGTTTATTGTTTTCGAGAAAACGTGAAATCTTGTCAGATATAAATTCACAGAATTTGTTGGACGATAAAAGCCCAGTGTTTAATCTCCAGGTTGAATGGCATTTGGTTTTAGGGGCTAGTTCCAAGTCTAATAGAAGGGGGGCATGGTCTGAAATAACTATCGATGAGTATTCACATTGTTTCACTGAGGGTAGTAAAATCTTATCAAGAAAAAAGTAATCTATTCGAGAGTATGTTTGATGAACTTGGGAATAAAATGAAAACTCCTTTGTTGTTGGGTGGTAAAAACGCCACACGTCCACACTGCCAATTTGATCTGTGAATACAGACAAACACTTAGCTGCTTTGGATTGAATTAATTTTCTTGAACAGGATCTGTCAAGCGTGGGATTGATAGATAAGTTAAGATCCCCTCCAAAAATGAGATGATGTGTATCTAGGCACGGAATGGATGAGAATAGGGAAGACATAAAATTAGGGCAGTCCCAGTTGGGGGCATAAACACAAACCATAATGACAGGAGTTTGAAACAGCATACCAACAACAATAATATACCGGCCATTGGGATCAGATATGACCTGTTCTGATGAGAACTGTACTCGCTTGTGCAGTAAAATAGCTGTGCCTCTCGAGCGACTATTGAAGTTGGAGTGGAAAACCTGTCCAACCCAGGGTTTTCGTAGTCTGGTGTGGTCGCAAAGACGAAGATGGGTTTCTTGTAGGAACGCAATGTCTGTTTTCATACCCTTAAGGTGTGAAAGTACTTTTGTCCTTTTAACAGGTCCACCAAGTCCCCTAACGTTCCAGCTTGTGAGCCTGATGGTTCGTAGCATGTCTCTCTGGGTCATGTCAATCATGAAATCAGTGATAAACTATCAATCCTGTAAGTGCTCTGATGAGATGGTGCCCCAGCCGGGTCAGCTTAGTAATGTAAAGCAAAGTAGCAACAACATATACAATGCCACCGTACAAGTCTGTGAAAAAAAAGAACGCTCCTCTATCAAAGATAAAAAGAAAAAAAGAGAAAATCCCAAACACAACAACAGAAGATGTCCTCAGTGACACCCTCAGGTTTAAAACATACTTACATACTTGTCCTAACCTCATCTTTAACACAGATGAGCATGCAGGAACTACTACTTTACACAACCGACTGATTGATAGGAGTTTGCTTCCTTTTCAATTGTGGAAATGTGTACACCTCTGACATTTACCATTTGACAGCGTAACAACCTCAGTGTTCCAGTTTTTCAATACTTAACAAAACACAACTGTGCTCTATATAAGAAATATTTTAACAAATGTTTAACAACAGCACAAACGAGTCTGTAATGAACATAACTGGATCTTACATATTAGGAGCTTAGTTGTGAATTTGTAAATAATCTCAGCTCGGGGCAAAGTCTTCCAGCTCCTCCCGTACGCCTTTAATATCTACAGTCCAGTTTTCATAGAGAAAAGTTAAAGGAGATGTGTAAAGGGACGTCATGTCTTCACTTACTGCTGAGATCACGGTAGAACCGCTCCGCTTCATCCGCGGAGTCAAACATGCGAGACTGTCCGTCAATAGTGACCCGCAAGCGCGCCGGGTAGATCAGCCCGAAGCGTATCCCATCCTTGTAGAGGAGAGACTTCACTTTGTTGAATGATGCCCGTTTCTTGGCGAGGGAAGCGCTGAAGTCCTCAAAGAACCTTATGGGATAACCCTGGTATGAGATGCCCCGTGTTTTCTTCGCCCATAGCAGCACTCGCTCTTTCTGGATGTATCTGTGAAAGCGCACAAGAATGGGCCGGGAGCCCTGCGCCGGTTTCGGCCCCAGGCTGCGGTGAGCTCGGTCCAGTTCAAAGCTCGTATCTGGTGGAGTGTCTCCGATCACGTCCTTAAACAGCGTAGTCATAAAGAGACGGGTATCAGTCCCCTCCGCTCCCTCGGGGATACCAATCACACGGAGATTCTGCCGTTTGGATCGTGAAACCAGGTCCTCAACAGCCAGCTGCAGCTTTTCATTCATCTGGGTGGTGGTCTCCACCTTGGACTTCAATGTGGCCACTTCGTGCTGCAGAGTCGACAGGTCATCTGAGTGGGAAGAGAGGGCTGTTTCCATTGCGGAGATGGTAGCTGTGTGCGAGGCTACAGTATCAGCGATCTTTTGCAGAGAAGCTTGGATAGGAGCCATGGCAGTATTCAGGGAGGTGGTGAGTTCACCTGTTACATCTTTGCGCAGTTTCTCGAGTTCACCGATGAGCATGTCCAGAGTTAGCGGTTGAGCTCCACCTGTTGCTACATTGCTAGCGCATGCCTTGCTAGCGTCTTTATCGTGCGGGCTGAAGTGTTGAGTCAACTGAGGCTGACCTTTTCCCTGGCGGGTCCCGTGGGATTTACTCATTTCAGTTTTGGAAGTATTACGCTGACATGCAAATAAGTCAAAAAATCTGAGTGTAGATATGTTAAAGTTATAAATGGTCAGGGAGCAAACGCCAGGCGTGTGATCACTCTGCCGCCATTACCGGAAGTCCCAAAACTCTCTTTAAGAATAAAAATGTATTGGCCTACAGGTTGTCAAATTAAATGATAAAGAGTCTAAAACTGTGAAATCATACCATCATGTGTAAGTTTTAAGTGTAAACTCTCCCATGTTGCTCAAGCCACTAAATTCCTAGAAAAGGAAATCAAGGTCATGACCTCTGTGTCCTCAGCAGCACTGTAGCTATAGCCCTGGTAACAGCTGTCCTATTACCATGAGCCCTCGATCATTCATAGCATCACAAATAATATGAGCTTTAACATTATGTGAAAATGTGTTTGAAGTTTGACTATTTTTACTCACTCAGATGAAAATTTTTATTACATTATTACAAAACCTGATGGTTATTACCTATCAGTTTTTTCAATCCACAGAGGCTTAAGTTAATGAAGGATAGTGACACTCACACACATCCACACACCCACAGGCTTATGCACATACACACTTACATTTGCACATTATCCCTTTTGGCTTAACACTTCAGTATTTAATGATTCAGGTGTCTACAGTGAGAGGGAGGCAGGAGCAGATCGGTATCAATCTAATTTGGGAAGAGATTAAAGATGGTGGAAATGTCTTTCTTGACGGATTTTCTAATCTGCAGCACACGATTTTACTCCCACAATACACGAGAGAATTTTAAACAAGTCATCCATGGATTACTGTATCATTCTCCTCAGATCAGGGATTGGGCGCTGAAAGTGGTCTGAGGCACGGACTTGATGCCAAAGCAAAGAGAAAGCTCTGATATAGACAGACACTCTGCAGACCAATTCACTTAATGGTACAGAAACTCTCTGTTGGCCTTTCTTGCAGAAACCAAAATGCACAAAGCATAATCTTTGCGTACACTACCAATCAAAGGTTTTATAACACAACCTGAAAAAAAATGTAAATTACAGTTTTACAAACTGCCTTTTTCAGGGATCAAGTAATAAGTTAACAACTACAACTTTCCTGAAGCAGTGGAAGCAGATTAAGAATTGAAAGTTGATGCAAACAGGTGTCCCAACTTTTGTTTATCACTTACAAGCCCTCTGTATAAAGGCAGTGTTGGAACAAACTGTGTTACTGTACCCTCGGAAGCTTTTTTGGAGGAAATAGTGCTGTGATGAGAAAAAGGAAGACAGACTGGTTGGTCAGGTGTTCATCCCAAAGCAAGATAATGAGAGGAAAAGAAATAGACAGATGATGACATGATGGAAGAGCAGCATGAGTGTCCAGACTCAAACCCCATCGAGCTGGTTTGAGATGAACTGGACAGAAGGTGAAAGCAAAGCAACCTTCAAGTTCAACATATTTTGCAACAGCGTTGGGATAAACTTTCCGAACAACATTTCATTTCCATTGTAGTAAGAATGCCACTAGTGTGTTCAGCTGTTGAATGAGTCAAAATCTTTGATTATATTTTGTTAAACAAAGAAAATTCATTCTCCAATTGTTTATTTGTTGTTCAATGTTCTATTCCAGAGTACATTGAGACATTAGACTACCTACATGTCAATAAATCTTTTATGCTTTATTTTAGGCTTGGGTTGAGCTACTTTTCGTGATCTTAGAGTCAAACTCAGCGAATACATTATTCTGCACCAGGGAAGGTCAAACATCAATGTAAAGTAACAACATGAAAAAAATTTTGATTTGAGGGAGACTTTAAGACAACTGCAAAGCTACAAATCAGCTTCAATTCAAAATATATAATTACATTTTGAAAAGTGAAAATGAAAATCCGGAATATTTTCAATTATATTCTAACTAGTAAGAGCGGACCTGTGAGTTATACGGACATACTAATTAAAGACATACAGTATGTACAGTTCAGTTGTAAGTACATGAAATATGAATTCTACATATCTCCATTCCCATGACCTGTACCACTGCTGACTGTGTGAAACTCTACCTGCTCTCTCTCTCAGGTCTCACGGTGTATCAGCAAACACTGCTGCACGCATGGCTACACGTGACACAATAAGAACAGTGTCCGTAACTGGACGGAGAATGGCACGCGCCTACTCCTCACTGGCTACATGCCTTTGTCACTGCTCGGTGTCCCGGTCACTTTGACTAAAACCTTGAAGAGACACTTATCCATCGGCATGTAGGCTATTGTATTTGTTGTAAACATTACCCGTAATGAGCTGTTATATTGACTGGACACATCACTCCGGTGATTAAGGAGAGCATCATCATCAGCACGTGCTGAAATGAAGCGGTTTTGACAAGAGTAATTTCTAACTCAAATCATTCTTTTTGTTAAATCGATAATATTAAACTATATTATTCCGCCAAGTTATGTAGTTCAGTCAGTAACAAAAAGTAGTTGCCACGGATGCTGCTGTGATTTTTCAGTTAAAGCCATTATTTAAATCAATCACTACACTGTTACATGTGTGTTTTAATCAATTACTTTACAAGTGCGAATCGAAGAACCAAAACACCGGGACCATTTGTGTCTCTGTCCACTTATAGCATCACTTCACGCCGCTGACAGATCACAACATTCCCGCATCAGTGCGGGTGTCCGCGCTTCGGCATCATCAGCCCCGTGAAGCTAGTTAGCTGCTGTCCCAGCTCCGGAGCACTGCGGTACTCGCGGCGTGATTTATAAAGAAACTGGATAAATAATAATAATAATGATTAGAGGCTCCGTCAATAGAAATTGTTGTTTTTAAACGGCGATCTTATTCCGACCCGGGCAAAGTTTCACACGAGTCCCGCAGGACACCTGAGACCGAGTACTTACCGTCTATCGCCATGATGCTCCGTCTCGGACTCTACCAACTGTGGGGGTGGTGGTGGGGGTGTGATGGAGACGGGAGGTCATTCATGAACCAGTGTGGTAGTGTTTGTGAGAGAGGGAGAGATTGTGTAAGCATTTATGAGACCTATGGCAGGTATGGGGAAGATTCAAGTTATATTATATTATATTATATTATATGATATTATATTACTCCCCGTTGTTACCTTTCTAAGTAATAAGAGAAACTACAGCATGTTGGCATGAATGGATTATTAGACAATGGGCCCCTGGGCACATGTAAAAGCCTTTCCTATATAGGAGCAAGACATCCAAATTGAAAAAAGCCACAAAACAGCCAAGTTATTTGTAGTCGTTTTTTTAGTCATTTTGTAGTCTTGTGGAGCTTTTTGTCTCTCTTTGTGGTTATTTTGCCCCTTTTGGTTGTCATTTTGCATCTCCTTGTGCACATTTTTGTGTCTTTGTGGTCATTTTGTGTCTTTCTATGACATTTTGCTGGTGAACCCTAGGGGAACATTAAGCACACTTATGTTCAATAATGTATATAGCTTTGTTTCAGGTTTGTTCTCTACTTACTGTTTACTTTTTACTACCAGCCAGGCACAGGCCCAGGGTGTCAAGGGTCAGGGCGCCCCTCAGCCTGTGCCCTGTAGGCAGGTTCAGTAATCCTCCCATGTCGATAAGGCCTGACTTGCAGTTCCAGTTCATCCCAGTGGTTAAGGTTGAGCTCAGGGCTCTATGCAGGCTAGTCAAGATCTTCCACATCAAACTGAATAAACCACTTCTTTATGCAGAGGGCACTGTCAAGTAGAAACAGTAAATGGCCTTACCCAGAACGTTGCCACAAAGTTGGAAGCACAGTATTTTTCTAAAATATCACTGCACGCTGTGGCATTAAGATTTAGCATCAAGCATTAAGCCAAAAGTACGTAAAAGAGCCCAAATCCAAAATTACACAATGTACGGGGTATCCACATACTTCTGGCCACCTTAACTCTCGGCCACTCAACCAACCAACCAAGAGTAAAGTGATGCCAAGACATGCTTACGTCAGTGCTGGAAGACACGCCCACCTGGCTTTCCCTTACTACATTTCCGCAAAGTTTTTAATCTACCGCTGCCTCACCTTGTTAGAAGATTGTTTAGGTTTCAGGAAACACAGGAAATTATAAAAATGAGTGAAATTAAACCAAACGACGAAGTTGCAAATGACGACAACGGAGAGGAGAAAGACTGGGCTGCGGCCAAAGCTTTCTTTGACAACCTCAAAACAAAAGTACCGAGACCTGTAAGTATTTTGTTTTTTGCTCAACAGGTTACTGCACTAAGCTCTTGTGTAGCTGTAGATTAATTCGTTGCTAAGCTTTGGAGGCTTCAGGTCTAGCAAGTTTTATTTTCCACTTTTCCTTCCACTCCACAGCCCAAACCCCGGTTCGCTGTCACCATCGCCGTCTCCTCTCGCACCCTCTTCAACATGGTGGCAGAGAGGAAGATCTTTGAGGAAGAAGGAGTGGAGAAGTACGTGGCTCATCAGGTGGAGCATGAAAGCGAGCCCCTGAAACCAGGAGCTGCTTTCCCCTTCGTCAAGGTAAAGTAATCCTGAGCCCCGGAAGTGTCGACTTTTGCAGGGCGTGGTCCCTGAAGTGCACCTAATCGAATCATTTTAAAGCACATTGTTGACATAGTCCATACCAGGATCAGGTTCTGTCTTGCAACCTAAAGCCATGTTACACCTATAGTAGCACACCCCAGTCAGTCATGTAAAACAGCAGGTTTTTATCTTTAGGCACTGACAGATCCACTACAATTAGTGAATCATTACTTTTAAATAAATATGGCTGTCCACTTATCAAAGACACACTTTCTCTCCTAATTGGCTGACCGGTCATATCATCCTTCTCTGACATCATGGATGCTCCTCACTGAGGATATTTCTCATTTAAAGACAAACTATTCCAGACTTCCCCCTGCTGTACAGTGTCAGGTGCCTTCAAACCCGGGTATTGTCACCCTGGAATAAAGAAACATCACAGGAAACGTGATTGCACCCTGTTACTGTAAAATCATCTTGTATTCATAGGCTGCTATGCATCTACTCAGTGACAGGAGATCTGTTGCAGACCTGCTACAATGGGCCTGATTTCTCCAAACCTGCCTGGATGTAAAGTATAAACTGACTGTTGACTAACTCACTGGAGCATGTTAATTATTTCAATTGCACCATAGCCAAAAAACAATGGTGCAATTTTCAAGCCCACTATGAAGTTTTTGTGGAAACTTGAGGATCAGAGGTGTTCATTCAATTTCTATGAATGACTACATTTTTTTTGCTGCATTTAAAATGTGCTTACTTTTGCCTTTAGAGATTTTGAAAATATAGAAGTTGTAAGTTCTTAAAATTGTGGATATATTTTTGTTTACTCATACGCAATATTTAAATGGGAATAAGTGAGTTAAGTAAGTTATGTCATTGGGGACAATAATGTATTTTGATCCATGATTAAACCCTGTTAGCATTCTGCAAGTATTTTTTTTTTTTTTCCGTTGTCAGATATTTAACCTACTGCATGTAGACCAGGAACTTAAGTTAAGAAAAGAGTTGATGTTTTAGTGTCACAGCATGGTGAAATACAGATTGTGAAAGCTTGTTTCGGCCAGAGTACAGGTCTTCAGCACTGAGCTATTGTAATGTTTTGACATGAAAGTGAAGATAATAATCATTTAACATCATGTAGTATATAGAGTGTTTTGCCAAATATGTTAATCACCTATATCTGATACTGCAGCAGCTATAGGGAATGTACTGTGTATTGATTTTCCATTTTTTGAGCAAATGCACTGGGCAGTTCAAGTGATTAAAATGTTGCAGTGTTTGTGTTGTAACCTGATGGTGAACACTCTGACACAATACCCTGGTTTCTGGTGTGAATCTCTCTCTGTCTTCTCACACAGGCGTTGATGAACGTCAACTCTCGACTGAGGGAACTCTACCCAGACAGCGAGGAGCTGTTTGACATCGTCTTAATGACTAACAACCATGCCCAAGTCGGAGTGCGCCTCATAAACAGCATTAATCACTATGGTACGCCGTGCCCTAAACCAAACATTGCTGATTACCAGTGGCGGCTCGCCCGCTGCAGCAACAGGCTTAATCAAGAACAGCACTCAGTCTACTAATTACGCACTAGAAAACAAGAAGAGCTGTTGTAGGATAATTAGAATGGGATTTCTTTCTTCACATATCTGCAACTTGCTTTCATTCTTTCAGAGTTGACCATAGAGAGATTCTGTATGACGGGAGGGAAAAGTCCCATAGGTTACCTGAAGGCCTACATGACGAACCTTTACCTCTCCAAGGACTCAGAGAAGGTCACAGAGGCCATAGAGGAAGGTAAGTGAGTAGATTACAATCAATCATGACACTGTTTTGTGTCATAAAGTGCAACACAACATCAGCCTCTCTCAGCAGCCTTCAGATGTTTCTTGCACTTCACTAATATTTACACACTAGCATGTTGACTTTGTGTGTTACTCATTCTCACTGTTGAGAGAAATCTGGACGCCACACTGTGCAGCAAGGTTGAAGACAAGTTGTGATTTATGGCTCCCTGTCATCTAAATACACACAAAACAAACAGATAAGAAGCATAAAGACTCAAATTATTACAAAACTTAAATCATGAATTTATCAATATTGAGAAAAAAAGTCAGTTATTCAGCAAAAATGGTAAATATTTGCCTTTTCTCTTTCATATTTCATTGTAAACTGAATGTATTTGGCTTGATAATGAAAATTATTATTAGTTGCAATCCTACTTATATGTTGAATTATAAAATTCACTTTTACCCATCTCAGAATGAGAGGTGTCCATGTCCCGGTCCACAGCTGCCCTCATACAGTGTATGTGATGCATGCTAACAGCTGCCTGGAGCATGCCAGGTTTTCAAATGAGACTGCATCTGACCTGTGCAAGGACAGACTTCAGACCAGGCTGTACATCGCCTGCATATTTGTTTATAACACACGCAGGAGATGTGTGACATTCTGACCAACAAATCTATAAAAATGTAATTTCACACGAGACAACCATATAGACGGACAGAGAGAGAGAGAGAGAGAGATAGAGAGAGAGAGTGTGTGTAGGTCATTATGTTTCTCATCCATGCTGCCATTTGAGCTGTTTTCTCATGGATACCACCATCTAACGGCTCCAGATTTATTTATAATGAGACAGAATGGGCTTGAAATAATGGGTTTCTGCTCAGACCACAAGAAGTTTACAGTTTCTATTGAGCCTTACAAAGAAGACAAGCATCAGTAATGTGTAGAATTTAGTAACTAAGTCTCAGACAAAGAAGACGCAGTGTCGTCTTTTGAGTGGGAAAATTTTAAAATTCTTTCTTTAATGGTTTGGAAGCTTTGAGGCTGCATTGGCTAATCTGTCTAGATAAAAACTGTCCCTCTAGATTTGCATCTCCTCTTGGTATACAGAGGTATAGGAGATACAAATCTATTGTCAGAGTTGCAAAATCCTAACTAGTGAAGTGACAGTTGATAAAGCTGTTTAGTACATATTCATCTCCTCTCTATCAGGAATTGCCGCAGCCACAATGTTTATGCCGAGCACAGAGACTCAGTTGAGCGACACTCAGCTGAAAGTGGCGTTTGACGGCGACGCCGTCCTCTTCTCAGACGAGTCAGAGATCATTGTGAAGAAACACGGCCTGGACACTTTCTTTGAGCATGAGAAGCAGTATGAGAACAAACCTCTCGCTCAGGTAACCTATGTTTGTTTTTTATGTACTTTAAAATCACTGGGACTTCATGGAGGGAGACACTTTGTACAGATTATACTGTATATCTTCACAAAAATCAAACTGATACATCAGCCTGATATTGACCACAATTTAATAATAATTCAATAACAAGGCAGTTGTGTTATTCAGTGCTGATTTTCCTCTCTAATTGCAGATACATTGAAACATTCTGTCATAATTCACATAAAAACTTAGTGTAGAGTTTCCTCATTCTGGGTTTCAGTAGATAGTTACATTTTGCCACTACGGCTTTAATAAGAATTGGTATTCTTTTATACGAGGGAACAGATTGCAAGGGGCTTTCTGGTGGTTCTGTTCTCCAGTGGTTATCCTTAACTACAATAAACAGATGCTCAGCAGTTCATGTTCCTTATTTCCTGTGTTGAAAACTTTTAACTTGATTTTTTTGGCTCTTCCAGGGACCCTTAAAGTGTTTCCTGGAGGCTCTGGGGAAGCTCCAGAGAAAATTCTACACCAAGAACGAGCGTTTGAACTGTCCCATCCGAACCTACCTGGTCACAGCCCGCAGTGCTGCCAGCTCGGGGGCTCGTGTCCTGAAGACCCTCCGCAGCTGGGGCCTGGAGATCGATGAGGCTCTGTTCCTGGCGGGGGCTCCAAAAGGGCCCCTGCTGCAGAAAATTAGGCCGCACATCTACTTCGACGACCAGATGTTCCACATTGAGGGGGCCAAGGAGATGGGAACCATATCTGCACATGTCCCCTATGGGATCGGACAGAAGTACCACAAGGGGAAACTCATTGAGCAGCCCGCCAAAAAGGAATAACTTCACATAGCAGTTAAAATATTAACTTTGCACTGTTTTCACCTGCGTAAGAAGAGAGTTACTCCAGATTTAAAAATTGTATGCAGGAAAATGATCTGTTATAAAAATATTTTTTTGAGGATTGAGGTAATGAATTGGTGACGCAGTCTACAAGGTTTCCTAATTTGGGATGTTTTATAAAGTGTTTTTTTTATGATGGGTATTATTGATGAGTGGAGGAATGTATTTTCAAAGCAAGAGTTACACTAGGTGCCATACACTATTTCACTTAATGCCGTTTTGGAAGAGAAGCACCAGATGTATTACCTGGCAGTGCTTTTTAACCATGCTATATCTGTGTACCTTTTTTTTTAAAGGAATAACCATGTCTCTCATTTACATTGGAGTTTATGTTGGGGTTTTTTTATACCACAAACACGTTTATTTTATTTATCTTGGTTCTTGGCTGTTGGTTCTTGGCATATATGACCAGGATGGGAGAATATATCTGCTGTAGTAGTTGGTTTTTTTTCCTGCATTGGATCTTTTATTATCAGCAGCCAGTTTGAGGGTAAATTTGTCTAGCCAAAATTTTCCAACATTTTTGGTGTCTGGATGTAATCTTGCACATTTAATGGGACTCGTTACCATATGGGCTTTATGTGTAAAAGGGACCTTTATTAGGGTAGAGGCTTGCAAGGAAAACTGAAGCTGTCTGTCTTACTTACTGTCTCTAGTGTTGGTGCACACACTCTATAGAAAATGTCTACTTTTTATTTTTCCTCAAATTTTCAGTCATGTTCTGTGAGTTGTTTACACTTTTAAACTGTATCTGTATATCAGGCAGCGCACTGTAACTACACTTTGCTATCATGTTATGCTTTTCTTTATAGGAGTGACTACATAATATATGTTTGTAGATTCTTTGTGTCTTTCATATTACAAAAATAGCTTGAAAACTAGGAATAACTAAATGTCATCTTGGAGTTAAACAGTTACACTCATTTGTAAATTTTAATATCAAGACTGGTAATATTTCTAGATTGATTATATTCATGTCGTGGTAACAAGGTAACATGATTTTTGTACTACTTTAGCTTTCTTGGTTCAGATTTCTCTCAAAGTGTTTTGAGCACAGAGTTTGTAGAAGACAAATAAAGGAATGTGGAGGAAAACCATTTGCTTGTCTTTGTCAGTGGTGGAGAGTAAATTGTAAGTTGAGGTACTTGTACATAGTCTATCCATTTTATACTTCTCTACATTTGAGAAGGAAGTAGTGTATTTTTATTTCACTACATTAACACTAGATTATCAATGGAAAAAAACAAACATAATGAGCTTATAAAGTACAATGCATTGTTAAACATTAAGTGGTTTCCAAACTCCATGGGTTGTGATGCCATACAAAAAGCAATATCCAGTTGGGCCCATTGTTATGTTAGCACCTCTCTGAACATCTCAGATTGTTTCATTAAAATTGTTCTATTCAAGACCAAAGACCAATATCATCCAATTTTTATTACCCAGTATTTCATTTAAAAAAAATTCTTATCCCAAGCTTGGGAATCATTGGACTGAACTATTAAACTTGATCTAAAGCAGTTCAAACTTGCTACATCTTGACCATCTAACAGGATGATTGCCCAGGGACCTTCCCAAAGTAGGTGGGTCTTTCATATATCATATTTCACATATTCATATATCATACTTGCGTAATCGTGAATGTAACAATATATTTCTTAATAATATAATCTTATACTACGATTTCAGAGACCCCTATAGTGGACCATACTATTTCTTTACGTTGACGTTACTCGAACGTCTCATCTACCTGCCTCGTTCCCAAAAGTGGCTAGCGTCCTCAAATGTCTGCACCTGGGCGGCCCACAAACAAATTGAGAAATTGAGACACTGTTGGTAAATGTAAGTAGCATTAGCTAACTATCTAACTTGTTAAATATACTTCACTTTCTTACCTTCCGAGTTTCTGAATTAGTTTGTGTCACGTATCTACGGAGGGATGCTAATGTTAGCTAGTTTCTAACTTTTGCCTTAATTTACAGTTTAGCTAATGCTAGCTAGCTGATAACGCGCCCTTGTTGGTAATGTTGGCTTGGCATTTCCTTACCAATGTATGTCATATATTATCTAATTTTAACAAACACAAGTTCTCAGTCATGAGCAGTGAGATAATGGAGGATTAGTTGTTGTCGAGGTACATTTCGACATCAATATAAGTCCTTTATTAGTACCATCGTGGGGAAATTTGCAGTTACAGCAGCAAAAATAGAACTGCTAAATGTCAAGAGCGAATACTAAAATGTATCAGTTCATCTAATAATAATAATATAGTATCTACAAATCATATTTAAGTATGGCAAAAATAGCAGCACTGAAAGGATATTGCTCTGTTGGTGTGTGTTAATTATTGCACATGGTGAGTTTGTTAGTTTTTGGTGTGTGTGGTCTACTCAGTACAGTATTTGCTATACAGTCTGACA
Source organism: Seriola dumerili (assembly GCF_002260705.1). NCBI lineage: Eukaryota > Metazoa > Chordata > Actinopteri > Carangiformes > Carangidae > Seriola > Seriola dumerili. The sequence continues at coordinate 17,224,802 of NW_019174280.1, forward strand.
TCAGCAGGAAGGTAAAACCTGCGGTATTACTCCTTCCCACAGGGAGGGTGCAACAGCCACTGGCTGAAGGAGCTGCCTAGTGCTGTCAAAGGGTGGGAGATGATCCCCAAAACGAATGAAAGCTTAGCCCATTATCTCCACTGGGTCAGGGGGCATCCCAGGATAGAGCTGGCCTTCATAATCAGTGTGTTCAGTCTTGTCCTGTCAGCAGTGGAGACGCTGCTGCCCCAGCAGACCACAGCATACAAAACGGCTGATCACAGTTATAAAAGGTCCTCAGGAGTGCGCCCTGCACACCAAAAGACCTCAGTGTCCATAGCAGATTACTTTATTGTAAAGTGCATCAGTGTTGTCAGTCCAGTCCAGTTCATTATTCAGGTGAACCCCAAGGTACTTGTATGAGTCCATGATCTCAGTGTTCATTCCCTGAATGTTCACTGGTTTGAGAGGATAGCGTTTGGGGTTGTGCTGATCTGGAGGCAGCTCCGCTGACACCAGTCCACAAAAGAGTTTATTATATCAATACAGTTTATTATTTCATTTTAATGATCTAGACTTTTACTTATAATTAAGTATCATTGGATTGATGTATTGGTACTTTTTACTAAAGTAAAGGATCTGGGTAATTTTTCCCACCACTTGTCTTTGTACATGTCAGCAGTAGATGGTGCTATTTAGATGTAATTTTACACCTTGGTGCTTTAGCTACACCTTTACAGTCCTACACCTCGGAGATGAGTCACTTACTTGTAAGCTTTAACCTGTTGAAGTCATGAAGTCGGGAGTCTTTTAGCTAATCTGTCCTTTTTTAACCCTCTATGTTCCTCAGTGTCTCTCCAGCCTCAGCAGAGCACCTCTCATTTTATATGTATAGGATGAAAGAAGCCACAAGGGGGAGCTCTTGCTCAACTATATTGGGATTAAACAGAAGGGCAAAATAAAAAACAAAGAATCCCCTCCTTTTGTGTGTAAGTTTCTTAAAGTATATAACAACAATAAAAAGGGTGAAACAACACTTGAAAATATAATTTAGGTTAAAAGTGATGTATAGAAATAATAATAAAAAAAAGGAACCTCAAAATGACAAAAAACAGTTTTATCTTACAAAGTGTACAATTCTTTGAGACGTTTGTTATAACTGAGCTCCCACTCAGCCCAATTTTCCAGGTACTAAAATATCACTGCAAAGCACAGCAAGAAAAACAAAATGCAAATCACTCTCCGCAGTGAACTAACATTAGGCCTAATTGGAAGTTAATGAGGTATCCTGCGGTTCCAGATATATTAAAAATATCTGAGGTTTATCCTTCTGGACTAAAATAACACCTAATATGAGGTTCAGAAATGTTCAAGTATTTTTATGTTTTATTCACGCTGAGAGTGGTAGAGGACGTGTTCAGATGCTTTATTTTAGTTGAAGAATACATGCTGTAAAATATTCCATTACAAGTAAAAGTGCTGCATTCAAAATCCTAGTAGTAGGAGATGTAGACGTCATAGCATTAAATGGAAATACTCAAATACAAGTACATCAAAACTGTATTGGAGTAAATATATTTACTTATGTTCTACCACTGCTCCACATCCCCTGATTTTTTACATTTTCAAATTTGCAGACTTCAGCCACAACCGACAAAGTAAAAAAAAGAAAGAAGTATAATTAACAAATATACGTAAAGCATAGTACGCAAAGTAAAAGTGCTCAATGCAGAGAACTGTTCTGTATTAAATATCATATTATATGGTTATAATACTGTTGTATTAATATCAGTAGCATTAAATGTTGTATCTGGTGAAAATGGTGCTATAATTTTACAATTTTATACACTGTTGCATCTTGATTGATCAATTAATCGATTAGTTGATCAGCAGAAAATTAATCTTCTCACATGTGAGGATTTGATGCTGTTCTTTGTCACACATGATAGTAAACTAGTAGATAGTAGAATATATTTGGGTTTTGGACTGTTTGTCAGACAAAACAACATTTAATGCAGCACCACAGGCTCTGATGAAGCTTAATGGCCATTTTTTGTTATTTTCTGATGATTTTGGCCAGGAAAAGAAAATCAGCACATTAATGAAAATAATTGTTAGTTGCAGGCCTAGAGTGACATGCACAATATTCAATGTATTGCAGCAGAAATATAAAAGTGGCATAAAATGGATATACTTAAGTAAAGTACCTTAACTTTGGCTTGAAGTACTGCACTTGACTACATTTTCTTAGTTACACCACAGTAGACTGTTCATTTATTAAACACAGATTTTTAGTGATCGTCTTATGTTCTTGACCCTATTTCAGCAACAGGCAGCTTTACCAGTTTGGTCACCATGGTAATGACTCTGAATATTGTTCCCTGACTAGAAAATATGAGGATGAGAAGATTGTGAGGTTTAAAAGTCAACGCTCGAGGGGGTCCGGATTTATTTTAATTTTATAATAATTTTCTACAGTTGAGTTATTCGTCTCATCAGTGGATCGTCTTTGCAGCAAGGCACAGTTTTGTCAGGCAGCAGAGTGTGTTCGTGTTTGTGTGCATCCCTGAGAGCTGGGACCCAACCGGCTGTTGCCATGGATACTCGGTGCTGACACCACAAGAACTGTGTAGGCTTGTTGAAGATATAATTAATAACAAAGGATTAGAGGCAAAGGTAGCATGGGGCTCAGTATGAGAAACCTCATCACACAGTTACTATAATTGGCATCCTTTCTTGTGTGTGTGTGTGTGTGTGTGTGTGTGTGTGTGTGTGTGTGTGTGTGTGTGTGTGTGTGTGTGTGAGGACGCCACAAGAAAAGTTACCGAAAAATAACAGTGGAAACAGTACTCTCAGACTGCTGCTGCATTTATCTTCTTGACAAGCAATTTGCTCTAAATATGTTTTCTTGGTTGGTGGCCAGAAACTTGTAGGTAGATGTTTTCTGAAAGTAATTTATTTTGACCAGCATCACCTTGGTGGTTGCCTTCATGCCTACATACTGAATATCTGGGGAAAATTTATTAAACATAATTAGATAATTGATATTCCTTTAAAATGTATTGATAAATCACATGAACACAAAAGCTTTGTCTAATGTTTACATGGAGTACAGACCAAAAACATGTTGTTTTTAGCCACGACTGATCACTTTTGAATGGACTGCCATTAAATCGGGTGCAGATATTAATGACTTGTTGGTATCTTTACAGATTATGCTCACATTTAAAAAATAAATGATGTGTTACTGGACTGGTATAATGCTTGAAGAGAAAGAAGCATCCAACACTATGTTACATAATCTGGAATAATGGTTATGAATTGTTCTAGATGTTAATAAATAATGGCATTTGAACAGAAATTAGTTCAAAAGTAAACAAAAGCAGTCAGAATATACTGTTCATTACTAATTGAAATTAAAGCTGCATGTCAACCCATGATTGTATTTTCTTATATTGTCTGCAGTATTGGGACTACACTTTCCACAAACCACAGAGAATTTACTCCCCCTGTGGCTTTCTGTGTTGAGTTTCTCTCGGTGAAGTTTGAGTCTCTGCAGGTGGCGCTCATTTCTTCAACTGTTCGACCGTGAAGTCTGTCAACGCTCGTGATAACAACTCAGTGAATCTGCTGCACGATGCTACAGTCGCCATTTGCTGTGTGACTGAGTTGGTGGCGCGCACACACACAGTGATGTGACAGGCTCTGTTGACAAAAAACTGTGGTATGATAATGACATGTATTGAGGTCAGCTGGTCCCCCTCCCCAGTAGCACATCCTTATAGAAATCAGGGTATATCCACTCCATACCCACAGTAATTAAAGCTATAGATTGTAAATCTATAGTGCTCATATGAGGGGAGTATGTTTACATTCCTGAAGTGTTTGATCCAGCACAAAGCTTTCGGTGAATGATTTCTAAAGATTAAACTCAGACTTTTTTGTCTGTTCTAACACGGTTCCTGTTGGAAACAGATGCTCATCACCCTTGTGGTATGCATTATGTGCTTCTATAATTGCTGTCTGACTGATGTTGTTGCAGACCTAACTGCGTTTTCTGCAGGGATCCCAGGAAACCTATCTCTGCACCGCCCTTATTCAATTTAGCCCATTCTCATTTGATTGCACAGTGTGATTCTCTGAAAGCGACCCCACAGGTCCCGAGGCATTGACAAGTGTCTCTGCATGAGATGGATTACTGATGCCTCATCGACATGCTGTTTCCTCATCTTGGCTTTTCACAAGAGCACCTGTTTGCCATTATTGACAGGCTTAGCTAAGATACAAGACACAGTTAGTGAGCTCCACACCCGAACATCCAATATGCAGACCTAAAGATGGGAGCAGTTTAAGTGATTCTCTGGAAATGCTTCCAACAGTCAAATCAATCGCTGCTTTGCCTGTTGCTTTGAAAGACAAGCAGGAGAGGGAGGCAGCGATCTTCCTGACATCATGTTGCTTTAAGTTTTAGGTCGGGCTTCCTGTTGCTCTCATACAAGCTATTAATTCACTGACACATTTTATCAGTTTGTAGGGTAAAAACATTAAATGGTGCAGAGTGAAAATAGAAGATTACTTTTTCTTCCAGCGTTTTAGATTTATCTGGCCTGTGTGAAAGGGGATCGGCTGCTCTTTGTCACTGTCATCTCTAATATATGTTGCTTGCTGTTTTTTGCTGTAATTCAGCCACAAGTTAAACTGTCTTTCATCATTTTGAGAAGCATCACACTGACCTCCTGTCCAGCAAGTGTTTAGCATGAGGCAGTGTGGACAGATGGGAGAGCAGCCTCTGATCTGATGAAAAGGGCAGGCCGAGGAGAGACAAAAAAAAACAAAACACTGCCATAGTAACAACTGAGCGGCACAAGGCCATACTTCTTCATGGCTGGAGCTGACCAGCCGTGGCATTTAGTCTGCTGTGCAGGCTTAGTAAAGGACGCAGAGCGTGGCCCCTGCAGAGGCTGAGCCCAGCCAGCCAGCAAGGGAAAGCAGGGTGCAACCACTGAGCAAGCAAGCATCACCAATTATCTCCACCTCTGCGCATGTAGCAGGAATCCATTTCAGCACCATTACCTCTGGGCAGCCATGGGCTGACAGTCTCTCCCATCAGGGCGATAGTTCTAAATTGGCTCCCACCCCTCTACACTTCCTGAGATTGAAAAGAGATTATTAAAGACATTCATCATAGAAGAGGCCTGAGCCTGTCTGGAAAGTCTGAAAATGGTGAGAAACTATGGCACAATGGAGAGGGCCTGAAGGAAGAGGAAGAAGGAGGATGGAGTAGAGAGAAAATGATGTAGAGATAGGTCTGTGTGCTGAAGGCTTGGTGCTCCTCCCTGGTACCAGACAGGGTGGTCCCCTGGGTTTCTTGTGAGCCGGTTGGGCTGTAGCAGCAGGCAGGCAGGATGTGGGGCCCAAGTCTGGAGGAACGCATGCACAGCAGGCCACCCAGTCATGGCTAAAACCCCACATATTGGATGCAGCGCTAATGATATCCCTGGAGACCGAAACAATCTGGCTCCTGCATGACAAGATGCACTGTGCAGTGTATTATCTGTGTGTGATCCAGGATGATTTCTTGGGGAAAGACTGTACAAGTATCACAAGTTTAAGGTCTGCTCTGTGGTCTAATGCTCAGACTGGAAATTGGATCATAATGTCTTGAAATATTAAACGTCTTCTGGTTTAGAAGTCTTTGCAGCCAAGAATACAACTTTAGTCTTTTGCAGGAAAGACATTGTTACAGACAGCACACGCCTAAAGAAGACCAGTAGTTGAAATGCTAGATGTTGCACTGTGTGGATTCCCCCCTCATGCATATTTTAGGATATAGAGCTGAGCCTACATTTTCAGTTCAGATTTCGTACAAGCATTCATTTTAAACTTATGCTTTGAATTATGGTTTCACTTTGAGGAGATGCCACCAGCTTGGCTTGGTATGTGTCATTTAATTTCTGTCAAACTGCTGCCACTCACTTGCCAACCCTGATCTCTTACACCCCTCCCATGCACTGACTAACAGAGGTGTTATCGATGCAGTTATGTAACCACCTGAATATTGATGAACATTAGAGCTACAGTATGCCCATATGAATTCACCGTTCAAAATGTGAAAGTTGTCTTCACTCTTCAGATTGCATGCGTATCAGAAGATGATTAATATTAGAATTAGAAGACATAGTAACAGCACGTAATGTGAAACTGTGCATTTAACAGCAGTCACGACCAATTGGATTAAGTTAAGAAAACTACAAATTTAGGCTAGACATAGAGTAGAAAAAGGAAAAGAAATATCTCTATAATACTGTATGGAAGAAAAATACTTTAACTTAATTTTTGGATTTCTTTGCATCCAAATTCCTTCCCATTCAAAGTAAGAATGTCATTTAAAGGAACAGTTTTAAATTTTGGAAAATACACTTGCTCGTTGAGGGTTAGATTGAGACGATCAATGCCAAGTATGGACCACTTTCAGTCTCTATAACATTGATACTGATGATTCTTTAACGGAATAATTTGGGAATAATGCTGATCTTCTGTTTTTTGCAGTAAGTATGTAGTTGGAGCCAGGAGGCAGTCGGCTTATCTTAGCATAAAGACTGAAAGGGAAGGGAAGGGAAACTGGTAGCACGGCTCCATCAGTTCAAAAATATGCCTAACAGCACCTCTAAAGCTGACTAACATGTTGCACAAACAGAAAAGGAAAATAAGTTTTTGGTTTTATGGATAGTTGTAATATGCCCTGGCCTTCTAGGAAGTCACCACATCTGGCTTTTGTTTGCGAAAGAAATAGCAAACACACTCCCTGTGAAACCAGAAATTGACAGATTTTTTTAATTTACAAGAGAGCCAAGCTAGCTTGTTTTCCTCTGCTTCAAGTCTTAATCTAAAATAAGATAACTACCTCCTGGGTTCAGCTCTGTACTCAACACGCAGACTTGAGAGTGGTATCAGTTTTCTCATATAACACTCAGCAAATACGTCTATTTAAGGATGTTTCTGATATTATAGAAATGAAAACTTTGTAAATGTACTGTGTTGTAAAACAAATTTTAGCTAGAGTAAGGTGCATTAATTTAATATTAAAAAGTTTCTTTCCATTTCCTAAATACAGCACATCTTAGAGTCTTTTCATAAGCGTCACTCTTTTGTTAATGAGAGATATTGATGAGATTACCGTAATCCATTAGTCAACAAGCTCGTCCATTAGTCTGTGAGTCTGTGTGTCAGCTGCCATGTGCTCTGTTGGATCAATGCTCTTCTACGACCACTGACCTGGAAAAAGCTGAAAAAGCTTTGCATGCTCTGCTATCAATAGACAGTCTAATTAAGAGCAGCACCCTCGGAGTAAGCTCTGCTCAGCTAGCAGACACTTGCTAGGATTGTATGAAAATTCCCTCTCATTAAAGCCAAACCTGAAGCTTCTGCAGATTAACAGCAGAGCGCTCTGATGGCCTCAGACTATATTATCATGAGAAGATATGATGATGTTTGTGGGCAAATATTAAAAAACAGTGATAGTTTTGTTATACTGACCTACAGTTATGAGACATCTCCATAATTCTCTGCATGAAATTTTAAGTCATGGATGACCTTGCCTGTCGTAGCAGGGGGTTATTTTGGCCCTGAAGGAGGCCATCTGTTCAGCCTGGAGTGAAAAGTATTGGACCTCTTCTAGGTCAGGCTTGCACAATAATGAGACAGGATTGGGGTAGAACTCTTTAAAATCAGAGCTTTCCACTGGACCATGCATCATCTGCCAATTGCAACAATTAGAGAGAGAGCACATCCATGCAGACAGGACTCAAACCAATGGAACAGACGAGCAGCACAGCCTGTTTCTTCTCCACGAGTGGCACAACCAAGCAGGGCAAGCTATCACAGAGATACCGGGCCCCCTCTGCAGCCCTCTGCCCCATGTTTAATGGCGATCAGGTCTGGCTGGAGGAGCTGATCGGCCTTTCGTCTAACCAGTCGTCCCCCAGCAGCCCAGGAGGCAGCAGGAGCAGCAGTGAAGGCACCAGCAGCCTGTACAGCTGGAGCTCGGGAGTGACCTGCCTCCTGCACAGCTCAATCAAGAAACAGAGCCAGGAAGCTTTTCAAAGTCGACTCAGAGAGGAGAGGAGGTGGGGGGAGCTTGCAGCATGTCCTTCCAGAAGGCCTCATGACAGAGTTCATCCACAGGCAGAGCAGGGAGGAGGCAATAATCATAACACACAGCACGCATGGCCAGAGAGAGGTGGGCTGTGTCAGGGGAGGGGCTCATCCCGGACCCACACCAGCGCTAAAAGTGTAAAATTCCAGTGGCTGCTGGAGGAAAAGATTGAAGCCAAACTGAAGTTTTCACAGTTCTTGGATGAGGTGACATCCAACGTGTTTGACCCAAACAGCCTGCAGGCTTTTGGGAGACCAGTCTCGCCCTCCAGCTCCACCACCACAAACCCAGATCAGACTGAAGAAAAGATCCAAGTGGTGACTCAGTGGAGCCCCAGGCTGTCCCACTCAATGGCCCAGCAGCAGGGCTCTTTATTCGAGCAGAAGAAGCCCCAAAAAGAGCCGACTCCCCCTGACCTGACACAGAAAACGTATCTGGAGACGGACATTGATGCTGTGAGGGCCGATGACGAGCAGCAGGATCAGGAGATAAAGGCAGATACATCGCCACAGCTGGATCTAGACGAGAAAAACGTGATTCCACCTCCTCCGCAGTTCTGTCAAGGGTTTGAGATGAAGAGTCCCTTTCTGGAGTTTTATCGTGACTTCCCCAGATACCCCTACAGATCTGCCTCTCTGCCCAGGGGCATCAACATGGTGAGTGATGAAAGCTGTCCCAGTCTTTTATCAAAGCCAGGCCTCTGAACATATGTTATGATTGGATCAGTTTTTTTTTCTCACAAAGTTTGAAGTGATGTCTGAATATATCAAGTCTTTGGGTGATTTGAGTGAGCTGTTCTTGATTTTTCAAGGGTCTTTCTGTTGCTCTATTAAGAGCATGAAGAAGTGCATGGAAAAAGGATGAAGATTTTTTTGTTGTTGTGTAATGCAGTCTATGGGTTTTTGTTTTACTGAAGATTTTAACAGCAATTCACAGGAAATTCATGCAGCACTAAAAAAAATAGAAAACATGAAAGAACAGGGCATTATGCAATATTCATTGTCAGTATTAGCTTAATGATTATCCTACATTTTAGCATTTTTTAGGCTAGCATTAACAAATTTCTGGCCACTTGGGGGCAGCAAAAATAAGCTGTAAACACGACATTGACATAGCATCACTTTATGAAGTTATAGCAAACAAGACACAGAGCAACATTATTATTCATTTGGAGTCATGTTTCTGGACAGCTGGCCCTTGTAAGTCTAATATTCACTCTTTTTTTTTTAGCTCTGTCTGTGTTCTCTGCTAACTATCTGGCTGTTTAGGTGCTAAATGCTCCACTACGGTCCCCAGCTAGTGGCTAATTTTGTCTCTCTGCTGTTTGGTGCTGAACAGTGAGTTTTTTTTTTAGGCTTTTTTTTTGTTTTGAAATAACAGCTGTCTGCTGCATCCAAAAATGATACTGATGAGAGCAGTGAACAAAAACAGTACAGTTGTGGGCCAAAACGATGAGCAGGAAGATGCTAAAAGAGAGTCATTATAATTCTCTTATAATTCTCTTTTGGTTTGTCAAGACAAGCATTTCCTTTCACATAAATAGTCATTTTTCTATTGGTTAATATTGTTATAGCTGCTCTATAACTTTATTCGTTTTTGCTGGGATACAGAAAAGTCTCAAAATACAGAAATTTCAAAGGTTAAAAAAAACAGGAGCTGATCCACACAGACGTGCTACCACTCAGCTGATCCACAGGTTCAGATGGATGATGATGTGATGGATGATGTGAGTCTGAGCAGGAGCGCTGCTTCATGCTGACCAGTGAACAGTTTTTATTTTTTCTTGGGTGTGCTCATTAGCATTCTGCCCATCAGCAGCTCCTCCACACAAACAATCTCAACTGAACAATGCAGTCATTTACTGAGTCGGCCCACTCACCAGCATTTATTGTCTGACATCCATTATTTACTCAGCTTGAGACGTAACCTTGCTAAAATGTCTGTGGATGCAGAAAACCTGTTTAAACAACTGTTTTCTGCAGGAATAGCAACTGGTGGTTTCCCCAGACTCACAGCAGCAGTGTGCATGTAACAGGAGGACAGGCTTGAAGGCTCAATTTGCAGTTACTGCATCAAAAGTGAGTGTATTTGTAAGTCACAGCATGACACTTTATCTCAGTGATAGTTAATACATTTGGCTGTGGCTAAAATTGACAGTATTTCAACTTCTAGAAATCATAAAATCATATTATTTTGCGTTCCCTGGACAACGTGAAGCATCTCTGAAGTACTGACTCCACTGTCAGAGTTTGATTTGCAGTCTGTCAACGTTTCCCCACAAACCCAAAACACACCTGACAAATCTCCGAAAATCGGAACCACTGCCATTAAATAATAAAGGAGAAGATCACATTGCCTTAATTTATTGTCTGATTAAAATTCAGCCTTTGCCGTCACCTTAGCAACTGCTTGAAAAAAGGTGGGTGGTGTGGGGGCTGCGAGGAAGGCATGTGAGCCTGTTGGTGTTCATCGCAGTGTAGTGTGTGTGTGTGTGTGTGTGTGTGTGTGTGTCGCTGCAAAGTTTCATCTCCTCACACAAGTCCTTGCAGTAACGAAACATTCTTCACAGGCACACGACCTTCATGCTGTGCACTCGCTGAAGACGCAAACTCAATTCGTGGAGCATCTCAGCGGCTTAAAAACGTATTTTCGTTGATATTCTAACCAGGTTTTGTTTCCCACTGACCCTGGAGATCAAATAATCTGTTCGCAACCGTCGCTTCCTTCATTAACTACACCAGTGAACACGCTCCATTTCCCGCCTTTTAGAACTACAGATGTTTAAACCTACTTCACCAAATCACGGACCATGATAACAGAGCAGCGCGGATGCCACACTCGATCAGGCCTGCACCCTAAACCTGAATGAAGATGAGGATTCTGTGAGAATATTCTCAAGGTGATGCATAATTCATTGCCTTCAGAAAAAGGGCCAGCAACAAACGTATTCTCCCTAACAGCCTGAGACTTGAGATGTAAGATTCAACAGATTGAACCACCTGTTCCCCCTCACCTCCCCCCCATCTCCCCTCTCTTTCTCTGTCTCTTTCCACATCTCCCCCTTTACTCTCTCTCTCTCTCTCCCTCTCTCTTCCTCTGTCTTTGCTCCCTCTCTCCGATTCAGCACCTCGATAGGGATATTGAGTTGCTGCCAGTATCCCTCATGGGGGGGGCTTGCCATGTATCTGCAGTCTGGCTGCAATGGAGGTTTCCGCTCTCCCTCCACACTCCCTCCTTCTTCTTTCCTCTCCCCCCCCCCCCGTCTCACCCTCTCCTCTCACACTCTTGGTATGATATGATTGTTCTCTTCTCACCTCATGTAAGCGTAGATGTGGACAGCCGAGTGCAGTCTGATGAGCGTTGCATGGGCTTGCTCGCGAGCGGGAGTGGAGGGGGAGAGGAGGGAGAGGAGGGGGGAACGAGCGAATGAGGGAGCAGGGAAGAGAGAGGGGAGCAGAAACATAAACAAAAACAGAGGGAAACAGAGAGCGTGCCTGCTGAATATGTATGTTTCATTTCTTTTTGGGGATGTGTGTTGCGGCGATGCTCTACTTGGCAGCTCCCGGGCCAGTTTGATGAGTCCCCTCCACTAACACACTGTTGTTATTGTCCTTTAGGTGCCTGATGAAGAGATGAACAGCATAGACACTATCAGGTGAGCTTCCCTCTCTCTCTCTCTCTCTCTCTCTCTCTCTCTCTCTCACTCTGTCTCTCCATCTCTCTCCTTCTCTTCTTTCTGCACATATCTTTCAGCGCTCCATCATCACGCCCCCGCGTTCTCCCTGTCTTCTTCCTTTAAGCTCCTTCCCTCCCACTCTTCCTCTCCGTCTTTCTACTCTTGCACAGTCTCTCTCCCTCACTCCCTCTGTCTTCCCTCCTGGCTCAACTGCTGCTGCTGCTGCTGCTACTGCTGCTGCTGCTACTGCTGTTGCTGTTGGAGTGGCGTGGTGGTGTTGGAGGTGGCGGCGGTGGCGGCGGCGGTGGTGGTGGTGGTGGTGGTTGGGTGGTGTGCATGTGTTTGGGGTTTCTCTGAGCTTTAAGGGAGAGCTGGGTAAGCCAATCCAGATAGCATATAGAAGAGGGGTTTTCTCCGCTCCCCCGGCGAGGCTCAGGCAGCAGGATTTTATCTCTCGATCCCAGGATGAAGCTCTGCGTGAGCGGAAGGTACTGCTTCACTGTTGGCGTCTTTGATTTGGATTACAAAAGCTGGCTTGATTGTGGCTGTGCCTCTGTGTGTGAATGTGCGTGTATGTGCTCATCTGTATGTGATGTGGCTGCACTCACACTGTCAGTTCGTGCTCTCTGTGTATTGATGCAGTGCTGTTAGGAATGATCTGCTTTTCTGATAGTTTGTCAAAGGGTTTTTTTTTTTTTTTTTTTGGTTGTATGCAGGAAATCTCTTGGCTTGAAATTCACTGCAGTGTATGTGGCGTTACTGTAAAAGCTTTTTCTCTGAGGGATCAATCAAAAGGGATTCTTAATTAGTCTTGATTATATTATGGTTGTAAATATGTCCATCTATGACTCTTATACATATGCTTCTACATGGTTTGGGACCGTCACCTGTCGGAATGCACCTATAGCAATAATGAATTGCTCTGCATGATAGCGCTGTTTTACCAATATGAATAACTAAGCAAGAGCAGCTCTGATTAGTGATTTTTTTGTATGTAAATTAGTAAATGAAATGACAGTCTGAAATATTCACATAAAACCAAGGTAATAACTGAACGAATGCTTTCACATGCCTGCATAAACAGGTTTTAATGAGCTCATTACAAAATTGCAAGTGCTCACCCACTTTTCTGATTAAAGTTGCATTACACGGGAATTAAAGCAGCAAGGCAAACATGACGAGATGCAGGAGAGGGCTTTTTGCAGTTTCTCCCTGCTCTCGCTCTTCTTTTTTACCTCATTGTCCTACAGTAGACACGTTTTAATTAATACTACTTACTAATGAATCATTATTAATCTGGCACAGATGGAAATAGATCCCGAGCTTTCCCTTTTGTGTTCGATTACTGATGGTATTATTACGATTTCAGGCAGATTACAGTTTAAAAGCCATTTAACCAGCCGATGAGGGGTAATTAATCCGACGGGGTGTTTCTCCAATATGAGGCATCACTTGTCCTCACCTCTGTGTCACAGCTTTAATTGAATTATAGCAGCTCTGCCGAGATAAGAGGGGGTAGTCCTGCGCCTTTTCCCCCTCGCTCTGTGCTAAATAGGAAACAAGGTCACCTGTGGCCTCTGAAGAGCTGTGACGAGGTTAAACAGGAAGCTGGATCTACCTGAGAGTCTGACCTTACCTTCTACATCCCACCCACCCCCACCTCCACCCTACACCTCATCTTCAAGACGCCTTCCAGTCTAAATGATGAAATGTCCTGAAATCACTCCTCTCTCTCTCTCTCTCTCTCTCTCTCTCTCTCTCGCTCGCTCGCTCTCTCGTTTCTCACACACACACACACACACACACACACACACACACACACACACTCTCTTTCTCTCTCTCTCTCTTTCGCAAAGTCTGTCCCTCGTTTGGCCGGGCTCTTGCATTGTGGGCCCTGTGGCAGAGATAGATTTGTAAATTTTACATGTAAACTCATCAGAGCATCGGAGCTTCACTGCAGAGCAGAGCAGAGCAGACTTCGGTTGGACAATCACATTTAAAGTTTTTAAGAGTTTTTATTAAAGTAACTGTCAAATGTTGATCTTCCGTTTCTGCTCTTCGGTGTTTTGAGATTGACACCACTTGGGAAAAAAAAAAGAATAAAAAAAGAAAAAGAGAGCTGCTCATCTGGGATAATTGGCAGCCCAAAACTATTATTCTGCTGCTCTCTGAAACAGGGATGATGTAATGTCGTCCTTCAGTGACAAAACAAACCAACAAAAGTTTAACATAGTATTTTAGTTTTAACAGTGTTGACTGTAGAGGTTGAGGTGAAGCTGTTTTGTTTTTCCCCCAATTTGCATTTTGAGAATCATCAAACATGTTGCGATTGGATGTATTTTCAGAATAAGTGTTTTATAAAATATCAACAAAACTAAATTTTAGCACATACTGTATGTTTTTTCTTTTTCTTCTGTAATACCCAATTTAATTCATGAAGGAATTTCATGACAGTAAAGTATACATACACAGAAAAACAATGCCTAAGATGTGAACGTCAGGTGCTTAATGTCACTGGAGTTTACTTTAGAAAACAGTACATATTTTACAAAAGGTTCAAATTTCTGAAAGTGAAAAATTAAAGGAAAAAGCTACATTAAGTGTGTGTACGGTGCTGGGCCACTGTGCGCACACTCAGTGCTCACTGACATAAATCTCTGAAGCTCTACTGGAGGGATGAACAGCATTTGGTGTTTTAATGATGGAGGAGTCAAACACATCATTTCAAAATCTCCTAGGTTTTCAGTTGGGTTGAGATCTGGTGACTGTGAAGGCATCAACGTATGATTCACATCTTTTTCATTGTCATTAAACCACTCAGTGACCCTTTGCCCCGTTGTTTGAAGGCATCTGAGTTTGTCATGTTTCTCCATTCATTTATTCAGGTTTTTGCTTTGAAGGAATATTTTGGGAACTACACTTTCTTGTTGAGAGTTGGGTAAGACAGTCAAAACTGGTCTCATGTCTGTTAATTATGAAGCTGCAGCCAGGAGATGGGTAGCTTAGCTTTGCAATAACGACTGCAGATGGGAAAACAGCTAGTTTTACACAACAGTATTCTTTCTAGGTAGTATGACGTGATTTAGAGAAATGTAGCCTACATTTGTGTCTTTCTATTATCTGTTAGTGTTGTTATTGATTAAGACTCTCCAAGAATGAGTGAGAAGCAATAGCAAAGGAAAACTGACAGCAGCCATCTTAAGTTGTCCGATCACGTGAACGGCAACATGGCAATCTTTCCTGTCTCTATCAACCGTTACATATCATATGAACGCTGAATTACACAAGTTTTTTCTTTTTCCTTTTCTCCCAACTGCTATTTTTCTTATTAATAAGAAAAAATCATCTTTACTGTACACGGATGTGGAAATTTGTCTTTGGCTTCACAGGCTGGTTAAAACACATCAATGTAACTCACAAACAATAGATATTTTACTAAATTAGCACGACATCCAGATTACAACAGTAACAGACTTGATTCCAGTGTGAATGATGCTTACGTGTTCGACAAAGATATTGCATTTGGTAGAAAGGATTCTCTGTTGATAGACCATCAGAAATGTTAAACACTTCAGCCATTGTTTTGTCCCTGATGAATTAGGTGTTCACTGAATCACTTTTATTTTAGATGAAGTGGTGATAGAGAAGAGCAATAGCAGACGTATTTGAGCGAAAGTGGTGTGGGAGAGAGGCTGGTCTGAAGAGGCTAGAGGTTAGTTTTGATCTGCCTAAGTGGACAGAGTTGGTCTAACAGACTAATGCTCTCCTCTATCCTCTGTGGTTTGAACAGTCAGCCTCTCTCTCCCACTCTGTCTGTAGGTCTCCTGAAGCACTGACAGCTCCTCTGGGGGTCATTAAGTGTATCTTATCATCTCAACCCCATTATTCCTCCTCCCCTTTGCCCTCTTCAGCACAAGCGATCAGATTGTACAGGTCAGCTTTATTCCTCGTGATGATGAAGCAGTCGACCATGTAAATGCCTAAAAGGCTTCACTGCATAACTCAATTTTTTGGCAGTTTGACTCGAGTTGAATATTTACATATTAATCTACAGTACGTGTTGAGTCAATTATCGTCCTGGTATAAGGGCACATGACACTGCTTTAATGAAATTTAAAGCGAGACTATAACTTTTGCTGAACAGCAGCCACTGAGACAAGTCACAGTAATAATAATACTAAATGCTTAATTACTGTTTTAGCATATAGCTAAAATGCTAAACATGTTCAACAGTAGCACAAGTGGAGAAGGGTCTTTAAGTCAGCGAAGTGACTGTATCATGCTGTATAGTTTGTGTTATAGAGTAACATTCACTTCAGCTTTGTTAACATTAGCTAACATTAACCACAATAAGCTAAAGGTCATTCCAGACCAAATAAGGCTGTATCAACAAAACCCCTGAATGTATTGAACTGAGAGACGGTTATTTTTTTGCTTTTCGATTCAACCTTTTCCTTGTAAGAGCAAGAGCGTGTCTTTCAAAAGTTACATAGTTACATACTTTACAGTGTAAACCAGGATATTTTATATCAAACAGCAGCAGCAGGGATGTAAGGGGCAGATTACCGATCTTTTTTTTTTTTTTTTCCAAAATCGCTTTAAAGACTCTTTTGACATTTTGGCGTATATGCCTCTCACGCTACAGCCAGGTGATCGTTTGTGTAGCTTAGCATAAAGACTGATAGCTTTGTTCAGTTCAAAGGTAAAGTAGTTCACCTACCTGAACATCTAAGGCTCAACATGTTATCTTGTTTGTTCGTACAGTTGCAGTTTGGTTATGTGTCGTAAAACTGCAACTTCAAGTGTCTACACTTTGGAAACATCATTAAACAAAAGTCGTTTAATGAAACAGCTATTACTATAGTAATAGCTTTCCCGCCTAGAGTTAAATGAAAAGATATATAGACTCATTGTCAGTGTGCAAGAGAGTATGCATACACATAGTATAGCAGTTTTTCATTTACACTTCTCAAACAAACAAGATTTAACATTTTGACTGGCGATCGTTAGAGGTGCTGGTAGGTGGATTTGGTTACCTACAGACAGAGACAGGCATGTGTTGAATGGGAACATCGTCTCCTTTAAGTCTTTGCAGGAAGGTGAACAGTTTAAGTGTATTTCCCAAAATACTCAACTATTGCTTTAAACCTCCATTTAATCCAGACATAAACCTTTTAAATGTAAATGACAGTGACCTTCCTAATGAGCAGTATCAAACTGTAACGGAGATTTAAAGGAAATCAAACATGTAAATGAATGCCTCCTAACAGATTTCTGTTGCTTGTTTGCCTGTGATGATCCCAAGCTGGAGGTCACAGATTACATATTCTTTTTTTATATGCCACTACATTAATGGCAGTGTGCTGGAAAGCTGTTAGTGCTATATTGCCTTCTATATTCTCTAAGTATAGTCTCTTTATTTGTAAGCGCTCCATTCATGCATCCCTGCGTTGAGGCTTTTTAGGCTGCCTCTTGAGAGTCATGGGTGGACCAGTAAGTACAGCTGAGCCGCCTGCTATATGTGTATAAGAGCATACGGCAAATGCTTATGGAGTGCGCACACGCACATGCACACATGTACACACACACACTACCTTGCCAAATGTAGACTGCCAACCAAGTGTATGTCTTCTAGTCATTTTGAAAAACAAAAAAGAAATACAAAACTTTTAATTAAGGACTTCTTTCATAATATAACTTCAAAACTGCTTATGTAATTTTCTTTTAAAAATGTGCCACCCTGGCTGGTTTCTACCTAGCAAAGAGTGGACCTCGTACAAAGGCTTTCTTGATGCATATAAAAAATGGATCATTTAACTATATTATTCTTACCATTTTAACATGTTTCTTTGTCCAATATTCATATAGTGTTACACTCTTTTAGCACTATAATGTATGTAAACTAATATTGCTGATGTAGTGTTGTACCCTATCAGCATGAGATGAGATTGGCCAAAAGGCACAGCTCAAAAAACTATTAAAGTATGTTATCAAAACCTATCTATGGTGTATGCAGTGTATATTAGCCTTTGTTAATGCAGTAGGCTTAAAGAATACTGACTACTTCAGTACCACTGTTTTATTATAGATGAACTCAACTTCATATTTCAATAAAACCTGAGCTGCTCGTGGTGCTACCCATAACCCACTGCTTCCATCTGTCCGGAGGGTCGGGGACAGACAGAAGCAGTCGGTTGAGGGTCGGGGACACTGCAGCAGGATTGGTTTAAGAATAAAGGATCGAACCAACATCCTCAGAACTTCCTCTAACTTACCGAGTTATTTGGTCAGAGAATTTCTTAGAGTACTAAGGTTTTTCATCTGGGTGTTGGACTTGAATGTTCAGCAAAGATTGAACCCGTGACCTTAAGACTTCAGAGCAATCTTCCAACACCTTGAGCCATTTAGTCTGAGATTTCTGAGCTGTATTTCTTAGAACATTTGAGTCTTTGGGTGTTGGACTTTGAAAATTCATTGAACCTAATAAGGATCGAACCCACGTCCTCAAAACTTCCAAGCATTCCCATAACACCCTGAGCTAGATGAGTTAGACTTCAAAATTCACAGTGCAGTGCCTGGAGATTGAACCCAAGACTTCAAAACCTGGTGGTCCTCCAACACCATGAGCTTTTTGACCGGACACTCTTGAGCTTCATTTCTTGAAGCATTTCTCTTTGAAAACTGGAAAATTTAGTGAGCATCACAATGATCAAACCCTTGACATCAAAACTTCTCAGCAGTGTTTCTTAGATCTTTTGTGTCCTTCTTTTTGAAGGCTCACATCAGTCTTTTCGTCTTCACTTTGCCCGTTGGACTTCAGAATCCACTAAATGGAAAAGCAACAGGAAGTAACAGGACCACTCAGAAGTTTTGAGGTTGTGGGTTTGATCCTGAAGCAACATGTTGTACTTTGAAAACCCACATGCATAGGGATTCTCAAAGGCTATGAGAAAAAGAGTCCAAAGTGAGGATCGAAAAGTGCTCAGAGAGAAGCGCCCAGCATGGATTAGACTTTGTGGTGTGGCGGGTTTGTTCGTGATCGTGAGGCGCCAGTGGTGCAATGTCTGGTTCAGAGCCTACCCATTATTGGTACCTGGACTATCAAAATCAATCCTGCAGCCGAAGCTGAGGGAGTGGGCTTGGGCCCATCTTCCAGAGAGACAGAAACAGGAGACTGTTTAAGGAGACTGGTTCCTTCAGTGTGCAGTCTATTAAATAGCAGCCCTGTAGTCTGAAACCCTGCCTGGGGCTGCGAGCCATTCGCACTGTGGAGGAGCATGAAAAAATGACGTGTGAATGGGTCGTTAAAATCCTTGCTCCAGCCTCCAGAGGCAGTGCTGAGTATGAACTTTAACACTCAAACACCTGCAGGTCCCCTCTTGGCTAAAATGAAAATAAATTCAAAATGGAGCTTTAGACATAATTATAGAATGAGTTACAGTGTATAAACAACAGTGGACCACCAAAATGTCCCCTGTTGGCTCATCAGATCACTGTCAGTGAGTGTGTAACTGGGTGGTCCACTGTTGGATAGGTGGACTGACACACACATACACACACACACACACACACACACGGAAACACAGAGCAGTACACTGCAGGCTAGCAGATTTGCAGAGGTTGTTCCTTTGTTGTGTGTAATCACTACCTGCTCATTCAAGCTCCACTCGTAAATAATATGTGATGGTGGGCTGTGTGTGCTGTGCGTGTCCGTGTGTGAATATGTGTGTGTGTGTGTGTTTGTGTCTGTTTTATTTTTAATGAGCTGAACCATTTTTAAAACCGTCCCAACTCGTTTTTTGGTCATGGCTGAAAAATGGCAAAACACGGGCCTTATTTTTGTGCTCAAATGAGACAAATGCCACAACATTTAGTAAACTGTTTTATTTAGAAAATTACTGTTTAGCCAACAAGTTTGAGACAAGTTTGTGAATAAAGTAACAGAGTAATTAGCAGAAACTTCAAACTTTTGAGTCTTAAACTTAGTGAGAGGTTTCAGCGTAAGTGTTTGGATTCTGGGTCTGAGGTCTCAGTAGCTTTCCTAGGACAGCTCTCAGTAGGATTCACTGGCACCGTAACATGATTTTCTTGTCTGGAGGGTGATGCTGTTTTTTGTAGAACAGCATGTGCTTAGTGTGTGTGTGTGTGTGTGTGTGTGTGTGTGTGTGTGTGTGTGTGTGTGTGTGTCAGTGCTCTTTATGGCTCGAAGGCTTTTCTTGCCTCTCCCGGCCTCCAAACTTGTATTTACTGCATAATTTGTCAAAAAACGCTTTCAGAAAAAAAGTTTTAGTGACAATATTTTAAATTATTTTGTGTTTATGTTGGCATATGAAATACAAACACTTTGCAGTTACACCAATTTTTTTCTTGCAGTAGCAAACACAACTTTTGGGACATTTTTATTTTATTGTTTATTTGTATAGGGACAAGTACAGAGCCCGAACCAATGCCACATAACACACAAATTATAGCCTAGGCAAATTTGCAATGCCTCACCCAGGTCAAAAACAGTTCAAATTTATCTGTTGCTCCAAAATATCTGAAAATCTGTACAAAACCCAAACCCGCTGATGAATGTAGCTCATTGTGAGGCCTCTGTGTTGCCACGGTGAAGTTGAGGTTGTCAAACACATGCAGGCACACATTCCTGCTGACATATAACATGAACATTGTTAAGTTTACTGTTTAACTCATGCACAGAAAGCTTTGTAGAGTTTTATAATTGTATCTCATTAACTACTGTGCAGTGTTTTATCGTCTGACAAACCTTAAAGGGAGAGTTTTACAGTGTGGGGAATGGGCTTATTCGCCTTCTTTCCATGAGATAAATGGGGAGATCAATACCACTGTCCTGTCTGTGAGCTAAATGTGAAGCTACATCCATCAGCTTGTTAGCTTAGTTTAGCATAAAGACTGGAAATAGCTAGTCTGGCTCTGTCCCAATGGTAAAATGTCTGTAATGTAAAACAAGTTTTTGTGCCCGGCCAAGAAATAGTCCTGCTCATCACCCCTCATAAAATCATAATTTGTTTTAAATACACTTAAAATATATATAACATGTTAATGAGCTTTAGAGGTGCTGGTAGATGGATTTTGTAACTTGGTGGTATGGTGGCTTGATGTACCTTCATATTTAACAGACAGACATGAAATTTTCTCATCCAAGTCTTGAAAAGAAAGCAAATGAGCATATTTTAGTTTTTAACTTTTCCATGTATAAACCCCATGTACGTATATTCATTCCTCTGGGATTACATTTCGCCTTCTCACTGGTGCCTGCAGCAAAACACGGTGCCGTTTTCTACGTCTAAATGTCTGCTGTTGACTTGATCTGCTGTCAGTGTTGGACTCCACCTCTTATCTGAGTTGAATTTTTGGGTTTCAGTATAAGAAGATAGAACTGTGTATATTTTTGTGTTTGAATTTAGAGCTCAGCTAGCCTCCATCACCTTTTCTGCTCATCCTAAAATCCTCTCGGGATGGTTGTCGTGATTACACACTCCCCTGTACAGAGTGCCATCAGCAGCACATGAAATCCGTTCAGCGGGTCATTATCCCCTGCTGCTGCTAATGATGTTGGTAGTTGGTGTGTAACTACTTAGGTGTAGGCTCCCGAGTTAATCAATGCTGGACAGAGAAACAGACATAAACCCACACACACTCACAGAATAGTAGCCTAATTTGAGAGATTTTTTTTTTCTTCCCTATGAGGCGGTTGAGTCATACTGTACATGTCATCGGGCCGAGTGACTGCTGCAGGTTAGCTGCCTTGTTAATCTGAAGGCATACGGGGTAGAAAGAGCATCTTCTTCGCTTTTTATCTCTGCTGCTGCTGCTGCTGCTGCTGCTGCTGGATGAGTCAGCCACTCGGGTTCCCCCGCTCTAACGCGGTCTGGGCCTGTGATAAGGGCTTTTCCTGAGAGCCAATCTATCTGCAAGGTAGATGCGATCAGGGAGGCAGAAAGGGAGAAGCAGATAGACAGAAGAGGCAGGGGAAAGGAGAGGAACGAGAAAGAGAAATGAAGATTGTCAGTAGGGACTTCACACCCACTCTCTTTGCTTTTCCTCTCTAATTTGGCGACGGCTTCTCCCTCTTTCCTGTCTTTGGCTAAATTGCAACTACGCTGGCAAGCAATCTCTGCTTTTCCCCTCTTCCCCATTCCCCAACTTTAATGTCCTCCCCCTCCTCTACCACCTCCCCCTTCCTCTCCTTTTCAATGCTCTGAGTTCCTCTCAAATGTCAGTGTGGCACGAGTGGGTGGCAGGCAGCGCCATCTGAACGAGCCCCGTCTATGGTTTTGCTGCAGTGTGAGGATTGGCTAAAGGAAGAAGAGTGAGTGAATGAGCGAGGGAGTGCATGTGGTTGGCGGCTTGACAGCGGACACCTGACGTGTTCTGAGATCGGCCGCTAACAGCTGTCCTTATTTTGACTTTTACGGTAGATAGTGTTGATTTATTACATTCAAGGGAGAAGGGGATTGAATGGGCAGAGCTGATGCCGCAGCAAAAACACACACGTATACACAAAAAGACACAGACATGCAGGTACGCACTCTGGCGAAAGCACATGGACATAAAGACACACACAAGTACGCACCTACATGTGTAAACACACTTTTTTTTTTTTTTTTTTACATGTCCACAAACCAAAAAGCCTCATACACACACACACAATACACATCCTCACACCCATCAAATCTTGCGCACACACATACATACACACATATCCAAAGCCGGTGTGCTATGACTCAGAGGGAAGCAGCTGGAGTGAAGGCTCCAGTGGCGGTGGTGAGCTGTCACCATCTGGAGGAGTGCATGTCTCTCTGCCTCCACAGCCAGCAGAATAAATCACCTCCCAACAACTGGGTGTCAGTGGATCAACATGTTTCTCTATGTCGTCTGTTTTCTGTGTACTTTTTACACATGTATGCACATGTGTATGTACTGTATCTATGGCTGGAACGTCCCGAACGTGAAGCTGTCCTCGGCTGCTGCAGTCACATCCTCAGTCTGTTGTTTTCTTTCTGAGTGGACATGTCCGGTGCTCGGATCAGAGATGCTTTGATCAGGCTTTGACGCCCCGTCTCATCTAATAACCTGGACCATTTGTCTGTGGGCTGACGGCTGCACCTGTCCTGCAGACGCCATCGAGATGCAGGGTACTGGGGGGCTGGGGGGTGGGGGGGGAGTGAAGACCTTAGCTCTGCAAACAGGGTTAAGTCTGATACATTTATTTTCTTTTAAAGGCCCTAAAAGCAGATATTCCCAATCTTTAATGGGAGTTCTACATGGAATGAACATTTTCTGCTACATTTGGAACAGTTTTAGTTTTCTCTGTTCTCTTTTCACTGGTTTGAAGTGGCACCAGTTAGAAATGTTGCAATATTTAAATCAGTGTGTGATGACAGTTGTGTGGTTGTTTGTTTTTGTTGCTAGACCACTGTCAAAATCTGATCAAACCACACCTACACGGTTGTGTAGATGCAGATTAGCTGAGTCTTGGAGTGTTTGACTATTTATCTTTGATTGTTCCTTATTTAGTCATGAATATTTAATATTATAGCGAAATACTTCTGATTTGAAAGCAAGTTTTCGGGGGCTTTGATACCTAATAGTTTCCCGAAATGTTGAATACATGAAGTGGGAAACCTAGATTTAAGGAATAAGTGTGGAATAAGTTGAAAGGATGTAAGATATAGAATATAATGTATATTGTCTCTCTCCCAATGGATTTGTCTTCATGTGATTGTTGAGCTCTGCTGCATAACGGAAAGAAACTCTTGCTCTTTAAGTCTGAAGGACTGGGACCAAAGCTTGACATTTACCACTGATGACTTACGCACTTTCATTTTCACTTCCACTGTATCTTTGCAGGAAAAAGCACAGTGGGACATAATGAGGAAGAAAGTGCATTATAAAAAACAGTCAAATTAGCCCAAAAACTACATCAGCAATTGTTCTAAGTGTTTAATTGTACATTTTCACCTTTTGAGAGCTGCTAACCTTGAAAATGGAGTGGAGTTTAATGCCGTTTCAGCTTTTCTTTTCCTGCCAAGGACAAAGCTGTGGGGAATTTTGCCATTAAAGGGACTGTCATTGCAAAAATATTGGCAGCATCAGTCCAGGATTTTTAATATCGACTTTGTCCTTCACACTGGATCCCTGGTTGAACCGTAGTTACTAATTGCCAACTTGTCTGTTTGCTTTGTTTGGCAGGGTCAACACAGGTAGAACACTCAGTAACTCTGCAGGCCAGACTTAGCTGGTCTCCTTTGGGAAACTAACACACATGCCGGCTCCCTGTGGTCAACCCCTATAAACACATGAGAGGGAAGGAACACAGACAAACCATGAAAAAGATATACATTGGCAAAACCGCCTTAAAAGTCCCCCGAAATGGCGGCAAACATCCAAAAAAGAGGTAAGAGTGAATCTCTCAGACGCCATCTTTCCATCCGTCCTCGTTTTTATCTGTTTGTCCGTTCACCCGCCCACGAGGTGTCTCCTCTCGCCGTCCAGTGGTGCTAAAGCAGCCTCATCCCGCCTCTCTCCGAACCCAGGAGTCATGCTGCCTCGTCATCTCATCTCACCGGAATGAAAGCACTCATTACGTCTGACTCAGCTCCTGCTCACAGAGGAGGTCACTAATGGGGATTTTTCATCCCTGGAGCTACTTCACGTAAACTCATCCTCTATCAAACAACAAACACCTGTATTCCCCTGCTAATGCCTGCCAATCAAAGAGAAGCAGGAGGTGAGGAGGTGGGGGCTTCTGGGTAATGCAGCACTAAAATGCCATCCAGTCAGTTGAGGCATTCATTGAATCACCCTGTAGGCAGGTATTTCTTACTCACTTGGAGATGCTGCAGTTCTCTCTGTAAACTGTGGTAAACAACTGTCCAGTGTGAAATTATAATTTCTGATTTCACTGGTACCAGGAAAAGCACTTTTTCAAACATGTCAAATATCCATCCATCCATCCATTATCTATACGGCTTATCCTTGTAGGGTCGCATGGGGGGGCTGGAGCCAATCCCAGCTGACATTGGGCGAGGGCGGGATACACCTCAGACAGGTCGCCAATCTATCACAGGGCTGACATATAGAGACAAACAACCACGCACACATCATTGTTCAAATATGACTTATAATTATCTCATTTTGAAAGGAAACCTCTTGTAGTTGCACAAATGCTGAATGTTTCCTCTCATTAGCAAAGGTGGAAGTACCTTACACCAAGTCCTCAAAAAAAAAGTTGCATCAGTAGCTTTTAACAATTGAACACTGATGCAGTTGCAGTGAACATCTACACAATCAACAAAGAGACTATGAATCGCTGAACTGCCCTGATCAAAGCCATTTGAATCAGCGAAGTGATTCTTAATTTCAACCGAATGTTGTCATACTGCCACAAAACCTCTTAGAGGAGGAGGAGGGTGGTGCCTCTAAAGCCTCTGTAATTTAAGACAAATCTTGTGGGTCACTGCCCGTCTCCTAACAAAAGTCAATTTTTAGTTTCTGTAAACAATGAAGGCCATCTTTCACAAACTTTAACCAAGTAAAATTAGTTGCCCAAACTTAATCATACATTCTATTCCGAGTCATTTTCAGAAAACAATCTTCTTGCGGGAGGGACTTGTTGCCAAAACTGGTGTTTTCGTCTCTGCCCGTATCAACCAGTGAGATTTTTTCCTCTGGAGCAGCTCTGTTTCTGAGAAAAGAATCTTTCTGCGGCACATATTTGCTGCATTTCCATGTGAATCAATTAACATTAGTATTTGTTATTCATCACACACCTGAAGGTGTTACTAGACAGCACCTACATAACTTACAGACCTACAGAGAAAACAAAAGAAAAGCAATATATGTTACTGTATCTCTCAAACACATTACATACCATCGGGTATCGTGTGTGTTTGGCATATCAGAAATACCGTATTTGTTTTATTTGTGTGACTGTCTGAAATGAATAATCCAGCTAAAGACAAAAAGTTTGACTAAAATGGCCAGACTCTGAAGAAACAGCTAGGCTCATAATCTGTAGTCTAACCAACCATAGTGCTGTATAAAGTGTGGACTGACCCCATATTAATGAGATGGAAACTGGATGATACCTCCACTTAGGGACCTGAAAAACACACTGAAACCAACCAGCCCGTTTTTTTTTTTCTCTCTCTCTTTCTCAGCCCCCACCATCTGCATCTATAATCGTGTTAAAAGAGAGAAAAAGAGACTAAAAGAGGAAGTGAAAAGAGCAACGTGACCACATCTCCATCCACTCTCTGCTATCTGTTATCCGGCTGCAGATAGAGTCATTACCCTCCTTCCTCCATCTGTCCGTCAATACAGGGTCCATTAAGCCCAGCCGTGCACACTCGGATCCATCACGGCAACAGACATTTCCTCTTTTCCCACTCACACTTGCCCTTTTATTAGATTGAAGCCCAGGTAACGCACGTACTCTAAAAATAGTCATCATTGTGCTGTCTCACTGAATTACATGTGGGGGGTATCGCTGTTCGGTAAATCCGAGCCTTCACAGTCTATTCGTATGATGTATTAGAGTTCATTGGCTCATATTTCATCACAGATTACGCCATCCATTTTTTTTCTGCGGGTCCAATCTCACTGATGATTGGGTTTCTGTGATGTGCTGCAGAGCTTTAATACTGGAGAAAAAAAGATCTGATGCTCAAAGATCTAATGACTCAAAAAGCTCTGTATCCTTGCCTGGATCCTTAATTAGACATCTCTGTTTTGGCCTCATGTTTTCTACATACAAAGCACTTTTACACACAATGTTATCACCCTCTCATGACGTTCTCATCACCGCTGCATGGCCATTCAGGGGTGCATTAAAAAGATATGTAGACCCTGATAAGTTCATTTAGATAAGGATGTGCCCAGGTTATGAAGTTGTTTCCCCCACTACGTGCCCTGAACACAATCATCTCCTGTGTGTGTGTGTGTGTGTGTGTGTGTGTGTGTTGTGTTGTGTGTGTGTGTGTGTGTGTGTGTGTGTTTGTGTTCACGTGTGTGTGCAGCTCATTGCTGGAGCAGAAGGAGGACTTACGGAAGAGGCTTTCCTACACGACTCACAAGCTGGAGCTGCTGCAGAGCGAGTTCGACTCCACGCGGCAGTACCTGGAGACGGAGCTGCGCCGAGCGCAGGAGGAGCTGGACAAGTTTACTGATAAACTGCGCAGGTTGGCCTACATACTGAACAACACTGATGATCAGTGGAGGAAGAAGTCCTTAGATCCTTCACTTATATAAATATACCAAAACCACAAAGTAAAAATACTCACTCTTCAGAGAAGTTGTCCCTGTGACTGACATCATATGAAAATGGTATTATTAGATTGTTAATATTGATACATCAGAGCTAGTTTTAACTACTTTATACCTCGAACCACTGGTAGTTTAATTCAGACCTGGGGGGTCAAGCTCCTTCCAAATGATTGATGATTAATGGGGTTTAGAGAGGACAAATCTGTACTCGTGTTTTGGACTTTTCTCCCATCTTTGCTTTACCTCCTTGAGCCTTGAACATTTATTTAAATGAAAGAACCTGAGAAAGTTCAGAGAAGCTGGTGGAGCTGCTAACAACTGATAGACATCTGAAAGGTGACAAAGGGGGTCCAAACTGGACTGGACTGCCTTTTTGTAGGGTCCCAAAAGGCAAGGTTTTTTATTTAAACTCTTAATCTGAAATGTAAAAAAACTAACTCTAGCTGACAAATAAATGTAGTGGAGTTAAAGTATTTCCACCAATGCTCAGGATATACAGTGTTATATTAGTTAAAGGTGAGAGGTTTAAGAAATTGCGTTGTTTGAAGATTTAGGCCAGTGAACAGCAGCTTTAAAACTGAGGAATGATGAAATTTACGGTGGAGGATTTAGGAGGAGACAGTGTGTAATTCAATTCTTTTTGCTAATGAGGACCGGCTGACTTTTTTACATGGTGTGAGATTTACTACTTCTCATAAAGTGCAAGGCATAGTGATAAACTGCATCAAGTTGTTTTAAAGTATATTGGGTAATGTGTCATTACAGGATATCAAGCACAGACAAACTGGTTTTCCTGCCATCTAAAGAGCGACATGTAATACAAACAAACCAAGAGACACATTTTGTCTCTGATAACCTCATAATTAGTTCTACATTATGACATTATGTCCAGGAAATGTCCTTGTAAATGATCAGAAAATCAAGGATAAGACATTAAAAATCAACACATTTTGCATTAAAATTAGTGTTATAAGTCTGTGTTGACAAAACAAAAATAAACTTGTGCAGATTCTGTATAAGTATGCAAACTTTCACAATAAAAGGCAAGACGTGGAGAGAAGTCAGAACCAAGAGTCTAGCATGCTAACATTTTCTAATTAGCATTAAAAAGAAAGTGCAGCTGAGGCTGATGGGAATGTGATTTAGTTTTACAGGTGTTTGATCATAAATCAAAGTATTGGACAAATTGAAATTTTGACCTGATGACTCTATAGTAAAAATGACAAAACAAAAATTACAATCCTTTCAATCCTCTGGGGTCTATGAGTATGTTTACCTAGTTCAACCATTCAACAGTTGTTAAGACGTTTCTCTCAAAACTACAAACCGGACTCTATTTGATGGCGCTATAAGAAAAGTCAGGGGATCATCAGAGTCATTAGGATACACTGTCTGGGAACAATGGATATCTGTACAAAATTTCATGGAGGTCCCTGTCAGAGAGAGTGAGTGATTCCTATTATATGAAAATGTTGCCCAAAACTTTGCCCTGTGCAGAATGTCTCTGCCTCCTGTTTCACAAATAATAGAAAAAACATTTACTAAATCATCAGCACCAGTAGAGTGAGGTCAGCGAGGTGTGAAAAATTACTCTCACAAGTGCTATAAGGTGCACGACCTCTCCAAACAGTTTGTTTTCAGTTTGGAGAGGTCTCCGGCTGCTACAGTACAATATGTATGTGTCTGTACAAACTGCTATCTGCAAGTGAGTTTATTGTGTTGTTTAGAATACAGAGCAGCTACTCGGCACTGCAGAGGATCAACCAAGATCTGGAGGAGAAGATCCACAGAAATGTAAGTGTTTAAGCACCTGTGCGTGTGTGTGTGTGTGTGTGTGTGTGTGTGTGTGTGTGTGTGTGTGTGTGTGTGTGTGTGTGTGTGAGTGTATCCAGTCATATGAATGTATGTTAAGTACCTGTAGACACAGAAGAAAGAGAAGCATGCAAGCAAGTCATTGGGTTTAGAGATGGTGTGGAACACTTGGAGAGCCAATTTGAATATGAATGCCCTGCTGTTGGTACCACTGACGTTAATTATGGCTTATTACAATTGGCTGTCCTCCTTCCAGTGGCAGAGTGATAGCAAACCCATTGTTCCTCAGTGCACCGCACCTCACTTCATTTGTCAGACATTGCTTTCGCCGGTGGAAAGATACAATTAACTAGCCTGCCTGAGAACACTGCATGACCATCAGGTGTCTTTGCTGTTGAATACACTCCTGAAAACGCTCAAGGAAAGGGTTTGTTACAGCACAAGATAATAATCACAACGATCATGATTACAATGTGAGATACCAGGTACGGATAATAAGGAGCTGAAGGTCACCCGGCTATTTTCGAGAATAAAAATTGTAATTTTTAAAATAAAGGTCAACAGCTTTATATTTATTTTATTTATTTTTTTCTTGTGAAGTGTCCTCATCAGCCGTTATTGATTCATCTCACGTAGTATTCCCTCCTCAAGGGTGAGAGAGGTGCTGAGTAAGTCTCTCTGTAATCGTAAAGCTTGTTTACTCCAGAGGTGCCACAAACCCGTCTGACCCCTTGGCCTCGCTCAACTATAGAGAATGTAATTACAAGACAGATAAACACAGTGATATACTTTGAGTACTACGGTTTTCCAAGGAATGAAAGTTGGAAGAGGAAAACAAAAACAAAACTTCTGCACACCTAAACCACAAGAAAAAATGTTTACATCTGCCATATATGGCGCAGACTGTTACACGTGTTTTTTCTTCAGGCTCTGTGTTTCAGCACATTCAAAGTGTGACTGTCCAAATACTTACGGTCTGGACTGTATTCCCTTAATTGAAGCGCCACACAGAATGCAAAGCTGTCCCTTCAACAACAGCAAACAAGTACTCAGTGAATACAAGCCAGTCGTTTCTGCCTTCATCAGCCAACAAAAAAGAGAAAATTTACCTCTGTGGAGTGCTCAGTTTACTGACGTCATGCTTTCTTGGTTACCCATAGTAACCAAAAAAATTCTGCTACAGCATCTCTTGCCACCTCTTACACACTAACAGTGCGTGTGGCTGCATAGTGTATCCTTAGTGTATTCATTCTGTGTTTATATTTAGAGGCAGGATCTTATGCACCCTGCTTCAGACTGAGGTCACATTTTCATGGTAGAAAAAAAATAAATAGTGGATTGCTCTTTCAAGCTCTCATATCGATGTGGTTTGCACATAGAGAAACCTTTATTTTGTATGACTGAATTCAGTTTTTATTGTGTAATGTTCAGGATTCCTAGCACAAAAATGCTGATGTTTGGTACAAACCTAAACTACGAACATCTTGTCTGACTCTGAAGAAGAAAACAGTACAGTGTACAGCCTTAACTGAAGCAGAATTTAAAGGTGCTATTTGCAAGTTTTGCTATTGCTATATACAACTCCTCTCTTGTCATCGTCAGTCCCAGCACCACGACGATGAGAAACGAGCTTTGAGCAGAGAGATCATCGTTCTCAACAACCACCTGATGGAGGCCAAGCTCACCATCGAGAAGCTGCGAGAGGACAATGTAAGTAAGAGCACAGTAAAAATCACACAGCTCAGACTGGTGTTTCCTCTCGCCTTTAACACTCTTAGTTTATGAAACCAAACAATACATATTAGCTTGGTCTTGGTTACTGTCCCTTGCAGTGGATTGCTGCTCTGTAACAAATACTGTACGATCTGCTGAAATTCTCATTAGAATTAGATTTTTTTCAAGTCACTTTTCTTAATAATGACAAACTGAACAGGTTTTGGTTGTTTTCTCTTGGTGGCAACAATATGTTGCCCTACCTTTCTATTATAGTACTAGACCATAATAATTTCTGGATGGTAGCGTTCTCCAGTCACTCTTGGCTGTGGGTGAGAAGCTGGCCACAGTTTCTCTTTGAATAATTTTAACCCACACAACAAGACAGCATTCATCCAACT
The DNA here is from genome assembly GCF_002260705.1 of Seriola dumerili. Lineage (NCBI taxonomy): Eukaryota > Metazoa > Chordata > Actinopteri > Carangiformes > Carangidae > Seriola > Seriola dumerili. The sequence goes on from NW_019174280.1 coordinate 17,255,829, forward strand.
TCACTTTCTTAGAGTTCACAGTGTAGTCTTGACTTTACTGCTGCTCTGTTACTGTTACACTCAAAACTGTCCCCCGTAAAACAAAGGCAGGAAGGAACTAAAATGACTCTTAGGCAAGAGGACATAAATAAGCAACTTTAATGTTACACATTTAAATATATGAATAATAATAAAGTTTAATTCTGCAAAAGTCTAAAATAATATAATAATAATAATATAACAACATAATAAACAATAAGCACACAGCAATAAATAACAACCTAAGAAGCAACATATATGGTAAACTCAAGTCATTAAAATACCCAAAAAATGTAACTTGTACCATAACTGAGGTTACAGAGAGAGGTTTGAGTTTTGGTGGGTAGAAGTAAAGTGATATCTACTCAGCAGAGACCAGAAAACTAGTCAGCAACAGCATTTTCCAGCATTTATCCATGTTATCTCTTCTAATTTTGGTCATGCTGTGCCTCCATAGGATCTGTACAGAAAGGACTGTAACCTGGCTGCTCAGCTTCTCCAGTGCAACAAGTCTCTTTACAGAGCCCAGCTCTCTGAGGTGAGCCTTAAACTGACTTTTACATGTCTTTTAGTCTTATTTTTAACTCAAATCTTTTTTTTTTTTTTTTTCAGTTGAATCCACTGCACCTCGCTTTTTCTAACTCAGTTGTTTTGCCAGTTTCAGTCTAATCCATAGCAGCTTAAGCAGAATGCATTTCAATTCTTACCTCACAAAGCTCACATCCAACCAAGGCTGCGACCCATTAGAGCTTCAGGTTTTTTCCACTGACATTTAAAGTGAACCCAGAAAATTACATACAAAAGAAAAAACAATAATTTTTCAATACAGTGGAAGGCAGGTAAGAGGGGAAATATTTGGTAAAAAAAAAAAAAAGCTGTGATTTGTGGGGAAGAGGAGATGTGAGTGAGGTGTTTCATGAGCAGCAGTAAGCTGAATTTTCAACTCGTGACATGAGATGGGCAAAAAAAAAAAAATTGCCGCCTCGACTATAACTGAAGGTCATCTTACCCTTTGCGAAGCAGCAGAGATAAGAGACGAGACTTGGTGGAGCGATGACTACTGTGGGACACTGCAGGAAGGGCAGAGACTGAGGAATCAAAGCTGGGGGTTTTTTTGGGCTAAATAACCCTCACCTGTGAGAAGAGAAAGAGGCAAGGTTTCAGAGAGTTGGTAATATTATACAGCTTAACAAAGTTACAGTTAAGACAGATAATCAACTACATTATAAATATGATAATGCTTTGAGGGCCATAAATTATGGATGAAAAATCTTTGCTATTTTTTATTTGCTAAATTTTAATTTATACTTTATCACTTCTCATCGCCTCATTACTTTACACTGAAAATAAAAAGTGAAATTGTTTCTGCTTATTGATATTTACCCATAGACTGTGTATAGCATTTACCCTTACTACTGAGATCATTACTACCATTAAATAAAGTGTTTTTTTAACCAATTCAATACTGACTTTTTTAAGATTAAAGGCCAGATAAGATTTAAAATCTTTTTCTGTTCTTCATTAAATATCTCCGTCTAGCCAAGCAAACATACTAATCAGCCAAAGTAGAAATCCTGTTATCGTGTGTCAAACAACAGAAATATCATACTTAGAAATTAAATATTGCCTGCATAAACTGCCTTGTGCTTACGGCATTGAACTGGAATCACATGCAGTCTTGGATATGAAAAGTAACTCTTGTGTTTGCACCCATCTGTGAGACAGGAGTCTAAAGTAAACCAGGGCTCTTAAGTCTTTCTCCTCCTGTCACTCATTATGCGGCGCATAAGTCAGAGTGTAATTATACTGCACTGAGTTCGGTGATCATGTAATTGTTTGAGAATGATTAAGCACGGAGCAGCACAGAAACCACTCCATGGCAAATTGTGCACAAAAGTGAGAGGCAGTGAGCTGTTCAAGGGACTACAGTATGAGACAAAAATGTAAATACAGAATGCACCGCAGCGTCATCATGCTAGAAATGCATGTGAGTATTGATAAGTGCTTTAACACCAGGCCGGCTTGGCGCCACTTTCCACTGCATCAGCCCTGGGAGCTTGTGCCTCGCCCATGTGACACAAGTAGATTTTAAAGCTGGCAAATGTCAAGAGGTTAAAGAATTACCCCCCCCCCCCCCCCATATCCATATAGCTGAATGGAAATATCAATGCAAACTGCATTTGGTTATATAAGACACATAAAATACCCCCCCCCCACACACACACACACACCCCACCCCACAAACACACACACACATATACTGCACACCCTGGCTATACGCAGTATAGGATCTGTTATGGAGTGAAAAACTGTTCTGTGGGCTCACTGCCAAACATAATGGGGGTCAGAGGCTATACATGCGCTCACTGTATGTCTGCTGGTCCTGTGGGTGGAAGCTAATCGAAAGCATATTGATGAATGGTGCTGCAGCATTTTGAGAAGTGCAGTGGCTCTTCAGCGCCTACGGAAGTGCTTTAGTCGTTTGTTTTGCTGCAAAACAAGCACAGAGAGGGCATAAAATGATTGGGCTCGGATTTCTGAATGCCACATAAAAGCTAATTGTGATCTTGTTCAAAACAAGCCCAAATGAAAAATGTGTGGACAGTAATTAAGTGGCATTTAGTTTGGTCCAAGTTGTAATAAAACTGTTATGATAAAATGTATTTTCATGTTCTCTGTGGTGTTTGTCTTTTTCTCCATCTACAAAGTTATAATTAGCTTGCCTCTCATTGCCAATTAGGAACAACTGACTAGATTCCTGTTGATGATGTGCTGCAGTTGGCTTAATGCTTGTTGCTATGGAGAGGCGCAGATAGTGGATATAAGCTTTTTATTGAGAAATGCTCAGAATAGAACAATGTCTTTCTTTTCCAAGGAAGGCGCCTCACTTCGCCTTCATTTTCACATTTATTTTCCTCTGTTGTTGATGCTCTTGTCACTGAAAACGACACTTTGATGTTTTTACTAAACACGCACAGGTGTATGTTGCAGTGACACACTCAGAAATCACCTACTGTACAGTGACATACTGACACACATACTGCAGTGCACAGGGACAACAGAAACTGCAAGTGCTTAAAAAAGTCACACATCAATACATTAAATTAAGAAGGTATAATGTAGAGAGGTAGATATCTTGCATTTGAGTATATATGCAGTACAGAGTTCTCATGTTAAGGCCTGTTTATGCTGTGTGATTTTTTTGGTTTGCCTAACACCAACAGAGTTGATAATCATGAGAGAAACGTGGTAAAATAATTGCTTGTCAATCTAAAAAGGTGGTTGTAGATCACAATGTGAATCAACACCACCACCGGTGGCTGATTTGTAGCTTTGGTGACTCAAGACAGCGACATATTACTGACACTGTCAGAAATCACAGTGTCACTGCTGCTCTGACCCACAACTACAAACCAACCCATCAGAGTACCAGATAAAACCATTGCTCAGTGTGACATTTTGTACTACTATTTGTACTGAATAGAATAAGGTGCTTGGAATTTTCTATCGAGATTTTAGATCATTTCTACAGCAACACTTAAAATTTTCCCGCCCTTCTCTTTTCTCTGATGCTTCTAGCTGCCTGCTGATTTTCAGGAGCGACTGACCATGCACATGGAGGAGCCTCCTCTCTGTCACACCTACCCCGACACTGTCCCAGCCTCTCTCATTGCCAAAGTGCTCGAGAAGCCAGACGAAGCCTGCAGCAGCAGCCAGGCCTCCCGCTCCCCAAGCCCCCAAACCCAGGACCATGCTTTTATTTTGGAGAGCTTGGGCCCAGGAGAGCGCCTTGGGCTCCGTGCAGCCTACAAATCCGACCTGTACAGCAGTGACACGGCCCTGTACTGCCCTGATGACCGGCACCGTGAGCGGAGACCCAGCATGGACCTCCACGGTCAGAGGAAGCTGCTGTATGGGCCCCAAAACTCCACCGACAGCACTCCAGAGGAGGGGTCAGTCGGGTTGAGAGCCGGCTTCTCACAGGAGCACTTCGCTAAATTCCCCGCCACTCTGGGTGCAGGCTCCAGCTCCTACTCCAGCTTCAGCGGTGGGGGATCTGAGGACAAAGGCAACGGCCCGCCCAGCAGTGTAGCTTCCTCCCCTCGCCATCATTCCCTCTACATGGACTGGAGAGACGCAGGTGACTATGAGAGAAAGAGCGATTCATCCTGGGAGAGGGACAGTCCAAGAGGCTTTGCCAACGCTCATCCCTTCCAGCAGACGGAGCTGAGCCACCATCAGAACGGCAGCTCACCTGTCTACAGCCGCACCATGTCCTCCTGTTTCAGTGAACCCTATGAGCCACTCCCTCCCTCTTCATCCCCAAGTGTTGCCTATGGAGACAGTCGACGAGGTAGCACATTAGCCCCAGAGGAGGAGGAGCTGATTGGTCGATGGAGACAACTTAGTGTGGAGGATTTAAGTGCCCACACCTACCGCAGCCCAGGCCGGGCCTCACCTTACAGCTTCTCAGAGCAGCACTTCTCTGTGCGGCCTGCTAAAATTCGACTCGGGCCGCTCTACAGCAGCTTCCAGGAGGGGGCTGACTATTATCATCACGGAGTGGGTGTCATGGACCCAGTGTGGGTTGCCGCCAGCCCCAGCCCCGAATGCAGCCCAGGGCTGCGACAGGCACACAGCCAAGCCCACATCTACCGAGCTGAGGACAGTCAGGAGTCGGAGCACAGCCTCTACCACTCAGGGAGCTCCAAAGACAGGGAGGGCAACGTGGCAGCTGGTGGCCAGAGCACGGATTATGTAGACCCCAGCCCCAACAGCTCCACCGAGTCTCTCAACCAGAGGTCCTTGGAGATGGCCGCAGAGCTGCAGCACTATCAAGTAGAGATGCACAGCTTGCCTGCACAGGTGAGCCAGTCGCCACCACCGGCCCCACCCCCTCCTCCTCCGTACAACCAAAAATTTGGCTCCCTGGGACTTTCCAGGAAGGACAGTCTGACCAAGGCCCAGCTCTATGGAACACTTCTGAACTGAAGGACTTTCCAATCAGGTTCATTCTTTGATAGGATTTTAGATGCAAAGCCCTGATGTGTCCAGCTACACCTTCTGTTAGAACAACCATTTTGATAGAAAATGGTTTGAATAGAAGCCAGGAGCCAAATGATTCAGTACCATGAACATGTAACTATTGCTGATTATCTAAAAGCTTCAGTTGTATGGCAGTGGATGGCAACAGTTTACACTACAATTGTCCAGAGCAAATCAGTGATGTTAAGAGTTGGATGTGGGGCAACAGGAGAGGTGGAGCTCAAGCAGCCCTTAAATTTGTAAGAATGTGTATGTATTTAAATTACAAATGTATAAATATATACTTGTAACTACAAATTGAGTGATATATTTTGTATGTGGCTGTTAGCAAGAAATAATGTACATCCAAAACAATCACACAAAATGATCTTGATAAACCTGGAACTTGTACATAAATTAAGAACTGCCAATCCTATATTTGAGAACTCAGAAAGGTATATTAAGTGAGAAGTAAACTGCATATAGATTAGTTTCAGTCATCATTTTTAATCGGCTGAAACAGTGTTGGCCTTGTGAGGATTTAGATGTGAATGTTAAACATAAGGGGATCTTAAAAATGATTATTAATCACTCAAATGAACAACAGGAAACATATATTTTGTTTTTCTTCTGTTGATTGAATTTGACAGTATTGATGGGTGTGTTATATTGTTATTGATGGAGCGTTTTGAGATCTGTCTTAGCAGTCAGTATTACTTTGTTTTTGCTCTTCTATATCCCACGGAGAGGTTTTCCTGCACCCATTCTACCTCAGATTTGGATGCCCACACCCCATTAAGCCACTGTAACCTTGTTTCTTTGACTACGATGCATGTTTATATATTTTGGTTGTTTTGTTCGCCTAATAAAGCACAAATTACACATATAGGCTCCCAGCCTTCCTTTCATATTCACATGCAGAGGTTTGGGGAAATTTAAATATGACCGCATCAACCAGACATCTTGTTTTAATGTCGCTCTACTTTGAAGTAAAGTCGCATATAATCAGTTGTTGTTTTTAAGATAATTACATGTCTGCCGATCCACAGTGTTAAGTCGAGTGACTGAACCCTTCATCATTCAAACTCACATCGCTGCAGCCATGTGGTGTGTGCCTGCTGAGTCACCGTGAGGCCCTGCTTTATCACTGTTGTGGATTTAAAAATAGGTTAGTAGAGAGGGATTTTTGCCAAGATCAGCAAACGCAAAACAGGAAGAGAGTCATCATCAAGAAAATACTACGGTATGAGGAAATGAATCCTGTGACTCTGTGACTATTTGTGATATCGGACACACTAGATAACAGTTAATATTCAGCATGCATTCGTCTTTGATATGCTGCTACTAAATATACAGCAGCTGGACAAAATGACAAGAATACCTGACATTATAAAGCAGCTCAAAAAGATCTGTCTGATAAATAGCACCTTTGTGAAGCTTATAATGTTCTTTTAGGCCACTATACTGCACTGAGTTGTAGGGCTGATGCAATTAGCTGATTAATTGATTAGTCAGAAAATTAATCACCAGGTATTTTGATAATCAGTTGATCCTTTCACACATTTAACAAGGAAAATGCCAAACATGCTGGCTCCAGTCTCCTGAATCTGAGAACGTGCTGCTTTTCTCTGACAATTTTTATTTTAGTAAATTATTCAAAAACCAGAACCCTACTTGTGTGTTTCTTGCATTTAGTTACTCCTGAAATGATTTATCAATTAATTGATAAGTCAATCAGCAGAAATTTAATATGCAATTATATACTAACTATGTTGTTAATAATTTATAGCAAAGTATTAGAATTTTCTTCTATATTTTCTGTAACAGTAAACTGAATGTAGTATATCTGGATTTTGGGCTGTTGGACAGACAAAAACAAGACCAAGATTAGAATTACAACAACTATTTTATTTTCAAGTGGTTTGTTCCACAAAATGTCAGAAAATTGTAAAATATGTCAATCCCAGATTCCCAAAGCCCATGGTGACGTTTTTAGATGTCTCGTTTTGTCCAATAATCAAAACCCCAAGTTTTTGTTAAGTTTCCTTTCATAGAAGATGAAGGAAATCTGAAAATATTCAAACAGAAAATTTTGGCATTTTTGTCTTGAAGAACTCAAATTAATCAAATATCAAAATAGTTGAAGATTACTTTTCTGTCAATTGATTAATCAATTAATGGACTAAACGCTGCAGGTCTGAACAAGACTTTTTTTGTCTTGACATTATTTCTCACAGGACTTTAGGAAAATTTGATTTTCCCAGTGTTTTCTCACATATAATGATCACGTATATGGTCCGTTGTGAAAATAATTGGTGGATTGATCAATAATGAAACTAACTCTCGGTTGCAGCCTTGTATTTAGTCCACCCTCTGTATTCAGCCTTCTTTACAAACAGTGGTTTTATTAGCTTATACAGGACGTTCAGTCAGGGTTTTCTTCTAATTATTCTTGTGCATCTGAAATTCACTTATTTCATTTATATTCATTGCTTCATCTCCTTTCCCTCCTTTCCTACCTGCTGAGGTATGAGGACATTTACATGTGCGACTGAATCCATCCACAGGAGGGAGCCCCAGCGCAGCAGCATCCCACTGATCTGCATTGTCGACCTTATTATTGTTCCAGCTCCTCCAGACACAGCAGAGAGCATTTACACTTCAAACACATCGAGAGAGGGAAACTAGATTAACAGCTGCCCCCTCCCGCCTCTCCTTTATACACGGCAAAAATACATGCTAAAGTATGCACAAATTTAGCATTCAAACACCATAGCTGAACCAGAAACGGATATGCTCCTCACTCCACTCTGAGGATTTGCAAAGCACAAGCAATAATGTGACCTCACAGTGGAGGAAAATGTGACAGCTCAGCTTGGCTTTGATGAATGCTACGAGATGAGTTCACTCCCTTTGATCATGATGAGGTCTGTGTGTGAATCTTGGTCACTGGCATAAGAGTAAGGTGCTGTCTAGGTTTTGTATTCATAACCTCAGACCAAGCAGACACTATCAAGTTTTAGGAATTATTTTAGTGTCTTTTGGCTCTGAAATACTTCCATATATGCTATATTATGATTTGTAAATGTTAAGCACAAATGGGAAATCTACAATTAAAGAGGCACTCCATCAATTTTGCACATTAAAGTCCATTCATTTATCATGAGGAGTACAACTTAGCCTGTAGAAACTGCTGTATAATGTCTTTTGTGTCTCTGGAGGGAGCTTCCCAAAGTATAACTCTGATGGTATAAACTCGAGCTTAATGGAAATACAATTTTTAATTGCTGGAGTATCCCTATAAGTGATGTATGTGTGCTCTTTTATCATGTTTCTCCTGTTTAGACCCACATTTCCTAGTGTCACAAATTTATGTGGATTCTTGTAGTGGCACATTTTTTTAATTGTTCAAATTTTATACAATCTCTGTGCAATACACTCGCAGCGCACTTGCTTACAGAGACTTAATTCACACACTTCACTGGCACAATATGTCAGTCAATTAATGATTTTATCTGAAAGGTGGCAATTGGTCTTTTCACAAGCCATCTCTCCCTGTACAGTCTGTGGGGCTGCTAAGGATTAATTATCTTGTCCAGGAATACTTAAGTCCCCTGAAACACCGTCCACAGAACAGGACTCTGCTTAGTTAGTGAGTCCAACCATCCTGCTGCTTATGTCCCACAGCTTCTTGGCTGCCTGCTCATCTGTAGCTTTGGCCATCAGCTCCTCCTCCTCGCAGTTAGCGAAACACTTGCCTGACACTCCCTCCACCTCTGGGGAGCAGGCCAGATAGAGAGGAGTCTGGGCCCCCTCAAGTGGACTCTTAAAAAAGATCAGTGAGGCGAGGTAGAACAGCGGCTTTGCCAGGAGGGAGATTTGAACATGCCTGCCTAGTCTGGTCCTTACGACGCCCGGGGTGAGAGCATTGACTGTGACCTCTGTGCCTTCCAGCTGACGAGCCAGTTCAAGTGTAAACAGCAGGTTGGCCAACTTGCTCTGACTGTAGCAGAAGGCCTTGTTGTAGTTATTTTCACTGTTCAGGTCATCAAAGTTGATGTGGCCATACTTGTAAAGCTTAGAGGAAACCACAACGATGCGGCTGGGAGCAGAAGTCTTCAGGAGGTCCAGCAGGAGGTGAGTGAGGAGGAAGTGACCCAGGTGGTTCACACCGAGCTGCATCTCAAAACCATCCTCTGTCTTCGTGTAAGGACACTGGAAGATGCCTGCATTGTTGATGAGCACGTCAATTTTGGACTCCTCCTAAAGGGAGACAGACATTTAAAGCATTTAAAGCTTAATAACAGACTCAATTAAGGAAGGTTGTAGTGAATTTCAAACTGCTTGAAGCCTTATATCAAAAATGGCCTGAATCTTGATCTGTCTAATTAGCCAAAACCATAAACTGTAAATTTGCTTACAAGTGATGCTAGCACTGTGTATGTGTTTTAAAGATGTAAAGCTGCCTTCATTAAAGCACTAATTAATTATCTTAGGACCCTGTGATTGCCATTAAATCAGTCTTAGGATATACCCTGAGACACCCAGTGGTTATGGGAGGTAAATGTTGGCACATGACAAAGAATTGGCAAGATGATGCTACTATGAAGAATGCATTATTTTACAAAAATATTCCTAAAAAATCAAAACATTGGTACTCTTTGAACACAGTGAGTTACACTGGAAAAATGGATCTGGAGATCTCAGGAACTCTGATTGAAAAAACTCTTGTTGGCCTGCTGTACAGCATGTTAAAAGAGCTGGCATCAATTGTGAGATAAATCAAAAAGTCCTTTTAAAATAAAGAACCACATAAAGTAAAGAGGCAGTTAAATGATACCAATGTCCTGCTAGTCTCTAGATGCCTAGTATTTACAGGATTTATAAAGACTTTAAATAAATTATTATAATACAGGGTATATACACATGTATGTATGTATGTATGTGACATACAGTGCATGCCTGCACAGTGGGTATACATCAGTATGGACTAATACGCTTATAGTTATAAATTTTCTCATGAAAAGAGCTGGACACTACATTTATTGAGTGCAGAGTTGCAGTGTTTAGTTGATGAATCGATTAGTTAATTAAAAGAAATTGAATTAGCAATTACTTTGATAACTAATAATAATTCAAATAATTGTACAAAAAGGCCAAATATTTGATGGCTCTTGTTTATCAGATGTAAGAATTTGCTGCTTTAAGTAAAATGACTGTTTGTTGGAAAAAAAACCCAACACATTTGAGGATGTTACATTTTGGCTTTAGAATACTGTTCCATTGTTTTCTGTTTTATACACAAAACGATTATTTGATTAAGTAACTTAAAAGTACACTTGATTACAACTTCCAAGAACTCTGGCAGGAGTTAGCTGGATGCTTTCAGACTTTCTCAGTGTTAACTAATGTCAGGTCACTGTGGGTGAGGGGTGGTACAGAAGTTATGGTGTAGTACTGAAGTTCAGCACCAAGGACAGTCCCATTGCAGCCAAAGTGTAACCCCTGTAACACTCTCTTTTGTACCGGACATGACAATTGCTGGAATGAACCAGACACCAGTCATTTCAAAAGCTAAACTACACTGTAGTGTAAATAAACTGCCCATTCAGCTGGAGAAAATCTGCCCCAATTTCCCCCACCATGACAAGTTACCTCATTAATTTCCTCACAAAATCTTCGTACTGATCCAAGAGAGGCGAGATCCAGGTGTTTGATGACCACCTCCCCCTGGTCTGGTCCCGCTTGTTTCTTAATGTCCTGAGCTGCCTCCTCGGCGCTCCGCTGGTCCCGACAGGCCATGATGACCCGGGCTCGGAGCTTCAGGAGCTCTGCGGCCAGGGCCTTGCCTATCCCGCAGTTAGCCCCGGTCACGATGACTGTCTTTCCCCGCATGGTGTCGGCTGGATACCGGAGCAGCTTTCCGGCTTTCTGAGCGGGGAACAAACGGCGCATAACGTATAGGACCCCTCCGCCGACAACAGCGGCAATTAGCACCGCAGTCGACATGAAAGCGGGGACCGGTCACAGGTCAGTGGGGACAAGCGTACTGGATGGGTGGTACAGTGTATTACGTTTCCAAGTTACAAAATTACCCCGGAAATAATTACTACACAAGTTTGTTAGCGTAACCAGCAATAGCTTTACACTATATATTGTAGGTATTATTTTATGATATTTTTATTTTTTCAAAACAAACATACAACTTTAATGAACCTACTGAAAGTAAACAGTTCAGCTGTCAAATAGTTCAACGGTCGCAAAGCAGCAATGTAGCTAATACTAGCAAGCTAACTAAGCTAGCCATGTTAGCTACTTCTCGGATACCCTCAAACTACTTCCGGTGTATTTTCGTAACTGAACCATATATACAATGTAGTAATTGCAGCATTACACCCGTTTAAAATGTTTCTGCACATAGAGGGCATTGTACATGCTTTTATTTTTAAATGCGTAGGATATCAGGGTTGTTCAGTTTAGTGAAAATAGCCACAACTAATGATTATTTTCTGATAGTCTTTCCACAAGCTCTTTAAATTACATGCATCAACCACTAGGTGGAGCCATCTGAGCACAAAGGTATGGCAACAAGACAAGTCAAAAAGTTTAACATTATGCCGACAAAAAGAGGCTTGTACAACTACATCTTCTGTCTATCTATCTATCTATCTATCTATCTATCTATCTATCTATCTATCTATCTATCTATCTATCTCTGTCTGTCTGTCTATCTAAATATGGACAATAAAAAAGCCTGAGCTTGCTCAGTATTGTGTATCCTTTGGTTGCACACAAGGCAAGTCATTGAAAGTATAGTTGATGGAACATGTGCATCATATGAAATATGAAACATTAAATTAGTATTGTTTTGATTGGTTTGAGCGTTTCCAGTAAGACAGGGTGAAAAGTATTAGTGAAACTGCTCAGGAAGAGGTTAGATGTGTTTTCTATTTGTCTTTTAGTATCATCAAATGCCTTGCTAGGCTACCCACTTGAAGACATATCAATTAGTGCAGTGATTCACTCACTTCTCCAAGGCCCTTATAGCCGAATGACCCGTGGTTAGGTGGAATGGAGCCTGTAAACTGAGACTGAGAGTGGACCCCATGCAGGCTATCACTGAGGTGTTGATCCTAATTACTGAGAAGTGGCTAGCAGTAGATTTCCCCTGCTATGTTGTTGCATAGATGAACTCAGAGGCTAGCATTATTGCCCAGTAGACTTGTTCTTGTGACTGTGTTTGAGGGGCTCTTGGCATGAGTGTTGGTTTGTTCAAACTCAAACTGTGCATTCATTTCATCAACGATGGTTCTGAGTTAGTTAATCAATTTTTGGATGTGAATAGTGTAGCAACTAAAGATATTTTCTCAAATATTGTAGGCTATATGACAAAGAAAAGCATCAAATTCTTATGTTTAAGAGGCTGGAATCAGAGAATGTTTGTGATCTTTGCTTAAAAAAAACAATTATTCTATTATAAAAAGAGTTGCTGGCTTATTTTCTGTCAGTTGACTAATTGATTAATAAACTGTTCTTAATTAGTATTTTTTTTAATAAATTTCCAGAATAAGCAATTATACCTAATCTGTGGTGCAAACTAAAGGGTTTGTACCTTTGATCCCAGTCTGACATGAATTATTTTCTGTGGTAGGATGTCATAATACTGCAGTACTGAAACTTACCTGGCAGAATTGTATTGCATTTATTATATCCCATTTAAGGTAGACTACTTTTAATTTACAGTCTGTCTTTTGTGAAGTCGTGTGCGTACTTCTACACATCTTGTAGCCAAATATGTTGTAGGCAGTTGGGATTTATTGTCTGACTGTTGCGTGAGATTCATAATTAATTGTTTCAACTTGACACTCATACGTTGCTCCGAGATTACACAGAAACGATGTATCAAAGTCTTAGAAGCTTTCGTCAAATTACTTCACTTCCTCTTAGCTCGCTGTGCCTACTGTTGTGTAATACCTCCCGTTTATTTCAAGGTTTTCTTCAGTTCCCGTTATTTGGTAAAGAGACAGACTTCGTGGGGAAATGCGGTGCAGTGTGGGGCGCAGTCTGCCATTACAGTAGCGTAACGGCGATTTTAATTTTATCTAACGGGTCTGGATATCTGACGGCTCTCAATGTATCTTAAAAGGGGCTTTATTTGAGTCCTGGTAATAGGATGAAAGAAATGTATCCGTCCCTAGCCATATTTATTCTGTTTTTAATCTCAACCACTTGTAAAGGTAAGTAATACTTTTATATTTGGTATTTCTTGTAGTGGATAAGGCTTAATATTAAAATGCACAGGTTCTGACTGGTCAAATTCAGTTGTTGGAGTTCTGGGAAATGCTCGTTTTGTTTTGGTTTCATAACATAATGATCACTATGGTTAACATGGGGTAATAAACAGGGATCAGCTTTGAAAAACAATATATAGGCTACTACTTTAGTTTTTTGGAATGATATTGCAAGAATTTCAAATATTAAAACATTTCTTGTTTGAATGTAAATGCAGGTCTGGTTCTATCAGGCAATTACATGTGTCTAAAAAACTATTACAGGATATAAACATAACGTAATGTAGTCCTCTTTGATATTCTTTCTACGGGTTGTGCTGTAGCTTTTTAGTTAACATATTTTATAACATATTTTTGAATACTGCAGTACTGAAACATACTTGGTAGAATTGCCAAAAGGAACATTGCAACAAAGGAACAACTTTTGCTGCAGATGTTGTTAACAGATTCAGTTTTGTTGCTCATGATTGTTGGAAGGATTCACCAGTTTTTATTACAACAGATGAAAGCAGGAATAACACAGGGAGAAACACAGGGGATCAGAGCGAAATGCAGATGGAGAGATGCAAAGACAGACCTCTAATGAAGTCTGCCGCTTCAGTCAAACAAATGGCTTATGAGAAAATGAGACAAGCAGGGGTCAAAATCAGTGAAGGCAGTCCAAAATAGCCAAACAGATTGAATTATCTCAATTCCCCATATAATGGGGAAAAGCCCAAACACAGAGAAGGCAGCAAGAATCAGTGAACCAGGATTGAAGCACTCAGTAATAAACATACTAGATGCTCACAGGAACATAACATGATGTTCTGGCAACTGAAAAGTGGGAAGACTGGGGCACCGTGATGGCTCACCTGGTAGAGTGCATATCACTTTGGCTCAATCCTTACCGCAGCGGCCCGCTTTGGAATCCATCTCGGGGTCTGTGTTGCATGTAAAAGTGTAAAAATGACTAATGAGATACAGTGTGTTAATAAGTTAGTTTAAGATGGAGTCAGGCTAGCTGTTTCGTCTTGTTTCTAAACAAAGATAACCTTCTGCTGGCTCCTGCTGCTTAGGGGCAGCTAAGTCTTGGCAAGTGAATAAACATATTTCCTAAAATATCAAACTACCCCTTTAATGTAATGTTGCGTTACATCATAAGGAATTTCAGTTACATTTTCAAATGTTGAATAACGTTATCTTTTTTCCTGTAGGCCAGCAAGCAAACACCTGCAATGTTGCCCCTAAAGATCAGTACATTGAAGTGGGATCTGATACTGAGATAGTGTGTGAGACTTCATGTATCCGGGGCAACATCTATTGGACACTGAACAACATACGCATCAATGAAAGCTGGTCAAACACTATCAACTCCTCCCACACAAAACTGTCACTGAAGAACTTCACTCACCACAGTGCTACATTGCAGTGCCACAGTGCAGATACTCGCCAAGTCCTTGGAGGCACCACCATCAGAACCTACAGTAAGAAATTATTTGTGGTACTTATATCGTGACATTCTGGCTGTTGATACCTGCAATAAGATGAAATATATGTTACTGGTTACTTGCTTTTTTCACAGCAAAACCCAGCAAGATATCATGCATGTGGCATTATGATAATCAGGAGGATGCTGTTGTACCACAACTGTTCACGTGCAACTGGGAGCATCAGAATAATTCTTCACTGAAAATAAGCTACTCTGTGCTGTGAGTAGTTTTCCTTTGTTTGTGTAAGAATTATTGCAGAAATATTTATTTTCTCTTGTTGGTTTTTATACTTAATATAAAACATGTATTTCTTTCAGTGTCTCTTCGTCACAAGTTGAAATCTGCAACTCACATGTAACCACATGCACATCCAGAGATATAGATACAAATGATAAAATACATTTCATGGGGAATCTCATTGTTACTGTGAGAGCTCGAACTGCGGCTTGGGAAGCTTACTCCGACCCTCATGAATTTGACCCCTATAGCATATGTAAGTAACATGAAGTAAATTTTATTAAAAAATGTCTTTGCATTTTAACATTGCACATTTCTGCATTTTAATGTGCTGATTGTATTCCCTCAGTGAAACTGATCCGTCCACAGTTAAAGGTAACTGTCTTGTCTGATCATCTGCTGGTTAAATGGAATTCGCCAATACCCCAAAGAGAGAGTCACTGTCAAGTCAAATTTGCCAAGGTATGTCATTTTAATTACTAAAGACAACTGTTGGTCTCAGATGTATTTGCTGGTAGCAACAATTTCACTGATAGTAATCACAAATCAGAGAAACATGACCATAAATTTCATCATCCCTCAGGCCAGAAAGAAACAAAGCATCACACAATAACACGGTAATCAATGCAGCAAACTTATGCCTACAGTTCATTAGAGAAAACCTAAAAAGACTTAGTAAATTAGCAGATACCTAGAATGAGCTTCTTGCTCTTTTATGAATGTTAAAATGACTCAAGAGAACCAATTACCACTACATATCTGTGTCATATAAACAAGCTTTTTAGGCATATCCCTGCTAAACCAGAAACAGTGTATTGAGTCACAGTCATTGTATTGTAGTCATCAACCCACAATTGCTTGCAGCTGATCACAGGGCTATTTTGCTTTTAATTCCAGGTTTGAACAGTAGTCCTGTTCTCTCATTTTTGGCTTTAGTTGAGACCAAAACTGTATAGTTAACTGCCAAAATATATAATAGATAAAGGTACCTGACAATATCTGCTTGGACACAGATTTAACAAAATGGTGGCTATAACAATGTCAGTTAAAATGCAAGTTGGCGTTGCTATGGCAACAAAATGTTCAACTAAAAACCAACCATGCTGGCAGAACATTGCTGATAGATAGATAGATAGATAGATAGATAGATGGATAGATGGATAGATAGATGGATAGATGCTTAATTTGTCTCCTAGGGGAAATTAATGTGTCCATTAGCTCATTGTTGATAATAATAATGATGAAAACAGTTAATAATAAATAAACAATAATAATTAGATTGGTCCACTTCCTTTGGCTGAGGTGTTGTATAGCCTGATGGCAGTGGGAACTGTGAAACCTTTTTCTTGTGAAATTGTTTCTTAAATACCCCTCATGGCTAATTGAGGCTATTTTTGTTTCCCTTTTCTCTTCCAGGCTGTTAGTGATGGAACTCCAGAGGTAAGAGCCACAATTTTCCCTTGTACAGGAATTTCAGTTTTCATTGTCGTATATGGTGGTGTTGACGTGAACGCTTTGATAACTTTGATATGACACTAAAGA
Organism: Seriola dumerili; assembly: GCF_002260705.1. Lineage (NCBI taxonomy): Eukaryota > Metazoa > Chordata > Actinopteri > Carangiformes > Carangidae > Seriola > Seriola dumerili. The sequence goes on from NW_019174280.1 coordinate 17,272,414, forward strand.
AAGCTTTCAAAGCACAAAATGTTTGTTTAAAATCTGCCTTAGTAAATTAGTATAACTTTGATGGTGAAAGATTATTTCTTCAGACCTGGACCTTGTAGATCTTCCTGTATTTGAATGAACGTTTCTAACTGATATTTTTCCTTTGCTTTTTAATAGAAGGTGGTCAATAAGACTCCAAACTCTATGGACAAGGTGGAGCTCATTGAAAAAATGGAATCCTGCTGTACCTACAAAGTTTCAGTCCGCTGTGCTTTAGTCAAGGCCCCCTGGAGCGACTGGAGCCAGGAAAAGACGGTTCTGACGAAACTAAATGGTAAAAACAATGTTCGCTCAAAACTGCATGCCACAATGAAGAAATCTGGACCGGTATTTTTCCAGCCACTGAGAATGAATTACATCACCATTTATACTCACTCAGAACCATTAATTGAAGTTAATGATAACGTATGATAATTCGATGCACTAAGAAAGGAAATTAGAGATGGACATCAGAACTGACAAAAGTGCATTATTATCTACAAATATGATTTGAAATAGCTCCAAAGTTTGAGTTTATAAATGTGAATGTAACTTGGCTGCAACAATAATTAAGCAATGATATGGCCCCTCTTTGGATCTGCTCTCATGGTCCTGGTGCCCATGAAGATCAGAAACCATACATTCATAACAACTTAAAGATGTTCATACTTTGTTACCAGTTTAATTAGAAATACTTCCTTATAGGTTTGAAGCTATTATATATTCTAGCTATTCACAACAGTGACAGGTCCAAGGAGGCCACTAATTGTAAATGGAGAATTTTCACTAAAGTTTCTAGTGGGAAATTATTGAACATGCGTCATGTTGGCAACAGTCATAGTTACCCAAATCAGAACTGATAGAGATCAGTGGGAGCTGCTAAAATCTGACACATTTAAGAGGCATGGTGGGGTAGACTTCAGTGAGATTTTGCACGTAATACAAAGTCAAATGTTGAGTGTATGTGTGACTCACATTGAATAATGTCAACCAGAGAACTGATAACAGATGGTTCCAGATACTCATCACTGAGTTAATAATTTGTAGTTTACATGTTGGGTTTAGATTCGCACGATCTTGTGTTACTTTCCGGAATTGGTACGATGACAGAAAACCAAAAACAAGAATGACCGAGAGAAATTGCAGCGATTTCCATAGTTGAAAGCTGTTTTGGTCTGTGTTAGTTATGAAAAGTGGTCATGTTCTGTTGTTTTTGGCTTTAATTTATACCAAAACTGTTGAGTCAATTGTTATTATATTTCTCTATGTGTATTCCATTCTAACTGTTTTGAACATATTTTAACAGAGAGTGATATCCAACTGCAGCTGTGGAGAAAGGTGTCTAAACAGAAAAATGGAGTTAGAAAAGTTTATGCCATGTGGAGGGTAAGGAAGGCTCTCAATGCTGCCTTTACACAGTATATTGAAATTCATTTCCTTCATTCCCAAACTTGTAATTCAATTCATTTCAATTTCCAACTTTACAATCTACATTTCCTAAGAGACATGCTCCCTGCATTACTTCTTGACCTAAAGTGCTTCAAACTGTCTACACAGGAGATTCCTCCAACATGCCAAGACACATTTACCTACGCTATAAAACAGATTGCCTACAAGGAACACACAACTGAAGTCAGTTATACGGATACTTTGTGCAGCAGTTCACCTTGTGTTGTTGATGTGAACCAAGAAGCTCACAGAATAATTCTCACAGTCTTTCGTAATGAAACCCTGCTGGCCAAGGACTCCGTTTATGTTCCAGCCGTTGGACAGAGTGAGTTTTAATGTCATTGATTTTATCTTTTTTAATGGTTAACAATTTATGAATCTTCGCCCTAATGCATGTTAGTGGTCCGGTATCAATCAGTTCTTCTTTTCACTTGATATCACTTGGCAGGCCTCCCTCAAGTTACTGAAATCCAGACTTCAACCATGGAAGGTGTTATTCTGGTCAGCTGGAAGCCTCCTGTTCAGCCTGTCAGAGGTTATATGATCGACTGGACCCACAATGGAAATCAATATAACTGGAAGGAGAGCAAATACACTAACACATCACTGATTGGTAGGTTAGACAACAGGCATGAAATGGTAGATGGATGTCAGAAAGAGAGATGGATATTGAATAAATACTTTATGGGTGTCCACTTGAAAACCTGGAATGAGTGAGCCTTGTGTATGAGTCATTATCGAAACCCATTGCTGATTTGTGGTCTGTGACTTGTCTTTCATCATCTAGACGTATCAAATAATGGATGGAGTGGTGGAGAAAGATGTTTAAAAGCTGCTCTATAATGCATTTACTGGAAAGATCTTAACATTTCCAAATGAGTTTTCAAGAACTATTACTCACTCTGGAGAGATGTCAAATGCCACAATTTGTTGTTTTGCTTTTCTGTTTAAATCAAACAAAGGAACAATGGTAGGAAGTAACTAAGTACACGTAATTCAGTTTAATAGAATTCAGTTCACTTTACTTGAGTATTTCCATTTTATGCTACTTTATACCTCTACTCCAATGCATTTCAGTGGGAAATGTGCTTTTTACTTCACTTTATTTTACAACTTTACTTTTCAGTTACAGTTACAGTTACTTTTCAGATAAAGATTTTATTAAAACGATTTGATGACATGCTTACATAAAATACAATACAATAACGTGGGACATCTGTTCACATTTCAGATTTTGCCTCTAAACTTGTCAGATGGTTTCACTTAACTACAGTAACTGCTTGAGACTAAAGCTATGCTAGCAGCTGTGTCAGGCTTTATTTTGACACTGCAGTGCTTTGAGTGAAATGCTAACATCAGCATGCTAACATGCTCACAGTGCCTCTACCATTGTTCGATGTTATGGTTCTCACATTCCATTCATGTGTTCTCAAAATATCACAGTAGGTATATAATGTTTACCTTAACGGGAAAGTCAGGGGATTGCTTAAGTCAAAAGGCTTTGTCCTCTTGTGACCATGAATGTCTTGACAAAATTTCATGGCAATCTATTGGTGGTCAATGGTTTTTGAAATATTTCAGTTTGGACTGAAGTGGTACCAGCATTTCCATCCGTCTGATGGTCAGTCGGTCTACCACTTCGGCCATCAAATTTTGTGAAAATGGAAGCTAAAAAGCTGAGCAGGACCATTAATGGAAAGAGAATTAGATCAGTGGCTTTAATGTGTTTGCCTCTTCCTTGTAATAGACTTCCAGAACTTTCCTTTCCTTGCAGATCTCTTGGATAAGAAGCCATACAATATCACAGTAACTCCCCTCTTTGATAACAAGACAGGTTATGACACAGAAGCTCTTCAAGTCTGCTCCACAGTAGGAGGTAAAACCATTCTTTAGACTTTTTCATGATTCTCAAAAAATATATATTTTTTAAATTTAAAAACATGTACTTTACAGATCCAGGGAATATCACTATTGTCAATGTTCAAGCTTACGACAAAAGTGCCAATGTACGCTGGAATACAAAGTCACAGGAGGTATGCAGTGATGCTGTAATCAACTACACAATCTTCTACAGTACTCAGAAAGGACCAACGCTCAGTAAGTCCACCACAGTCTTGTATGAAGTTTTCACATGGATTGAAGTGATTTATTTCCTTTAACATTATGATATTTCTGTGGTTTTCTTTCAGATGTTACCGTAGATAGCACAAAGCATGACATATTTTTAAAAGATCTGAATCCAGGCACCCAATACAGCGTCTACATCAATGCCACAGCTCTTACTGGAACTACCAAAAGCAGTGAGAGGCTCTTTGAAACCAAACGATTTGGTAAGTACGCTGTAAGGGCAGAGGAAATTGCTGGTTTTTGCAGAGCAAATGTTATACATCTTATTCCTAGTTCTATGAGTACAGCTGCAGCCCTCATAAATGTGTATATTTCCTTGGCTGACAGGCTGCAGGGTTTCACCATTAGAAATCTTAGAGTTGCACAGGCTAAGGCATAACAGTGAAATGTCAAGATTTGAACAGGTTGTTGAAGAAGAGTGCTCCACCACCTGATAGTAGTATTCTGTCCTGATAGAGGAGGACAGTTTTTCTCACAGCACCTGTTCAAACAATGACTTGCAGACATGGCTTTTAACAACTATGAAGGCAGCACCTCCACCCACATCATGTTTGCGTACCATGATATGATTATCTGCTGATGAGCCAGCAAAATGTCTGAAGCTGCACCAAGGGGCTTGTTTTGCTTTACTGTATCCAGGAGTAGCTTGGTTTGGTAATACAGGATGAGCCTAGGAGAAGTTTGATACCTTGCTGTGTTTAGTTTGGCTTTAGACATCAAACAGAGCACATATACTGGTGATACATGCCTGCTTTGGCATGTCAGGTAGAGATACTCACAGCGGCAGCCTTCCTTTAAAGTGAGACAAATTTTTAAAAGAGAAAATAACACTCTCCCTCTTACAAGCAAAAATTTGAACTTGCATTACTTGGTCTGGTAGGACCAAGCTTATGGTCAAATATTGATCATTAGCTAACATTATTATCCCCTTTGGCTACACACCCTGCTCTAGGTTCTACATTAGTGTTAAATGTTTTTAACACCCCAGACCTGGTGGGCCACAAGGGAGGGAAGATGCTTTGTGGTCACATTCACAAGTTCCAGTCAAGGTCATTAAATAGGCACCACCGTTTTTTTTCCCTTCTGGCAAACTGTGGCAGGTATCTAGGAGTCCAAACAAACAAGAGACTCCTGGATGCCAGCAGCCGCAAGCTGAGTTTTAGTGTTATGAGATCTGGGAAGAATAAGAGGTAGTGCTGAGCAACAGAAGAAAATGAAGCCTGTGTAAACCAGAACTGATGTTTTCTGTCTAAATATATGTTTGGGATTGTAAACCAGTATGACTCTTAACTCTCTAAAACTTGTTCATTTCTGAAATTACATGAGACTGTCCAGGATTTAAAAAAAACAAAAACAAAACATATGAAGTAAGTGTTATTGGATGAACTGTGGCAGGATTTACTCTCCTGTCATATTATTGGCTGCATGATTAATCTTAACCACTAGTTTACTCACATTATTACTCATATTACTCACTTACTACTACTACTCACTCAAATGTTATCTTGAGTAACACAGAGATCATAAAAACCATCTTTGTAACTTTCATTTGCTCATATCATCATGAATCAATCATGAATCATCATTGCTTTTTCCAAAGTTGAAAGTGTGTTTTATGCAGGAATAACTTGCAAACATTTCATAGAGGTTTGAGGAGGTGAATCATTTATTGTGCTCAACGAACTGCTGCAACATGATTTATTTTGTCTTATGTCTATGATAGATCCGAGGCTCCTCACAGTGCTCAGTGTCTCTGGAAGCATCGTTATAGTTCTTGTGTTGTCTCTTGGATTATGCTGTGCCATTCAGTAAGTTTCAATCTTTCAGTGTCTGTTATGATATGATAAGGATTGATTTCAAATGAAAACTTTGAACCAAGGGCACAGTGTGATTAACCCTTAATTCATGACCATGAAACCTTAAAATTTGTTTCTTAATGATGGTTCTCAATCTGCTTTGTAGGTGGAAGAAGTTCAGGGAGAAGCCGGTGCCTAACCCAGGCCTCAGCTCTCTGGCGTTGTGGCCATCTGCAGATCATCAAAAGGTGAAATGGGAGGAATGAATTGCATCATTATAAAAGTGGCTGAGGCTGTGAGATGATTAAATTATATCAAATATTATATTATATATAGTTATATAGTTATTTTTGATCAGGGGAGGAAAATATAATATAAGTGTTTCTTTATACAGGGGGTGGTCATGAAAAAGTATAAATAAATTGCAGTTATATTTATCCATGATCCACTGGGCCACAGCCACCTGAGGAGATTTTGACACGACACAGTTGAAACTAAATATCGTTGTGGTTTTGGACTCTTCTTTGAACGCAGTTAGCAAGTCGAACATTCCATCTAGGGAAAAATACCCACAATGTTTTTAATCATGGAATTCAAATTCCAGCCAAATTCAACCCCAAATTCTCACAAAAAAAAGCATTATTTTCTCTATCATTTTCCATGGGCCTCCTGGTTTTTACGGATATTTTAATGTTCTTCATGTCTGTTTCCCTTCCGTTTGTTATATAATATGTTTCATTTTTGTTAATTAAAAAAGTTCAGTAATAAAGTTCAATAATAATTCTAATAATGATGATAATTCCTAGATAGTATATTGAGGAAATAATTTCACTGTCAAAGGTTGCTTTGGCCCCATTGGTAACCATGTCTGTGTACAGTTATTTTGCTACAAACACCTTGGTCACTTTTCCTCTGGTTGATCAATGGTGTTTCATGATGACGTCTTTGATAAGAGTTAAAATCTGAACATATGGTTTTAGATATCATGATTCTGTATCCTAGGTTTTTCCCATTGAAAAAACAACTGAATTATCTTCAGTTTTCAAACAGCAACACCTTATGTCTTTTTATTCTTCCTGTCTGTGTGAATGTTTTCCACAGGGGATCTGCCAGGCATTCACTAATCCATCTGAAAGTGTCTATGACCAGGTTTACACAGAGGAACTTCAGCGAACGTCCAACCCTCCACTTGCAATAGGTTATAACCCAGCCATTGACCAAATTGAGGAATACACTGACCCAGCCATAGTTCTTGCACCTGACATACAGAATGAGAAACCAGCTGAACTTGTACAGACACAGCATCTGGTTTCTTCTGGGGAATCCACAGCCTTAATATCTTCCGAGAACAGCACATTTAATCCTTATCGAAGTCAGAGTTCTGTGGAAACTGCTCCTCTTAAGATGAGTAAACAATATAAGCGCCTTCCAGCAAAACAAGAAAAGACAGCACCAGTGACTGTTTACGTCACTTTGAACATGTTTGAACAAGGTCTGGGTCGGTGAGAGCAGTTTAAACAGACCCATAACAACCATCCAAGAATAAAGATATGCCAGTATATCAGCTCTGAATAAAGCTCCTTGGTTTTGTCCAGTTTGGAATGAAAGTAAAGAAAAATAATTATAATATCATCACCCAAGTAATAAAAATGTGTAAATAAAAGTACATTTTGCCACTATCTATGCTTTATTGATACAAATATGTTATATTTATGTGTGTAGTAGCAGCTTTTCTAAGTCAAGCTGATGTATATACCTGACGTATTGAGTTAAATGTATATGCCTCTAGCATATATTTCTAACATTCAGTTCTGTAAACAAAAATGTTTTTGTTTTATGTTGAGATGATCTTTTACTGAGTAATCACACACCAAGATAATGCAGCAGAGACTGAAATAATGTAACATATATGTACATGTAGCCTATGGTTTGTAATATATGATAAGTCTGTGACAGCATGCACATGTAAATAGGGAAACTGATATTTCGTTGTAAACATAATATTAGCTATGTATTATCATGGGATTTTCCGTTGGTTATCGCTTATATCCTCACTTGTTAAAAAGTAGTAAACTTGCTTGAGACAATAAAGTTGTAACTCACTGCAGTTTTATTTCAACAGCAATAATCTTAAATTTCTTAAATAGCTCAAACTTTATTAAGTACCAAAGGACATTGTGACAAGCTATCTTGCAGCTCAGTGCTCAGTCTGATGGGGAGTCAAGCTATCTACCTCCCCCTGTAGCCTGGTAGAGTGAATGATTTTTGCACATTCATTTCATACTGTAGTTTTTTGAGTTATAATAGTAGCTACTACAGGTGACCACTATGAGCCACAGGTTATTCACTCTAACTGATGTGACACACACACACACACACACACACACACACACACACACACACACACACACACACACACACACACACACACACACACACACACAATTATGTTGGCTTAAAATCTTTTGATTGACACAATCAAACACAATATGGAATATGTTGATTTAAAAAAATCACTTTTTTTGTAGCCAGCATTGCAGTTCAGCTTCAGCTTTTCCAGAAGCCAGTTATGTCAGCAATGTCTTCAGAAATTGCATGGTCTAGTTGATGTCCCTTTTTTCTAGAGGGTATCTGAAGGGATGATCCTAAAAGATAACTGTAGGAGTTTTCTAGTTTTGTGTCCTCTCTCGTGTATACCCGCAGGGGGCAGTAAGACGCAGGAAGTCATCTGAAATACAAACATTAACAACCAGGAGAAGTATGCTAGCTAGTTTAGCCCCAAGCTAGCTAGCTAGCTCGATTGGTGACTGTAGTGGATCAAAAGAAAACTGACTCGATATATAATACCGTGTCCGGGATGCTGACATGCGGAGAGTGGAAATAACATATGTGTCGTGTATTTGCCTGCCGGCCCGTCAGGAAGTTGACCGGGCTTAAATTTGTTGGATGATTCACTAGAATTAGTAGCTGAAGGCCCCTGAGTCCGCGGTGCTTGGGTGAACGACAACCGGACATTGCCGCGATCTCAGAGAGGGAGCATCAAGCCACAGGCTAGCTATTTACCAACGACACATTACAGCAAAACCTCTCCTGGACATGTCACACAACGGACCTCCTCCTCGATGGCGGAATTGTCCGAGAAGAGGACAACCTGTGGCAGGTAAGCGAAAAACTAATAATCCAGTTAACTAGCGTTAGATTAACCTGTTTCATGTACGTAGTGCTGTTGCTGCTAACGTTAGCTGCGTGCCGTGTTTATGATGGTAGAGCATGACTTGTCTGAAACCTTATAACCTGTTTAACCACCTATTTAATTTCTAATTTCTAATTTCTCTAATATGACAAACAGCGTGTAGCTGTCTTGGTCCATTCTCAGTCGCACAAAAAATGTTAGGTTAGCATCACAAAATGGCAATGTTACTGAGCAGTGTAGTTTTAACATAAGAGCAGCTTATTTAAATGAAGCGGTGGTTGGTGTGAATTGGATTGCCGACTTAATTGAATGACACCAGTGAATGTATTAATTGCAAACTTTTATTGTCTGTGTGTACGTTTGCCATTTATTGTGAGGCAAACTTAATTTGCCATATTTTTAAATGGAGTTTAGTATGACACTGTATTCGGGCGCGCGCTGCTTAGCCGAGTTGGAACCTGTGGCTAACGGGTTTTCAAAGCTCAACTCTTCGCAGACAAACGTTGTATATGCCAGCTAGTAACTCTTATTTACATTTGAACTAAAGCGGATATTGTGGGCTATGATTTATTCATTTATTTCGCAACAGGAAAAAGTGCTTTAGGAAAGTGTTGCTGAGTTGGCTAGCTTCGTTGTCGAAGCATCACGTGTCAAAACAAACCAGAGCCTGTAGCGTGGTGTGCAGATGCTGTGTAGTGGTCGTTATCCATGAAACCCTGTGTGTCTGTACATGTTTACTTGAACACCGCATTGCCAGACTCATCTCTACTTCACGTTTGCTTTACACGAGTGCATTAATTTAGACAGGTATTCCTTTTCACGGCACAAATATTACTTTTAAGAAAGGATCTATTGTCAAGATGGATCCAGAGTCTTATTGAATATTAACTTAGTTAGATATCACCATATATACGAATTATTTGCTGTTTCATGTTTGATTTAACACGACCACAATTCACCTCGATTTTTACTTCTACTATTACAAACAATATTACCAAGGCAAAGTAGGCAAGTTCCTAGGAGCCCTAGACTCCCGTGCTTACCTCATATTAAGGTCTACATATTTTTATGAATCACGAATTTGTTTGAAATTTTTACTAAAGTGCAATATCAGCAATGTCAGGTCCTCCATCTTCCACCTGGTCTCATTCAGTTTACTATTATGGAAAACAAGGGAAAATAGCAAGTATTCACATATTAAAAACTGGAATATTTGTCAAACTTGTTGCCAGTTCTTTTCAGGTAATCATTTAATCAAGTAATCCTTTCTGGGTTCCAGTGGAAATAATCAAACTGCCATATGTAACCACGGTCAAATCCTTACTCTTCGGACCCCTAGAACATTAATTTTGCTGTGACCTGCGACCACACTGGATTTGTCAAGTGATGTTTTGATTCGGTATGATAAAGAGTGATGATCATGGCATCTGTGGACAAAATGTTACCATGTATTAGACTGGGCATACTAGGAGTGCAGAGTTTTAAATTAGAAGACCACTGGTTCATTGCTTGTGTTTTCCCTCATAGGAAAATTCCTGCCGATGAAAACAATGTTGGGTCCCAGATATGATGACCAAGTTGCAGAGGAGAACAGGTTTCACCCGAGCATGCTGTCCAACTACTTAAAAAGTCTCAAAGTAAGTAACTCCATGATGACTGACTGAAGTTCTGAGCAAAGTTTAGAAATTGAAAAACCCATGGCACACCTTGTCCTTTTTTGTCTTTCTCCAGGTGAAAATGGGTTTGCTCGTGGATTTGACGAACACTACTCGCTTTTATGACCGCAACGACATTGAAAAAGAAAGCATAAAATATGTGAAGCTTCAGTGTAAAGGGTATGAGTGAAGACACTGTCATGACTTAAACTAATTTGTAAGATGTTGCTCATTCAGAGGTAATCTAAAAAGTCTGATGTCACTCTGTTTCTTTTAGCCATGGGGAATGCCCTTCGAAAGAGACGACTGCAATGTTTATCACGCTCTGTGAACACTTCGTAGAGAAGAATCCCACAGAATTGATAGGTAAGGAAACCATAACTTAACAGTGACATCACTTACATAGGAACCTCTCCTTTCACAGATTTGATAGTCAGAAAAGTTGGTATGGCTGTGAACATGTTTTTATATCAAAGCCTTGGGACATCGTGAATTTACAGTGATATGAAATGACAGAATCAAAATTATTACTACTATATTTACTCTGTGTAACGTTTTTGAATCTGAGGTTGAGGCAATAATAGCCGTTACTACATGTTTTTATTTGGCGCCAAGTTTGTTCCAAGTTTTTGAATATTTGAAAATATTTTGGAAAAAGATGAACTGATCAGTTCCCCTCCCAATGAAGACTCAACCAAATATTTTTTTCTCATATAATGGATGTGAGCAAGATGTCCGAAATCAAAACAGAACTTTTCTTATTTCTTTGAAACATTTCTGAGTTTGTTTAATCATTAATCAACAGAGGATTTAGTAGTAAAGATTTAGTAATACTGTATGTAGGTTAATATTAGACAATAGTAGACTTTATTTCCCAACTGATTTTGAATGGCCAAAATCACTGTTGTTCAGTGAAAGAAAACAACTGGATTAGTGTTTCATGTAGTTTAATGTTAAACATTTAGAACAGGAGAAACCCTCTGCCCGTCTCTGTCCTCAACTCCTAAAGATTATATCAGTGTGACTGAAACCCATTAAGTTTTATGTGTATTGCCTCTGCTCAGTGAAGAATATGAAGATATATAAAAGTAGACTTTAAGTATAATATTTAAGTATAAAAACCAGCTGGCACTGTGAATGACTTTGCACTGTGCATTATTTTCTTCAACCTGTTGGAAGAGGTTTTGCCTCAGCAATAACTCATTTATATTTCTTGTGATGTTTTCCACCCCCCAGTTTTCACTCCACATTCAAGCCTCCAGTGATCACACTCAGTGTGAATCTTAATGCCTGAACAACATCTCAAAAACCTTGAATCTTAAGTAGGAGAACCTGCAGCACTTTTGCTTTATTTCTAAAAACATTACAGTAGATCTCTTATTGTGCAGTTAACACCATTTTACTGTCTCCTGTAAGGGGCTGTTCTTTAGTGCATTTCTGAGTATGCAGGCTTTACTATGGTGTGACCGTGATATTCCTATAGGTAGCCTAAAGTGTCCTTTCATGCTATGTAGTTTAGTTCACAGGGACTATACAGTATATCACTAATACATTTGCTCTGGTGGCTGTGTAGTATCCTACACTTTCTGGCAGCTATATTTATTTCTAAAAGTTTGTAAGTAACATCAATATTAACATCATGATAGTATTATAAATGATGGCCTTAATCCGTTCTCTTGTGTTATTCATTTCTTCCAAATGAGTTCTTTTATGGTTATTTGTGAAGAAATGCCTGTTTTTTATTGGCATTATTCCTGTGATAATATAAATGTATGAATGTTTTTCCTCATTTGTTTCTGGTTTGATTTTAGAAGCTTGAACTAATGCTATTCTTACTTTGCTTCCATGATACATAGTAGAGTGTGAAAGCTCGTTTATGAACGTGGGAAAACGACTAAAAAAGATTATAATTGCGCCTTGAATTCAGGTTATTTAGTGACAGTATAGAACATTTACTGTATATTGTAATGTTTGTCCATAGAGTGCTGGACTACACTGGCTTATTGGTAGCATTACCCTATGTGTCCAGCAGAGAGCAGCCTTACTCTAAAATTGGACCGGTGCAAATGGGAGTGAGGTTAGGCTTTATGTTTTTTCAGTGCCTTTTTTTTTTGTAGTTCTTAGTTATCAGACAGCTTCCCAGTGCAACCAGTATAACCCAGTAGAAACCAGCTGGCTGCTCATGGTCACAGAGTAGCTCCGTGTTGCAGCTGAAGGTTAAATGGCTGTCCCAAGGTTTGCTCACATGTCACTGTTGAGCTGCATTTGTACTTCTCCAAACGTGCATGGCTGTCAAACAAACATCCTTAAGAAAATAGTCTTGTGTAATTCACCATATTTTTGGTTTCATAAGTATGTAGGAGTTTCACATGAGAAACAGCACTTCTCTCCCACAGAACGGTGTGTAGGTGATTTCTAGGTGAAACCTGGCTCAATAAGGTTTGGTTTAAAAGTTAATATTGTGTAGATGTCCACATGTGGGCAGATTTTTTTTCACAATTGTTCCAACTGTATTATATTTTTTACAATAGTAAAAGTACATGGAAATTGTATATCTAGGTCTATCCATTACTCAGCTTATTATAAGTCATCAGTATGTGGTTAAAAGTAATATTTTTACTCTGCATAAATGAAGGTGATATGAATGACAGTATCCAGATTGATGACATTTTCAGTCCACAGAGAAATGCACACAGCTTGTATTCAGAAACTGAGCCTTAAAACGAGCCGTCAGGACTTCTGTAACTTTGTGATGTCACAACAAAGCCGTCACCACTCTCAACCATGCCTAAAGCCCAGCCCATCCAGACCCACCGTCCAACCTTGCAGGATTTGGTTTCTCTGAGTGTTTACCTGAGTTTTTCTGAGTGTTTTTGCTATATTTTTATTCAGTCACTCAGAAAACAGTCAGCCGATCAGCAGAGAGCCTCAGAGCCTCTCTTCTCACCGACCTGTTGTTACTAGAGCTCTAAGCCCGAGAGAGGAGATGTAAAACCAAATTGAGATGTTTTTCTGTGCTTACAACCACATCTTCTTTATGGATATTGAAACTTCAAATAAACACACACAGGAAAAGTGTGAAATATGGGACCTTTTAAGATAATTGTGCTCTGTCAAATTATACACTCAGTTGGCCGTTAATTAGGTACACAGAGGTAAAACTAATGCAATCTGATCCAACCAGGAATCCTCCCTGCATGAAAGTTATAATGTTCAGTTTTTTTTTTTTTTAAACTGTTTTAGAGACATGATTAATAAACTTTATGATCACAGAGAGGTGTTTCTGTTATTTAGCGTCACTGATGTAAATGGGCTGGACAATATAACAGAAACACCTTTCAGTATAATGCAATTCAGTTCAACAGCGTCACAAACTGCAGCCTCCAAAACGATCATACAGGTGAAACAACACCTCTCTTAAACAGTTTCAACAAAAACTGAGAATTATAACCATCGTGAAGAGAGGATTCATTGGAGCACTGTTGTATTAGACTGCATTTGTTTTTGGTTAGGTTTATTTAATAAACTGCCAACTAATTGAATGTGTTATGTATAAAAGGGTTTTAATGAATCTCACTTCTTAAATAATTATTCACGTGCTCCCTCAATTAAGGGCTTATGGGTGTCCTGGTGGAACAACATTTTTTTTTTCTCATTTGTCCTGTTTTTAAGCAGCTCATTCACTTTTTTCCAAGTGTAAAAAAGTTCATTTGGAATAATACTGTGCTGTGACACAGTGCCTAAAGGCAGCCTGAGGGACCCTATCAGGTACACATGGATATTGAAATTGCGCTTTTACACCACTGACAGCAGGGTGCTCTCTTATACCAGCATCTTCTAGTCCTGTCCAGATCTGCTCTTAACTGCTGGCTGGCTGGGAAATCGGACTGCTCGAACATCAGAGCAGAATGTGTGAATGTCATCTCAGCAAAGTCCTGCCTTTGGCCAGCTGGTGATTAGGCTTTGTTGTCTCTGCAGTACACATGTCCAAATTAGACAGTTGGGCTGGTAAATGTGATCCCTGTGCTCATTGGTTCATTTTGTCTTCATTAGCGTTGGCGTTGCCAGGCAAACTTCCTGTGCAGTGGAAGTATGAGAGTCAGATGGTTTGGTTTTTGTGTAGTTTGAGCCTTGCTGTGCACTTGCTTGTTTGTGAGAACGCCACTCTGTTACAAAATTTGGAAGTTATTTTTTTCTTTGTTGAAATATTGAACACATGACTAAAATCTTCAGGGGGCTTTTTGTGGCCCTGGAATTCAGATTCTGCTTTAAAGAGCACACTTTCTCTCTTTCTGTTTTTCTCATGTGCCCTTTCATCCACTCTTAACCTCTCTGAATGTTTCATCAATTTCTGGGTCTCTTCTGTGTGTGCTGTGGCTGGTGTCGGGCGGATTTTTTTGATGTGGGTATGAAGGCAGGGTGGCCCTCTAGGGGGGGGGTGGATCTGCCTGTGAGTCTTTTGATTGTGTGACTTGATGCCTCCGCTCAAAACAACCTTAGCACATCTTAAAGAGGACTGATGTTATTGATGTGAGAGGGGAACTTGGATAAGATTGTGCTAAACCACAAGGCTGTTGAAATAGTGACGCCTTGCTCAGATTATGTTGCATTAAACTGATTGCGTGAAGGCTTTGAGGATAGATATGAGAATAGATAAACTGCTGATGTGACTTTCAACATATTCTATCAACGCAAGAGTGTTTTTTAAATGGGTTAGATTTAATATAAATGTAAACTTAAAGTTGGATTCTGAGTTTTTACTGCTTTTTCTTTTTTTCTCCCAAAGGTGTTCACTGCACGCATGGCTTCAACCGGACAGGCTTTCTGGTATGTGCGTACCTGGTGGAGAAGATGGACTGGAGGTAAGGACTAACCCCCTTCCATCACTCATACAGTTGGGAGCACAGTTTGACCATCTTCGCAATCGTCTTGCATGATAACACAAACCGTACACCACCGCCACTTCAACATGAAGCTTCACAAAGAAGCTTGCTGGTCAGCAGTGACCGAGTTCATTTCCCCACGACAGAGATGTTTAAATAATTTACAGCAGCGGAGCAGAAGTGGGGTGGGTGAGTGGGTGTGTGTCTTTACTCAGAGGTGGAGCAGCAGTCTGAGAGAGCAGAATCCCTGGAAGCTGGTAGATTGATAAAGCCCTCCCACCACCCACTACTTCCTGTGTAATGAATATTCCGTGAGCATTTACAGCCCTCATCCTGTATCATGTGTTGGGAGATAATTCAACTATCAAATGATCAACACTGGCAGATTTTTTTGTCTTTATTTTAGTTTTTTGTATACATACAGTCAGTGAAAAAATATCCACCTTAAACATGGAGTAAATCATGATTAGGGCTGCAACAAAAAATTATTTTCAGTACTGATTAATTTGCTGATTATTTACTCAATTAATCGTTTGGTCTATAAAATGTCAGAAAATAGTGAAAAATACCCATCACAATTCCCTATTGCCTAAGATGTATTTATGTCTTGTTTATCTGACAAAACTATTCAATTTAGAACTGAAATATTTAGTTGATTAATGATTTATTCAATCGACAGAAAGATAATTGGGCACTATTTTGATGATCAGTTAATCCCTTTTCAGGCACAAATGCTAACTGTCCCTGTTCTGAGCTTCTGCATTGTGAGGATTTCCTGCTTTTCTGTTTTATATCATTAGAAATGAAAAGTTTTTGGACAAATGAAAATGTTTGACCACTTCATGTTGGGACCATACGATTGATTGAAAAATAATTGTTATATTAATTTGTAATGAAAAATGAAAATTGGTTGTGGCCAGACAAGGAAAAGAGGCCAATTCTCACATTTGAACCAGAAACCATCAAGTGCTTTGCATTTTTTCTGATCAATTTTTTTCTCAATTGGCTGATGGATTAATCGACTTATAGTTACAGTTACAACTAGTTATCATAATGATAAACACATTATATATTACATTATATTTACAGTAACATTGATTAGTTCATTAATTGATTACTTGATTGACAGAAAATTAGTCGGGAACTGTTTTTCTAATCGATTCATTATCAGTTGAGTCTTTTTTTCAAACTAAAATGCTAAACATTGGCCCCACCCAGCTTCCCAAATTTGATGTTTTGATACCTTTCTTTGTCATATATGATAGTAAACTTTGACGATTGGCGGATAATATTGAGACATTTGACAACATCTTCTTGGGCTGTGGAAAATTAGAATGGGGATTTTTTTCACTATTATCTGACATTTAATATACCAATGATCAATCAAGGAAGTAATTGGCAGGTTAATCAATGATACTTAGTCATATTTTATAATGAATATAAAAATAACTCTCTAGTCTGAGTCTTTAGTTTTTTGATTTGATGAAATTGTTGCAAATCATTTCCTGACAAAAAAGCAATAAATAAGATGAAAATGTTTTTGAGTCAAGTTCATTTACATATATAAGAAAAATGAAGGACCCTAAAATGGATCCCTGAGGACCTCCAAAGGGAAGCTTATCATAATCTGAGGAGTATTTTTCAATGTTTTTTTAATTCCCATAAGCAAATAGTGTTAAACAATACTTTTTCCTTTTGTACTGAAATATTACAGTAAAATTTGACATCTTTTTTTTTTTTATCAAGCTCTTTATTCATATCATAATCATAAAGTAATTGTCAGTTGAAGCCTTAAATACCGTTGACTACCTTTTTAGTTTTGTTCAAGATAAAACTATTCTAAAACTGTCATACAAATGAAAGAATAAACCTTTGTGAAAGATGCCCTGTCTGCGTTTTCTGTCTCTTATCAGTGTCGAAGCAGCTGTGGCTGCTTTCGCCCAAGCCCGGGCCCCAGGGATCTACAAGGGAGACTACCTCAAAGAGCTTTTCCGTCGCTATGGGGACGAGGAGGACGCGCCCCCCGCCCCTGCACTGCCTGAGTGGTGCTTCGATGACGACGAGGGGGAAGTGGACGATGACGGTAACGCGGTCAGCCAGGAGTCGGGCCCCAGCTCCTCTGGGTCAGCGCCCGGCAAACGAAAAAAAGAGAAGCTAAAACTGGTAAGACTTGCGTGGAGTTCCAGGAAATGGACTGTTAAGCAGGAAATCCACTGGCCCCTCTCTGCACGACATGGATCTCATGCAGGGTGATGCAGGGTCTTCAGGGACGCTTCCCTTCTAAGTGATAAGACTCTTATGTTCAACTATATAAAATAATCTAGCAAACTGAATCTTCAAATTTAGATAAAATGAAGCATTACATCTTCTCAACTGCTGTCAAAGGTATCATTTTGGTTAGATAAAAGCTGTATCCGTCTTTATGTAAAGCTTTCATGCTTTCATCACTGCAGTTTAGTGAAATTAGAGGTGTTGAATCATCTCCAGTTGCGTGTAATTAGGTTTTCTTTTTACATTCAACTGATGCTCTCCTTCAAATAATTTTGAGTAGTTACAAGAAGCTTAAATTAAGATGGCACTGCTAACATTTCCAGCAGGCACAGTAATGGAGGCAATGCAAAGATTAAAGAAACAAAAGTGAAGCAAAACATAGATTTGTACAGATACTTATTTATCACTGTTATTAGGGAAAACCTGAATCAAGGCAAATCTAATAGCTGAAAATGTGATACAGCAGACAGGTCTAGAAGGAGGAAGCCAGAGGAGAGAGCAGCTCTTGCAGACTGCATTACTTCACTGTCATTAAGCAATACTGTCTCTTGGTTGAGTGGACTGCCTCACAGTCAGACTGGTTGGCGGCCAGTTGGCTGTTATGAGGAGAAATGTCATAAAGTCTGCTTGGATGAAACACTCTTGAATTTTGATGTGAGAAGTAGAAACGCTTCTCTGCTATTTTGGATAGTACATACTTGGATTAACCATTTATTGGCTTCTGACGTTATGGTCTATGCATGTGGAGACGCATGTTAATACTGGGTCTGAACAGGGCCATATAGTGCAGGAGGAGATGTCCAGGTTTTGAACCACAGGTTAGCTAGCTGACATGTATAAGCTAACGTTAGCACTTGTTCCATTGCATTTTAGAGCATTTTGAAACTGTGGCATTGGTACTTTTACTTAAGTAAAGGATCTGAGTTCTTCTTCCACCACTGCCCTTTTTAGTGGAGTTTCAGTCAGCACCATCAGACCTGTAGCAAATAGCAGCTAGGAAGCTCATCAACTCATCAGGGGAAAGTGTGGATTTTAGCAAAGACTGAAATGAACTCAGATTAATTAATCACTTGTCAGTGGTTAAGCCATCTATGCTTTTTATGCTGCTTATCTGGGCCAAGGCCACATTAATTAGATTAATTATATCATTAGGAATTATTGTTATATGTTGTTTGGAATTTCTGAAAAAAAGTAATTAAGTAAGATATAGTAATTAATAATTCTAAAGAATATCATCCTCACTGGCTTTTTATTATACTTAGGTCACTATGTGATGGTGAAACAGTTGTTAAATTGCATTCTTTGTGGGTTTAAAACAACTTCAACTTGACTTGGTGAACACTTGAGAAACTCTACCAATGTTCAGATAGTCTTGTTCTCACCTGACTGAGCGAACAAGGTGAACTGGTGCGAATGGTTGCTGAGTTTAAGGCAGATGAATGAGGCTAAGCTGTAGCACTACTGTATAATGCACTACCCTGTCTAGATTAAAAGGTGGTGAAATAATTTATATGGTCATGATCATGCTCTTTCTTTTCTCACTGTAGCCATTTATACTTAATCGGCATAAATGGTCATATACCAGTTAGCAGGACTGAGCTGGGCTGAATGAGAAGGAAAAGGTCATGCCAAATGAGAAATAAGTGAGATTAGGAAATGAGTGCCACAGATGTTGCCAACATTTCTATCAGAGTAGATGTGAGTGGATTCTTCATAAACCATAAATGGGAACATGTGGATACAGTCCAGTTTCCTGGGAGTTGAAGCGGATGAGTAGGTTTTATAAGATCCATAAAATAATTAAAGTGAGAACAGTTTTAAACATGGAGAAGTCAAAAGGAAAGATGGATTTATAATATTTCTACCTGTTGCCTCTGCACACAGGGATTCATAAAGCAAAGAAGCAGCTGTTTGGAAAGTGTCACCGGTACTCAAAATGTTTTTCTTGTATGTGTAGGCGGGGTATGATTTTTATAAATCCAAGTTCAAGCTTCTGTTTTCCTTGTTTTTTTACCTCCCAGGGTGCAGTATTCCTTGAAGGCATCACAGTGAAGGGCGTCACACAGGTCACCACACAACCCAAACTAGGCGAGATCCAAAGAATGTGTCAGGAGATGGCCGAGTGGGACAGGTAACAGCCTCTGTTTGCCTTCCTTGTACGCCTCTGGGAAACTGTGCTTGTCTGTGCGTACATATGTGTTTATTGTACTGTGTTGTGAGTGACTCTTTTGTCTCAAATGACCTATCTTTTCTTTTTTTGAAGATCTTGACACTTTCAGGCAGGCAGCAGAGTTAGGAATAGATTTTTCTTTTCTGGATAAATATGCCGCTACAGCTTTTGTAATGAAATTGCAGATAGTGGGCTCTACTGCTGTGTCTTGTAACAGCAGAATGAACAGTCCACCCTGCTATTTCTACTACCTGCTGTTGCCAATACCTGTGTGTGTGCTTTTATCTTCTAACATAAGATCCAAATGTACTTGTGAATGCAACATTTGAACAAAATGACTGTGTCTAGAACCAAAATCTGCTGTTGTTACTCCACTTTGTGATACCTTTTACACTATGTCAACGCCCAACACATTCACACTACTCTAACTCCCACCATACAACAAACATAAGGCTAAAAATGTGTCAATAAAATATTGATTGGCAGCCGTGAGCTCCCACCCTGGACTTTGGCTTTCTCTGATTGGTTAGCAGGGTGAGGCTCACTTATAAGGTTTAGTAGAGAGAATCTTTGCACTGCTGCCAGGCTGTTGAATGAGTTTATGTCATGTGATTATACCAAATTTAATCTTGATCCAACCAATAGTTGTTTGGATATCTCAGTCTGGACCAAAGTGATGGGCCGACTGACTGACAGCCATCCATAGACCAATATGCTAGCAGGGCACTGCATCGGTCAATAGCAGGCCTCCTGAAGTGAAGTACAACAGCTGCATACATACATATTGCACATTGTATAATTGATGTGGTTACTGTGGCCACAATAACATGAACATTTGATTGTATTTTTGCTGAATCCATCATGTCATGAACTTTGTTGTGTTATATTGGAGTGTGGGTATTGAGACAGACCTCTGGGCTCTGATGGTCACTCCTAACAGACCTGAGAGATTTTGTAGCCATGTGTAACCATGTGCTAACGCTTGTGTTTATATCATGTCACTTCTAATTCATGCTGATACTGTGTGTATTGGTAAGGGCTAGGCCATGAAATGGATAAATACTCGAGGACATTCTTGTGGGGGTTAGTTATCAAATAACTAAATGTCATCTATTGTGTTTTTTCATTGTTGTTGCAGGTTTGGTTTCCCTGGTGCTCAGCCTGTGTCCATGGATAGACAAAATCTCCGTTTCCTGGAACAGAATCCATACAAAGTCAGCTGGAAAGCGGACGGCACACGGTGGGTCTGTTGTTCACGGATTTTCTTCACAATAACTATCTCCTCGTTCACATGTGTCAGTACAGTTATCACCCTTTGTGTCTCTGACTGGACCGATGGGTTTCTCCTCCCATTCATTAGGCTGCTTTTTCTGAGTCAATACAGAGTGTTCCTGGGTCCATGGGAGTTGTCTAGCAAGGATGTATGCATCAGCTGTGTTAATTTACGTCCCTGGCTTGTCGGTGAAGAAGGCGAGGAATGCTAACATGATTTCTGTTTATTGTTAGGCTTTAATAATCATATAGCTTATCAGCCTGGGCGGTGATCGTGTAGCCGTGAAGATGTGGACTGTGTAATTATAAATCGACTTCACTGTCGGAGCCACAGAGCAAACAGATTGGCTGTGTCCAGTGTAGAATAAGAAATGCAATAAGGGGCTTTTTCTTTCCTGTCACATTTGGGGTGGGAATTTGTTGTTTTCTCTTATTTTATACCTCAGTTGCCAAAAGCTGGTGTTGAGGGGGGGTTTCGTGTGCCAGTAGTCTGCTGTCTCTCTTGCTGGTGCAAATGTGCAGTGTGCTGGTGAATATTTAATGACTGCAGACAATTTCAGAATTTTACATATCGGCGCTTTAATTTCCTTCAGGAGTGAGACAGCACAGAGTACAGATCTGGCCTCTGACCAAGGTGCTGCTGATGTGTGTAATCGACTGCCATCATCTGCAAACGCTTGAAAGTGCAGTTGGAAAGTTTTGCTGTTAAATTTGAATAGAGAGTAATGCCGAGCTCCTCCTCTGCAAACTCAAGCTCTTGTCCTTCACCCCCTTTGCCCTGCAGCTGTACCTGAGCCTTGAAGAGCAGTCATACCTCATTTTTTTCAGTCATGAAAAGCAGAGAGAGGCACAGTATGCTACATATGAGTCATCCTTCAACTGCAGGATATTCACTGTGCTGAGAATATGATCATCTACTTTCTCCTCCCATTTAAAGAAAAAAATGGTATAAAGCAAACCTGACTTTTTTTTTTTTTTTTTTAAATGAAATTAAAAAAACAACAACATAGAATTAGTTATTAGACCAAAGCATATACTGTATGAAATCAGAACAAGATCAGCAAGTCCTGGAAAAGAGAGTGCATGTGTGAGCAATAGAGCTGCAGTAATTGGTCAATTAATCACTTAGTCGAATACAACAGAAAATGAATTGGCATCTGTTTTGATTATTGAATAATTGTCTGAGTTATTTTTTTAAGCCACAATGTCAGCCGTTCGCTGGGTCTCGCTTCTCTAATGAGGATTTGATGCTTTCCCTTGTTGCCTGTGGCAGTAAACTGAATATCATTCAGGGTTTTGATAGTTAGTCAAGACAAAACCAGACACTTTAAGACGTCACCTTGGTCTATGGGAAATTATAATAAACATTTTTTAACTATTTTGTGTCAGTTTATAGACAAAACATTAATTGATTAATCAAGAATAATGAGTGACTGATTTAATAATAAGGAAATCAAAGAAAGACATCACACAACCTTGAGAAAAAAACATTTCAAGATTTAAGTTTTTTTTAAGATTTTAAATTTACCAATTTTTAAATAAAGATCTGACATCATGAAAAAACTCAAATATAAATTGTTAAAATCTTTCTACAGATCCTTTTGTCTTATAATCTAAGACATAAACTCATAAAAGTCTTTCCCTTGATTCACTAATCGCCAGTTTTAATGCAGAAGAATTGTCCATGAAGAATCTGCTGATTTGTTTTGCAGTTTATCTTTTGATCCATATTTGAATGATATTTAAATCTAGGTGTCTGCCATATGTCCACATGTACAGTTGCAGTTGGTGCTTGTAGAGTTAGTTAGGCTGAGACTGGTTTGACATATTGTTTGGAGCTGAGGTGAATGGTAATGACTCCCTGTGTCTCTGAAGCTAATGTGAGCTCTGTCACACAAGCAGTCCCACCCACCAGAACAATTTAGACATAAGTCTCACAAGAACATATTGTGCTCGAGTTTAATTGGGAGACAGTAATTTATTTAACCGTAATTCAATCAGTGCTGGTCGTGTGTATGTGTTTGTGTGGGTCAATGTGTGTTGCATTAGAGAAGCGAGTGTTTTGTGATTTCATACTCCCTCCTTCTAGGACCCTTTTTTTTTTTTTTTTTTTTTCAAACTAAAAGCTGCAGACAGGTTTGAATTAAACATCACTGTGTTTGTTATGATCATACATTATGTTAGTGCTGCCCAAAGGCAGAGGCATCATGTAAAAAGAAGAACCTTGGTGTTATGCTGTTGGTAAAACTTCACCAAATCATATAGACAACAATGAGGTAGAACAGTATAGAAAGTGTGGTCACATCAACGGCATTGTTTTGCACTTTGCATCAATGTATTGTTCTGAACCTGTGAGACCATACTGTGGCCAGTCTTATCTTAAAGAATATATTTCCTAACACCTTATAGAGTATTCTCAAGTTGTTGGAGTTTGTTGACACTCCACTACAGAGGGTTGGAGCTGCTCTTCATTTCCTCCTGTGTGTAAACAACCTCAGAACCTGAGCCTCGGCGTATTTACATAGCAAAAGGTTTGATTCTGTAGACAGTAAACTTTGATGATTTCCTTTGTGTGTCTCTTGTCAATACGGTAGCCGTCTCCTGTTTCTACTTCAAGTCGACAGCAGTATTGTTGCTGTGTCCTTGCTACATGCAGGTAATAAGACCGTGCTCTCATTTGGGGAAAGCTTTCATTTTATATGCACAGTGAAGTGAAGGGTCTGTATTCTGTCTGTGAGGGACAGCTTGTCCTGATGCTGCTGGCCTGATATTATTTCTACTATTTACTATTACTATTGTACAATGCTGAGAAATGGATCACAGCTTCTTTAAAAGCGTGCTACCTCTTTTAATTTATCCAGCAAATAGTTTGGCTTTTGTGTGGAAATGAAATTGCATAAAAGAATTGATGATGAGACATTTTGGTGAAAAATAAACAAAAAAACAAAAAAAAAGAAATTTTGATTTAAAAATTCATGAAATATGAAACATTAAATCTCAGTTCAATGGGCAACAAAAACTGCTGTTAAAGGTAATATAGAGGGATGTTTACTGTTCTGGAGTCAGTTGTCAATAGATTGAAGTAAACACCATAAATGTAAATTAAAAAAAAAAAAAAAATTAGTCCTGATTGATTCTGCTTTTAACCATCATTTCTTGTGCTCTGTTAATCCTTAAATGTCTGCAATGATGAAAAAGTATGAATCCTGAACAATGAGCTCTAATATGTGGATGACTTGCAACACATCAGGCAGGATTACTGAGTTTTGAGCGTGTGTGTATTTTGAGTGAGATTTCGTGATTTCAGTTTGTCATTCTCCACATGCATTGCGGAGAATTTCTTATTAAATGTCCTACTTTCTACCCAGGGGCACCTGAAGACCTGAGATGGATTTTTAATTGGAAATTTGTCTCTTCAAGGTGATCTGGAAAGATTTTTCTGTTTGCATATTGCCAGAAGTTCTCACTTATGATGTATTAGGAATCCCTCCAGCTTTCCTTTTGTTATTCTGGTGAAGATAATGAAGTTTCCCATTGTAATGCAACTCCTTTTTTAATTTCAGAATGAGTAATTCCCTTTTTTATTTTATACAAAAGAATTGTTTTAAACAGGGAAAGGTTAGGTGAGCAGAAATGTTCATCTAATGCTTTATTCTCCAGTCTCATATGAATGCTTCCTGCAGCCTCTTCTCATGACCACGGGCCAATGCAACACAGTTCTGCCAGTTAAACTACTTTGCTCAGTTGCACAATAACAGGTAAGATGGTGACAAAGTACCAAAGCAACCTCACTTACCTAAAACTATTATGCAGCCATCCCTGACACAGAGACCAGTCATACAGAGAAAAACTGCCAAGAAGGTGGCTTCTAATGGGCTTTGGAAAGGACAACAAAATCAGTGGATTTGCCAAAGGGGAAATACAGGCTGAGTTGGGTTTTTACTCATCTTGTTGTGGAGTCTTCTGTCAGGGTTAGATTGGTTTGTGCTCAAGAGAGGAGGAAGGAGAGGAGCCAATTATGTCCTTGGGAATTTAAACAAACTACTCAGCTTGGACTTTATTATGGAAATTGGACTCGAGAAAGTCTTTTGGCTTTGTTAATTTTCTCCCCCTCTAACCGAACTAACACTGCAGTCACCCATTTAAAATGAGAAATCGATAATCCTTTGTTTTTTCTTTGATGTGCCACCTTAGATCTTTTGAGCGAGAGTTTATCATAGCTGTTTTCTGTTTATTGGTTACTTGTCTTTTACACATTCTGTTGGTTATTTAGTTGATTCATGAGGTGCTTAACCCAGCTTATTGGCCGGCTTGTACACCAGACTCCACCATCACCACCACCATATTCAGGTTGACGTTGTTACTGAAGCTCTGGGCTGCTCATTGTAACTTTGTGTATCAGTGCCTCCGAAACAGGGAAACAGCATGGTTTAACAGCAGGTTTGGTTATGGCTAGTTGGGTATCATGCTTTTGCCTTGCTAAGTGATTTCACAGATTAATACATGTCACGTTCACTACGACTGCAGTTCTCACCAAGTTTTCTGCTCTTTGGCCACAGGAGGCAGTAATACCCCATCATGCCTTGGTGCACTGAAATAAGCAAAACTGACACCGCACTCAAAAACACACCTAGACAAGCCATCATGTTTTAAAAGAAGTGTTTTCAAATGGTGTGTTTGGGTTTTTCCAAAAAACAAAAAAGAAAGAAAGAAGGATTAATTGGTTGGTTTGGCGAGTTCACCTCTGATAAACAGCAGCACTTCCCTAAGCTTTTCTATATGAAGCATTCAGAACACAAGTCTACAGGTGTGCACGGCCTAAACCAGGATAATGCTGCATTCATGTAATGTCGATAGAATGGCAAGAACAGGAAATGGCTGTGTCCACTCTTTATTCCAAAGTGTTTGTCCCAATGTTACCCTTGTAGTCGCACCGTATATACAGTCTGAATTGACGTCTTATATTGTGTTACATATTAGTAGCAGTTTGTTGACAAGCAACACAAGATACAAACAGTGTATAACGCCTATAACATGAGCTGAATGGATTGTATGAGTGTTAATATGAGATTTTATTTTGACGTCGCTGCCAGTGCTTGTGCATTTGCATTCATTCTGCCGACAGTTTCTCTGTAGTTGTTTTTGGTAAGTTGGAGATATCGACACTGACAGAAAGTCGCAATATCCTCAACATGGAATTCCAAGTTGCAGGCTGATGTAAACAGTTTTTGCCGTTAGTCTGCTCGTGATTACAGTTGAATCTGGGCGAATCTGTAGGGGGTCTTTGTTAGTAGGAAAGGGATATTTTTCTCTGCTGCAGTGATTCGTGATTTGATTTAGCAAAGATCTTTGTGGTTTTGTACCAAAAAAAAAAAAAAAGCTTTTCGAAAAGCTTTTCGAAATACTATCAAATGTAGTAGGAAATTATTCTGTATATGAACAAGTGTATAAATGCCCATACAGAAATGGACTTTCAGGCAAGACAGTTTACCCTCAAGTGTGTCTCTCATGTGCTCCCTTGTTGCTTCAAAAAAAAAAGAAGACATCAAACATCAGATATCGTTTGTGCTCCACAACATTGTAAGATGGATGTTTTGTTTTGACTGCCATCTAAAATGAGAAATCAACCTGAGAATAAGAGACTCAGCCCTGCCCGTCGACGCACCACTAATGATGTGCAAAGCTTGTGGATCTGATCTAAGGCCTCCCCCTGGAGCTCAGCTGCTGTCAGTCATGCTGCGGGACTAGACTGGCAAAGCCGACACAATGGCCGTCTGTGCCTCATTAGGGCTAAAGTGCTCGGGGGACAGAGCTTGGGGATAAGGGTAAAACCTGATTCTCACAGCACCCATCACAGGACAGTAGCGGAAAGGAGAGAGCAGGCGGGGAGGGGCGTGTGAATAAAGGAGCACATCATATTGAATATTTTCCTTTTGGCCATAAAGAGAAAATTCAGTGTCTGCTGTTACCATAACTTCAGAGGGAGGGAGAGATGAAGGTGATACTGCAGTGAAGAGTAGGACAAGTGGGAGTTACCCTGTACTAATGGTCTCCTTCTGCTTTCTTCTGAACATACTTGACAGCGTTAGCCATGGCTAACTGGCCAATTAAACAGCAGAGGAACCACTTCAGCTTTGCACAGACCTGTTGTGTCCTTACTGGTTGACAGATCTGCTCTGTTGTGACACTTAGCCTATCTGTTTGATCTTCTCACACGCTCTTCCTCCTCCGAGATAAAAGATATCATCCTTTTGCACAAGAGGATCTTCCTGTCTGTGGGAATCATCATTTGCTTTAACATTTTCAGGCATTTCCTGTTCCATTTCTTATCCAGTACAGTTCTTACTTGCCTGTATGTCTTTTTAATGCTTTCATTGTGTGTCCACTCCCACCCCGAAAATGTAAGTGCAGCTATATCTGGCCCACTCATCATTCTTTCCTTCTCCTCCTCCCACATTTTTTGTTTTTCCCTGCAGTTTCCACAAGACTTTCAGATGACCCTGATTCATATCTTAAGGCTAGTGTTTTCTTGCTCTCTCCTGTCATGACTGGAGGGGGGGGGGTGTCAAGCTCATCGCTCTGGGCTCTCTACCGATGTCTGTTAACTGAAGAGCGTGATGAGGGGTATGATTACCACTTCTCTTGGCCAGCATGCTTGAGAAGCATTTGACTTAATGGAAACAATTAGGTTATATGTCTAGCTTCTCATAAAAGCCCTCTTTGAAATGAGCACCAACTAACAGTAAAGGGAGCGCCATCTACCTACGCATTTATCCCCTTGGGTACAAAAAGCAGAGCATTTATTGGAGACAGGAGCTGTTTTTTTTTGTTTTTTTGTGATACGGATGGTTTGCCCACCCAGCTTCACCTGGTATTACAATGACACCTAGATATTCGCTGATATTTTGAAAAATTGTGCTGCTAGGCAAGCCACTGAAAGTAGTAATTCCCTCAGAACTGGATAGTAATTTTACACCATACTGTTCCCTAAAAATGATAGACATAGTAAAAAAGAAATGCACACAGTTTTGTGCTTGGCTTCTTGTTGCAATGTCAAGAGAAAATGATAAGGGGAATATTTTTTTTGTTGGGTTTTGTGCCTTTTTTTGGGTTTGTAATTGTGCACAATATTTGAGGCGATATGAAATATCGTTCCATGTAAGAACCCAATTTGTAGCTTGTTATTGAAATTACACTATTTCCAAATATTTTTATTGATTCCCAACCATGATTTCTGTTAACCTGTTGTTGCGTCCTTCAGCTCACCCTGCTGTAGCTTCATAGCAGCACGTTTCAATTTTGGCCTAGTGAAATTAAATCGTCATTGTTAATCTGTACTATCGTTGAAAGCATTTCAGTTTATGGGATATTATGATGGGCATATTTCAATATTGTTTGACATTTTGTAGACCAAGTGGTTTATTGATTAATTCAGAAATATTCAGTAGATTCATCGATAATGAAAACAATCAGTTGCAGCTCTATATTTACACAAGAAAAAGATTTACTATTTAGTACAATCCTCGTAAAAGGCACATCTCTGCTCTCAATGCAGACTTTTGTCAGCTGGTGTTGTATTATGCCCACGTACTTATTCTTGGAAGCTTGTCAAGATTCCCACTTTGAACCAGCTGGTATTGATGGCATATTTATTACATCTAATCCCTCTGTGATAGTGGTGGAGAGACACAGCAGGTATGAGAATTGCATAGCTTTGTCAGCGAGGAAGTCATTAATCTCAAATCCATCTCTGTCTTCAGACTTTGTTTTCCCAAAAGGTGTACATCCTCTCAGTCGGTGTTATAGCTGCATTTGGTCACCATCACAGCTTCCTGCCCAGTTTGATAGCATAAATTCTCTAATACAGTTCAGAAAGTATTCAGACCCCTTTACTTTTTGCACATTGTATTGGTTATGTTTCGGCCTTATGCCAAAATCATATTCATTAATTTTTAACCTCATCAATCCACACTCAGTACCTCATAATGCCAAAGCGAATCACATTGACATAAGTGTTCAGACCTTCTGCTATGACACTTGAATTTTAGCTCAGGCGCCTCCCATTTCTCTTGATCATCTTTGAGATGTTTCGACACCTTGACTGGAGTCCATCTGTGGTAAATTGAGTTGATTGGACATGATTTGGAAAGGCACACATCTGTCTATATAAGGTCTCCCGGTTGACAATGCATATCAAACCAAAAACCAAGCTATGAGATGGAAGGAAACACCTGCAGGGGGAAGGCTGCAAAAAATATTTCTGCTGCATTGAAGGTTCCCACTCAAGAGCACAGTGGCCTCCGTAATTCTTAAATGAAAGTAGTTACGAACAACCCGGACTCCTCCTAGAACTGGCTGCCTGGCCAAACAGAGCTATCATGGAAGACGTCAGGCCTTGGTAAGAGAGGTGACCAAGAACCCGATGGTCACTCTGGCTGAGTCTCACCTCAGTGAAAGTTTGCAAAAAAGCACTCTGAGACTCTCAGAACAACATTGTTTGAAACCAAGTTTGAACTGTTTGGCCTCAATTCTAAGCGCCATGTCTGAAGGAAACCAGGCACTACTCATCCCCTGCTCAGTACCATCTCAGTGGTGAAGCATGGTGGTGGCAGCATCATGCTGAGGGGGTGTTTGTCAACGGCAGGGACAGGGAGAATGGTCAGGGCTGAGGGAAAGCTAAACAGAGCAAACTAGAGAGATATCCCGAATGAAAACCTGGTCCAGAGCGCTCAGGAACTCAGACTGGGCAAAAGGATCACCTTTCAACAAGACAATGACCCTAAGCACGCAGCCAAGAAAACACAGGAGTTGATTAGGAACAACTCTGTGAATGTTCTTCAGTGGCCCAGCCACTTTGAACCCAACTGAACAACTCTGGAGAGATCTGAAAATGGCTGTCGACAGACAATCCCCATCCAACCTGACAGAGCTTGAGAGGATGTGTAGAGAAGGATGGCAGAAAATCCTCAAATCCAGGTGTGCAGAGCTTGTCACATCACATGCAAGAAGAGTCAAGGCTGTAATCAGTGCCAAAGGTGCTTCAGCTAAACACCAAGTAAAGGGTCTGAATACTTATGTCAATGTGACATTTCAGTTTTGTAGTATTGAGTGTAGACTAATGAGGGGAAAAATGAAATGATTTTAGCGTAAGGCTGCAACATAACAAAATGTGACAAAACGGGAGGGATCTGAATACTCTCAATACATTGTAGGTTAAAGGTAAAAGATAATTAGCCTCAGTTGTCAGTTACATTGATTTGGATACTTAACCTTTCAAAATATAGCAGGACTGCAGTTGCTCATTAGAACATGAGTTCATCCTGCTTTATACACCATTTGGTATTTTGTGTTAAAGAGCAGCAGGCTGCCTGCAAAGTGTAATTGGGCTCATAAAAGGTGTGTAATGAAGCCACCAGATTGTTAAACACAGACATTTGTCAAAAGACTTTATATATTTATTTTTTTTAGTTTACAGCCTATTCAGGTTCACTATAATCCAACTCCTCCTCAACAGCAGCATGCCTCAGAGGACTTTACAAAGATAAGCCTCCTAACTACTCAACCAGAAAACATTATGCAATATAATTAGTGCTGAAACAATTAGTCTTGTTATCAGGTCAGTGAAGTCATTTCTCAAGCAAAAATGGCAGACATTTGCTGCTTTTCTAAACCAAATATCTCTTAAAAAAAAAAAAGAACAATTTCTTGAGCTTGGGACATTTTTGCTTACTTTCTGACATCTTGAACGTGAACTAAACAATTGATTGGTTAATTGAAAAACACAATACCCAGTTTAATTGATAATGGAAATAAACCTTGGTTGCTGACATCTTGGGCAAGTTTCTCTTCAGGTTTCCCTCCATTTAGTTTTTAGTACTTTTATGTGGCAGAGAACAGCTGTGCTTCCATTTCCTGAAGGGGAATTGGAACGAGCGTGATTGGTCACCATGTTGTTGCTCCAGGTTGTAGTTCTCATGCATCGGTGGACATGATGGGGAGACGCTCCCCGACCTCCTAGTCTTGAATTGCAATGGGCCGTGCCAGGATGTTATTTGGAGCCTCGGTTCGCGAAGAATGGCAGCTCCTCAAACCTGGAGAGTCTGTATGCGTGACTGATGGGTTAATTACAGTTCTGGGGTTACGTAGCGTATGCTGACAGTCATTGTATCCAAATGCATTTATATGAAAATTACCATTGCGTTTTGAAAATCCATATAATTTTCAGAGTAACAGAAATGCATGCAACCCAGTAAATGATAGTGTTAATAAAGCAGTTGGATAAAAATATTTCACCAGCGAATGCCTGCTGCTGCTGCTGCTGATGCTGTTACAGCTGTTACACTTGAAGCCTATTTTGGAGGATAACACAAAGGCGACAATGGTGCCTGTGTTTTTGGGTGTGGCTCATCTTTTCCGTTTTGACCAGCAGAAGGGAGGATCAAGGATCATGTCTGTTCACGGTCGCTCATTTCAAACCGCCTGCCAACTCGGTGATCAGCCGACTCCATTGATCAAACAATAAACATTTGGGGTGAACACTGTGCTCACACTCGTGCCTCTCTGGATATTATTCAGGGCTATTACATTTTGTCACCAAGCCTGTATAATTTGCTGTAATTTGATGACAGTGATTTTTCAGGTTCCATTTTATCCCCAATGGGCGGTTAAATGGAACAATTGGAAATTGTCTGGCCCTTTATGTAATGGTGACTTTTCTTCATGTGAAAACTGATAAACAAAGTGACCTAATTCAAATGACTCATCTAACATAGTTTAATTTAGCAGCAATCAAACTGAAACATCCCATTACATATTTGACTAATCTTTCTAAATTGAGCAGCTCATGCAAAGAGGGATGATTGCTTCAAATTGTAATTGGGTTTCAAATGATTTTACTATTGTCCAGATGGGGTGTTTGTATTATAACAGATAAGCTCATATGGAAAGAGAACTGTTAACAGATTAGAGGAGATTATACCAAAAAGTAGATCCGAGTTCACACTTGAAGTGTGCACTCATGTTATTGAAAGATATTCCCCCTCCACTGTAGTGTTTCTCAGAGTGCAGAGGGGAGGAATAAGCTCCAATAAAAGTCTCAAAAGTGAAGTGCTTCATGCTCCAGCAACCTGACACACCTGCGAGCGCAATGTAGAGGAAGAGCGGAGTCAAATTAATATAAACCAGATGCTGATATCATGACCTGTGCTGGTAAACTGGCCTATTTTCTACAGATATTTTAACAGTCTAACGATCACTGCCGTCAAGTTCTTGAATATCTTAGTCGAGTGCGCTCGTGGATGAAAAAGTAATTTTCCAGCATTGAACTGTCTTTGGAGTTTCTCTTTTGGTTCTACTGATCTTACTTTTACTAAAACCATAACAGGGAAATATACAAGATACGATAATCCAATAATGGCAACAAGGAGTGACTTCAAGAATGACCATACACGAAACATTTAAACAGTTGAATGCAACTGAATACTACAACTGAAACTTCAGCCTTTTGCAAAGTTCAGTTCATGTTCAGTTTTTTTTTGGTGATATTTTCAGAAACTTGTATCTTTCAATTACATTGTGTCCCCCCTAGTTACATACATCATCAAAAAATGTAGCAGAACAGTTGCGTTGGTTGGTTTTAGACTGTACATCAGTACCTAATACATGGACCACTGAGTGTATATTGTACAACTACTGCATCGTGCTGCATTAGTTTTAAAGTTTGCAAAATGGTGGCTACAGAATGTCCAGTTTCACTTCATTATTTCATTGTTGTATTCCTGCAGAGGTTGACTTTGTTGGAGACTGTGGAGGTGATTTTTTTTTTTTTCTTTAATGTTTGCTTCTAAGACTTAATCTCACCTGCAAAGGCCGGCCATGGATTAGTTGAGCTTCATGCTCATGCAAACAAATCACCCAACCACTGGTGATGTATGCAATTTGAAGATAGAGTAATCTCCTACAAGGAAAGAGTTTTTTGTGTTGATGCAAGGCAGCTATGGACTGTTATAGAATAGAGAAGAAAATTTGCTAACAATTCAGTGTGAGGAATATTTCATACACATAGCTGTACATATTTCAGGTAGCGTTTGTGAACCAAGAAACTCCTCTTTTGTATCAAAAATCCTGTAAATATGGTAATAATGGCCTGTCGTGATGTGTATATTTTGTCCAACAGTCACTCTCTCATTGGTGCTATGAAGCACTGCTTGATAAAAGGAAAAGTGGTTCCTTTGGTAATACGTTGTAATTAGCAGGTATCTTTCTTCTTTCTCAGACATGATAAAAAGCTCCTACGCCTTCACCTTTTTGTTTTACTTGAATTGAGCACAACCAATTTGCACATTAGAGATATATACACAGAGGCTTTGTTGTTTTGTTGTGCTGAGTGGAGCCCAGATCTCAAGTGTTGTTTCTCTCGCTTACAGCAGTTCGGCTTTAAAGTATGATTAAAATATTAAATCCTCCAAATAAACAAATTAAGAAAATGATAGGCAGGACTGTTAATGTGGAAGAATGAACCTTAAGCAGAGCAAAGCTTAATATATTAATAAAGTGTACTAACAGTTGATTATAACAACAAAGCATAGCAACCAAGCTGTGACTGAAAGGGAAAAAAAAATCAGGATGTTGAATCATTTATACAAAGTTTTTTTTAAATTTTTTTATATTCCATACACGATTTTGTACAGTTCAGCTAACTTACTGTAGTGGGAGACCAGCCGAATGCATGAGGCTACTGTCGAGTCGCCTCGCTATCTTGCTTCCACTTGTAATGTTGAAGAAAGCAGTCATCAGTAAAGAAGCGCATATAAAGGAGCAGCTGTGGCTCAGGAGGTGGAGCGGGTTGTCCACTAATTGGAAGGTCGGCGGTTTGATTCCTGGCTCCTCTAGTCCGCATTTAAGAGTCTCCTTCGGCAAGATTCTGAACCCCAAATTTGCCTCTGGTGTATCATTGGTGTGTGAACGTGTGTGTGTCTGTGTGGTAGAAAAGTGCTATGGGTTGGAAAAATCACTGCATGAATTTATCATTGAATATGATCAATGCAAACATTTTCCTATGTAAAACAACCCAAAAAGAAACAAAGTTGAGACTTGTAGCCTTGTAACCTCGCTCTAAAATATGACATTACACCCTTAATGAATATTCATCCAAACTTCTAGTTGATCAGAGTTTGAAAACCACATTTAAAGGACCTGAAAACATGTTTTCTCAATAAGCTCCTTAGTATGAGTGATGGGATCCGACATGAACAGACCATTTTCTGTCAATTTCTGTATTAAAGTTCTACTGCGCTAAAGTTCACAGAATAATCTTTTAAATCCTTTTTTTTTTTTTTTAAATCTGTCACTCAGCAAAAGACGTTGCCTGCTCTGTTCATCAATCTGGCTGGAGAAATATAAGATAATGAAAGGGGCCAGAGCTCAATGCCGCATCATCTTCACTAATGAATTCCTACTTGAATATAAATGTGAATGACTCACAAAACAACATCAAACCCACAGATAGCATTTTAATAACAGCGACCAGCACAAATGCAACTTGCTGCCTTGTAAGTACAACTACATAATGCTTCATCCTTCTTTCCTCCTGCAGGTACATGATGTTGATCAACGGAAAAAATGAAGTGTTCATGATCGACAGAGACAACACGATCTTCCACATAGCAAACCTAGAGTTTCCTTTCCGGAAGGATCCTCGTGTCCACTTATCAAATACTCTACTGGATGGGGTGAGTTACTGTTCTTCCTATTACTTTATTTTGAAAATGTGCCATGCAGGACTTTTCTTGAAACTTGGCTGAAAATCTTAAAAGTTGACCTGGTCCTCTCTTTACTGGAATTGCATGTTGCCTCCATCTCCAGCCTTGTAACATTCCTGTTCCTGCCCCCGCTGCTCACTCTTGCAGATAATTGACATCAGTTGCAAAAACCTTAGGTGAAAGAGGAGCATGTCTCAGTCTGACGGTAGAGAATGTCAGAGACAGCTGACGGGAAAATGATCATCCACGTCCTGGAGAAATGACTAATGAAATGTTTTACAGTCTGTGTATTGCTGTAACGCTCTGCAGTGAGATCCCCGGGTGGCGGCGGGGGTCTGTGACTTATCCTCACCCTGTAATACCAGGCTCAGACTTTTATTGGCATGTTTGTGCGCTTTAGGTCACACGGGTCCCAGCTCTCCCCAGCAGCAGGTGCCACACTCATGAGTCATCATCCCTGTCCCTAACTGAAAACATAGGCAAGGAAATGTGCTGCATGCAGTCGAGATTTGATTAGAAACATCTGGCACTGTTTGTGTTTGGTATTCCAGTCGTGGAGATAACAGATAAGTTGCCTGTCATTGGTTTTGGTTTGCTGCTGCTCTTTTAGCAGTTTTATCTAAAAAAGGTTTGTGCTTCCTCTTGGCTTAACAGTTGCTGATGGATACAGTGAATTCAGTTTCCTCACTTAGGCAGGACATCTAATTGCAGCGTATCAGCGCTGATGTGTGTTTACATTGCTACAAGCTTTGTTTTGACTCGTGTTTATTCATCTGTTGATGCTTCTGGCTCTCAGCTCAGAGTGGCTGTGCTTGGCTGTGTACGATGAGCCCTGTAGAAGCCCAGCTGTGTTGTCTGTTATCTTTCATCTATAGCCCAAAGGTGCTGGTCTTTGTCTTAACATGCTGTGTTGTACAATATTTAATGAACTTTTCATCAACTGGAAGTCCAATATTGGATGAATGTGCAGTGTAGATTGAACTCCTGGCAGTTTCCTTTGGACATATTAATGTATTCCTCTGATGCCTCTGTCTGTATAACAGTTCAGTGCACCAGATGCATTGCGCTGGCAGCCTCCTGGAATGACATCATTTCTTCTCTCCAACTCTTCCTACAGTGTTGTGTATGCCACCCATTCACCCCCTTTCCTCTCTCCACCAGACTGACTTTGGCAGTTTAGTGTTGATGTTTGGCCCCTTTGTGAGATGTAGGGATGTCACCTTACCGGAAATTTGGTCTTCTGTACCAATACCCATGAAATTCCAAGATTCTCAGCACCAAATTCG
The DNA here is from genome assembly GCF_002260705.1 of Seriola dumerili. NCBI lineage: Eukaryota > Metazoa > Chordata > Actinopteri > Carangiformes > Carangidae > Seriola > Seriola dumerili. The sequence goes on from NW_019174280.1 coordinate 17,308,294, forward strand.
ATACCACAGCAAAAACCAACAGAGGCTGTTGCACGCACACGCACACGCACACGCACACGCACACACACACACACACACACACACACACACACACAGTAGCAGTTTAAATTGCTGACAGAGCCATGGTGTGAAAATATTAATTAAAAAAGTCAGCGTTATATTTTAAGATTGAATGATGATGACGGTACTAATGCCGTGAGCACCCAGCTCACATTATGAGCTGTCGCTATGTTAGCCTAAGCAAGCTAACGTTAAAGCTAAAGCTAACGCTTTTGTGAACATTATGTGTGGAGCGTTGCTGCAACAGATGGCAGCTGTCGCAGTTTGCAAACAATAGCAGTAACATATCAGGACATGAAAATGTTGACAACGTGCTGTTAATATAAAGTTCACAACTGGAACTTTGAGCTGTCTTAGATAAGTTTGAGGCGCTTCCTCCTTTGATTTGAAATGCTCTGTGACACTGTTTGCAAACTGGCTTTTGGTCTATAACTTGTCTCTGATGATTTGCGTCAAATGCAACATATCTTCATACACCAATCTTTTTTTTTCCCCCTACAAATCATGGTGGACCTGTTCCTGCACCCGTACTTGATGCCATTCCACATGTTGCTGTTACCGTCTTCTTCTCTTAGAGTTTGATGTCAGACTAGGGTGATTGTGGGGTTATAATATTGCCCTCCTCAATCCTAGAAGAATCACATCTCCAGTATCTACCACTTCTATGATACTAACGGTACAATAGAAAAACAAGTACTGTTAAATTTTTTTAATTTTAGCATCGATTTGGTACCGGAGTATCAGTTCTTGTGACATCCCTAGTGAGATGTGAAGTAAAATCATGTTAGCCGGAAGGCCATAAGGGATACGGTGAAGCCAGAAGACAAGCAGAGACTGCAGGAGGTGACTGGTCCCTGATGGTTTGACTTGACTAACAGGTGTCTCGGACTGTCTCTATCGTTTAATTGTGGTGGTTGACTGCCATGGCCTCGGTCATCCCAGGCTTCCTCTTCAAGACAGCCCTGCTGAAAACTGTAGATTTGACATTTCCCCATAGGGATATGATCCTGCCTCAAGGATTCATCATCAGGTTTTTGTCCGCATTCAAAACGGACACATTTAGCACATAACAATATTTGCGTGGATCAGGCTTTTTTGAAAATGTAACAGGTTATGGTTAGAGCAGCTTTAAAGGAAATATTGTGTGTGTGTGTGTGTGTGTGTGTGTGTTATACTATATATATATATATATACACACACACACAGTACACTTGTAGTCCAACAAATATAGTATGTGTTTGTAATAGAAAATGTGGTTAAAAAACTTAATTATGACACCAGCTCAACAGGGTTGGCGCTTACAAAATTGAGCACAGATGGAACAGCAGTAGTCTAAATGTAACAGGTCCAGTAGAGAGAAATTACTGTCTGGGGCCACCTTGTGAAGGAAATTAAATAAAAATGGCCCATTAATCAGCAGTGCCAGGAACGCAGTCAAACATGGTGCAATATTTATGATAAGCTCATCTGGCTTGGACTCTATAGCAGAGTCCCTGGGGCCTGAGTAAACCCACTCTCAAAAACAACAACTTGATCCAGTACACTATTTAAAATGTCAACTTCCCCAAAAGAGGGCTGCAACAATGCACGACTCAAATGATCCAAAATGTTTTTGTTATTTTTTTTTCATAGTTCATTTTAAATAACACAGGTTTGAATTAATCAATCATTTGATTTTTTTTTTTAAAATATTCTGATCACCCTGCCACATTCACCTGGACCCAAGGATGAACTGGTTAGATTTTGGTGGTCAGAGGTCAAAGGTCACTGGCCTGTGACCTTTGATCACACAAAACACATTTTTGGCCTCTTGAATGTGATAGCTCAAGACTGCCTTGAGGGAATCTCTTTGATTTGGCACAAACATTCACTTGGAGTCAAGGATGAACTGATTAGAATTTGGAGGTCAAAGGTCAAGGTCACTGTGACCTTACAAAAAACGTTTTTGTCTACAACTCACAAGTTCATACGGTGATTATGACACAATTTAACACAAATGTCGAATAGGATAAAATGATGACGAAATGACATTTTATGTCCATGCGGTCAAAGGTCATCTTCATTGTGACATCATAATCTTCTGCAAAAACTCTTCTGCCCATTATGCAATGCTGTAACTCAGTAGAGAGAGACTGTGACCATATTTCCTGCTACTTGGCTGGTTTGTGGAGACATGCAGCCGCAAGGTGGTAATTCTGGTTCTAAAGCAAAGCTAAATCCTCGACTGACATCCTACCTGCTGCGCCTTTACCTGTCAGTTACAGCAGCAGAGTGCAGCCACTTAAATATTTAATGAGGGGAAAGGTAATAAATATAGTTCTCTAAATTTATGCAAGGAAAAGCATCAGAGTCGCGACGGTACTTTCACTTATAATACCAATACTTTAGCAGTGGTGACGTTTGCACGCTCATCTCAGCTGTCGCGTCATCGTGTGGTTGTGTAACAGCTCTTTCAAAACTAATCATGTGTCAGTTGGGTGTCCTGCACCAGCGCTGCACCTGACTCTCATCTTGAGGGTCTTGCATAATGGATGTGCAGTGCTATTTCTGCTTCATGTCCTTACACACACACACACACACACACACACACCCACCCCCCTCCCCAATTCCCTGCTATCCTTCCCTTTGCCACAGGCATCTCCCTCTCTGAACATACATCCCTTGAGAGTGTTCCCACCCTGACTGTCTCATCCTGCATAACTACTCTCAAACAGGCTTCATTTTTAACTTGCTGTGACTTTCAGACTACCCACATTCAGGACTTTTCTTTCTATATTTTTTTGTACATCTTCCTCAACTCCATCATAAATCTTTATCTCTTTGACTATGTGTCTCTTTGTCTCTTTTTTTCTCCACACCTTCTCCTGACACGACTCCTGTCTTTATCTCTGCAGGAGATGATCATCGACAAGGTGAATGGTCAGCCTGTCCCCCGCTATTTGATATACGACATCATCAAATTCAATGTGAGTACCCCCAGCCATTTAAAAATGTGTTGTCTGTTCTATCACCTGTCACTCCTGAAGATGTGCCAGATCAAGATCTCAGACACAATAAACAAACAGCAAATCGGGTCTATCAGCAGGTCCCTCTGCCTTTTGCTTTTTACTTACGGTCTATCAAGGTTCAACAGAGAAAAATTGTCATTTTGTGGTCGTAGTCTTTCAGCAGTTGGTTGCATATAATCAGAGCAAGGTGCTGGGCTGTGCTTCTGGGGGAAAGAAAAAAGTGCACGCAAGCATGAACGTGGATTGGGATTTGATAATCCTCAAACATGAAAAATCAAGTTCCCGGTTGGGTTCCTTCAAGGCCGCACGGTAGCAGCCAGCAGAACGGTGTTCATCCAGGCTCTGCAGTATTTGCACAGGAATGGTGGTGCTTTGTCAGTCTGCATGCTGGAGGGGAAGAGCATGACTTTGCCTGACCCCACACCTTGTCACACACTGGGATTTACTATAGCCTGACCTTAACCACAACACGGGGCTGAACTGCATGTGAGCCATACTGAATATTTATGAACTAAGTTTTTGCACTTGTGGCTACCTTTTTTTCTTTTGATAATCTCTTAGAACTTAACATTCATTCGTCGGAGTCAATATATTGGGTTGATGTGAACCTTATAATCAGTCCATTACTGTGCATTATAGTTTGACCACAGTAATTGCCCTCGTGCATCTGTGTGTGTAAAATGTTCTCTCTTATATGTGTAAGAGCATATTTCTCCTCTTACATTATTTTGACTCTCTCTCTATTTTTCTGGGAACAGCCCGAGGACAACATTACAAGGCTGTTAACTGTTAACACTCGTCCGAACTGTATATTAATTCATCCCGTGCTGCTAATGGCAGGCAGACACAGCGACAAATGAGTTTGCCCCCTAGCAAGCCTCCACTCTCCTTTTTATAAAAACTTGATGAATACCTCGGGATGAAGCGGGAGGGGGGGGGGGGGGGGGGGGGGGGGGGGGGGGGTTACTTTGGCCATTATGTTTGTGTGTCACATCCTTTTCTCCAGCGATCAGAGGACCACACAAGCAAGCGGCTCGATAAAGGCTCCAGTGGTGAGGGGAACGCCTTTGTAAGATGGTGCAGAGGTTAGCAGCTCCACATGGCTCCCAGTGAGCCATCACTAAAGCGCTGTTGTATTGATCCTTGCTGGCCATTATTAGCCTCTTCCATTATCCGTGGTGGGCCGCTCCCTGGCACCGAAGTTCCATCCTGAGACGGAGGATGGAAATGCAGCAGGAGGGAGTAGACACCACCTGCTAGGCCCATGGACTAACGTGACATCTTCCTTGTTTGTAAAGTTGGGCGAAACACAATAGTGGTATGTTTGGGATTAAAGTGTAATGAGAAGTGTGTGTCCTCGCTCTGCAATGGGTAATTTAGCTGTACGTGAAGGGTCAGACTTTACTTAGTTCTGTGGCTTTTGATGAATATAAATGAGTTATGTCAAGACAGTTATTAGTCATCCTACAGCGAGTTTTTATATCAGCGTGCTGAGGTGTACAGCATCTCTCCAAGCATGTAACTGATTGACTCTGACTGTCACCCTGAGACATGGAGGGACATTTCTATTTCTGCTCTCCCTTCAAAGTGTTAAAAATGGCATTTTTGTTTTCCTGAAAAGTTGTTGGTGCTTGTCAGTCACTGTCAGCTCCCCCACTGTGGGGGAACTGACGAGATGTGATGAAAACACAACAACAATTACATATGTCCTTAATTTTCAAGTTCCCGTAGAAAGCTGTTATCTTGGAATAATAAAACTGTGGAGGTTTGAGTTTGACATCACCGTCTACTGACACTTTGATTGACCTTATCTTTCATCTTGCCAAAATAATCTCGCTTTAGGTGCAGAATTAGACAAGATAATTGGCCCAATCAGATTAATAGCCGAGCACGAAGGAGTGCTCATAAAATTCACAGCAGAAACCATTATCTGTGAAGGGATGGACTGTTTTACCTACGTCAGCTCCATTTACTTCTGCTTGAGGAGATGGTTTGCAGGTACAATCTGTAGCTCTGCAGGACTTTCCACCCTAAGAATAGTCACTGGGCCGCATCACTCCTCTCGAACCAAACGGCAGCATCACTCTAATGATGCTGTTGCTCCTCTGCGGTCACACACCAGCAGTTTGCTGTTATCCCTTACCTAACCTTTTGAAGTTTGTGCTCCTGCAGTACATAAACTACTCTACTCTACCCCTATGGTGGTAGTGACTTTTACTTGAGCAGATAAAAGGAGGATGTATAGAGTGGATTAACACTAGTCCTGGTGCTGAGGTTTTGAGATTTTTCCTCTAGCAGTGGCTAACAGTGACTTTACAGTTCACCTCAGTCACGTTAATTTACTCATAAATCACAATCACTGGTGGGACTTTCATCTGCATTTTGCCTGTGACGATGACATCAGTCTCCTCCTTCATTTCCATGTTGAGCATGTGGTTGAACATGTGGACATCGATTAAGGAAATAATTGGTTATTATGGGAATAATTATAGTAAAAATGTAGCTGTGGAGGCAGTAATGCTCTCCGTTTCAGAACCAAATAGCTTGAAAATTCACTGCAGGACTCTGTTGAATACTAATTTACTTGGTTATCTACTGGGAACCCCTACCACTTCCACTGCCTTTTATTTAGCACAGTTCACCCAAAGCATGTTATTCCCTTTTCCCACATTGCTTTACTTGGTTAATGATATGAGGATAATAAATTATTTGAAATAAAAATAGTCATGAATCTAAATTTTTGTAGTAGAAAACAGCGATCAGACAGGTCTTTGCAATTTTTTTTTTTTTTAATGCTGTCTCGCTTTAAAGTGACTCATAGAGGAGCAGGAACAGTAGGCCTCAGGGCTGTAACAGTATAACTAGGGAGATTATCGTCATAAATTGTTACCTACGACCTGTCAGTCTACATTTATACTTTAGTCACCCAAAGACAGAGATGGATCTCCAGCTCTTAAGATGGTGAAATAAAGTTGTAGGAACTGGAGGCTCCTCTGTGGGTAAGGTTGCTCACATTATTTGGAATTTGAATGTAAAACCTGAATATCCTGGAAACGTTTTTTATTAATTGTCTTTGGAAAATGTGTTCATGTATTGATCTGACTAAACACCACTGGAAAAATATGGAGAAATTCTTAAATTGAATGCATTTCCCATCCAAATCACAATATAAACGGCATGCTAGCAATAACTGATGGATTAAAAAAAAAAAGGCTGCTTCTGATATTTGTTGAAAATATTGCTTGTGGTTCTGTGATGCAGACAGATAAGCAGAATGTGTGGCTATAAACAGTTTTAGGCCAAAACAGCTTAAAAGCCTCAAATGTTTTTGTTAGAAATATCCCCAGGGAAGCTGCACATTAAGCTTCTGTTGACTGGTCCCAACACTGATTTTGTCACCAGTGTATAATGCCATTTATCCCAAATTATCCAAGATAGTCACAAAGCTTTCAACAGTATTCCCAGTGCTGCTACTGTTGTTGCTGTGTTCTTGAGTTTCGTCCTTCAGCCTCTCCAGCTTCTGATCCTGCGGCTCTCGGTTGTTAAACATTTAGTCTGTGTTTATATATAGATTCTTTATGCACTCTGTTCATTTTCCCTCAAAGGGGGTTATGTGATGCACTGAACTGTATCTTGTTTGAATAAGTGCAATCTTTTTGGTTTATGTCATGTTTTATTTGATAATATTTAAGGTATATAAACTCCATCCATTTGTTGTTACTGATCGCAGGTTGCTTTAAATCCACAAGTGACTAATGTTCAATTCACTGAATTGAAGGATGTATTTCTCTCCTAAACTAACTGAGGTGTTTAGGGCTGTAACTATGTTTCATTATCAATCAATTTGCTTAATTATATTTTTGATTAAGTGTTTGTTTTGCTTTAAAATGTCATGAAACGGTAGGAAATGCCCGTTACTAAAGCCCACGTTGAAATACTGAAATTGCTTGTTATTTTCCACCAACAATCCAAAACCTAAAGATAAGCAAATATTTACACTTGTGAACCTGGAACCAGTAAATGTTTGACATTTTAGCTTAAAAATTAGGGCTGCAGCTATCGAATATTTCCATCATCAATTAATATTCTTGATGAATCGATCGATCAGTTTGTCTGTAAGACATCAAAAAACTGTTTTGTTAAATTTCAGATTTGCAGAACATCTGTAGTATTTTGAGGGTACTCTCTAAAGGCACAACCTGTCAGAGCTGATCAAAGTTCTTTAAAGACTGAAATTGGCTATTTATTACTGTTTTGTGACAAAAATTGTGTACAAAACCTACGGTAATGACAGTTAAGTGAATGTAGAGCGGCACCAGCAAATAAATGGCACAAGTTTGAGTTTACGGTATTCACAGAGGCACCTGGAACCACTGCAAAAAAAAAAAAAAAAAACTCAGGGTGATTTCACGGATATAATTGGTCTTAATTCCCTGTAACGTTGGATTAACAAGATTCATATCTGCTGTGTTTTCCTGTGGAACAGGCATGGGGACAGCACATGCCTTGAATCATCCACGCTTACATCTTGTTCTGTCCTGATGACACAGCTGACAGATGGTGCAGAGTGTGTGGGACATGATACCAGCTGTTGCTCCAGGAGAATGCAGCGTGGTTTCTGAAGTCCCCGTAAAAGAAAAACAAGTCCTCGAAGTAATGATTAAATAGTAGCTGAAACTTTAGTTTGCCCATGACCTAATTTGTAGTTGATAAATTGCCCTTATAGAGTTGTTAGGGCTGCATTACATAAGTCAGACAGACTCACAGAGACACAGTCATAGTGTATTGCTCCATTATTAAGTTATTAGCAAACAGTCGCCAACATCCAGCAGACACAGTGCAACATGGGGATCACAATAGAGTCATAAAAGATCACCAATATTTATTTTTCCACTGTTTTGAACCACTAACTATGTAAGGCGTTTGACAATACATTTTTGTAGGTCTGTAATTAACGTTTATTTTCATTTTCAATTGTTTTTCTAATGGTTTTCTTGATTAATCAACAATCTTTTTTTTTTTGTGTGAAAACAATGTCAAAGTAGGTGAAAACTGCCCTCAGAGCCTCAGTTTATCATCCAAAACCCAAAGATTTTCAATTTACACTCATGTAAAATAGAGAAAAACAGCAAATCAACAGATTTGATCATCTAACCAGAAAACATTTAGCATGTGTGCTTTTAAAATGACCTAAAAGTTCAATTGTTTATCAAAATACTTACTAAATTAATTTCCTTCAGATTGCCTAATTGTTTCATCCATAAATTTTACAATGGTCAGATGGGTTAAGATGCAGGAGCAGCCCTGGATTCACAACAACTACATGTCGTCTTAATTGTGTAACAAGGATAGTAGTTGCAGTTGGTTTCCAAACAGCATTTGATATTTTCCCTGATTTAAAGACTCATGATTGGTGTGAATTTTAAAATAGTCATATCTTCTAATTAAAAGCAAAACTCATCCTTCACACCATATTGAAACAGTCATGATTGTGTTTTTGTTGTTGTATGGTTGTATATGGAAAGTAATTGTTTGAGGGTGTATCCATAAGGTTTTTTTATTGTACTTGCTCATATAAGACTACGTGCTTAAAAGAATACTCTGATATTCTTTTCTTTTTTGCTGAATATCTGTATGACTCACAAGACAGTGCAGTCTTATAATTGCATCTAATCTTAACTAATTATTGGTCATCCACCTCCTCATTCACTTTGAACAAAAATCTTTTTCCTGCCCCCATCTCCAGTAATTCCTCAGAAAGCTCTAGAGAAGTGGCCTTTACCAAACAGTAGCGACGCAGAATACAAATGCCCCCAAGTTGCACCTTCCTGCTCAATGCCTCTCGATAGAGATCAGGAAATATTGATCCATAACCCGCTGGTTGAAGGAGCAATAAAGGTGGAAATGTTTCACCCTATATTTTTGAGCCTTATTTTATTTCAGCATTTGAAAGGAGTAAAAACAACACACAATAATGAACAAAAAGTTTAGACGAAAAAATGTTGGAATTTGCCAAGACAAGCTGACAAAGCTTCGTCTGGTTCCTCTTCCAGTTTAAGCCACACAGCTGTGAAGACAGGTTTACAGTGAAGCTGCAACAGTTACTCATTGATTAATTTGTGTTAGTCATTTTTTTTTTAAAACCAATCCAAAACATTTGCCGGTTCCAGCTTCTCAAATGTGAGAATTTGATGCTTTTCTCTGTCTTCTATGACAAGTAAACTGAATATCTTTGTGTTGGACATTTGAAGACATCACCATGGTCTGAGGGAAAATATAACAGGCATTTTTTACTATTTTCTGACAGTTTATAACCAAAATGATCAATCGGTAAAATAATTGGCAGATTAATTTAAGGGCCTTAAAGCTTCCCATAGACTGAGGAATCACTTTCTCATGTTTTTATGCTGTTTTCCCCCCGTCCTTTTGTAATAGAATATTAGAGTCAAAGTCTATATTCATACCATTGAAGTTTTTCTTTGTAACCACACTGATCAGAGTAGAGAAACGTATGAAACTGCTTCTTTTCTCTCTCTCTCTCTCTCTCTCTCTCTCTCTCTCTCTCTCTCTCTCTCTGCAATAAAGAAATGTCAACTTCTTTGCAGAGTTTGAGCTGCTTTTTTCTCTCTGATAACTTGTGAGAAATATTAAATGTCAAATTGTTGTCATACATTTAGTCCATCTGGCAGATTTTCAGAACTCACTTTTTTTTTTTCTTCTTCTTCTTCTGTCAGTGATTTTCTTTTTTTGTGCTGACAAAAGTGGAATCTGTGAGTCATTATGTTTAATAACTTTGTCAACTGAGCAGCGGAGATATGTGGTGGTATGACCGTGCTGTACCAGGGTGGTTTCATCACCACTCCTCTGCACCATTTAACACTTTAAAGTAGTCATACAGTCATGTTTGGCTGTGTTACTTGGCTGCTCTAATTTTCTTCTAAGCGTCTTTATTAATAGCCTGGGGCAGGAACTCAAGTAGTGTTGTGTTTTTGCTCTGCTGCAGTCGCAGTGCTCTACCAGATGGTTTTGGCGGCACCTCTGCTCTACCTTAGTGGCCCTGTCTGTTTGAGATGCAGTGATGGCTGAGGTCACTGTGTTCATCTGTGTAGAACAACTGTGTGTGGTTGGCCAATGGGGTGGGGGTGGGGTGGGGTGGGGTGGGGGGTAACAAAGAAAAACTGATTCCACTGTACTGTGTACTTTTGGTGTTGATATTCCCATGAGCTCAACTGATGTCAAGGTCTTATTGTCCATGGCTTACTGTACTGCTCACCTGTGGTGTATAAAAGTGAGAGCTACAGGCAGACACTAGATGTTACTGTGGATGTCAAGCTTTTATCGTGCTAGTTAGGGCAGCAGCAAAAAATAGTTTGGATCCTCCATTAATAATCTGTTGATTATTTTTGACTAATTGATTAATTGTTTGGTCCATACAGTACAGTAAATAGTTAAAAACATTAAAGTCCACAATTTCCCAAAGCCCAAGATGACGTTCACAGATCTCATCAGTACCGTATTGTATCAAAACCTGTATACAATAGAGGTAAAATGAAAATAAATAAATAAATAAATAAAGGCATTTTTCGGTTGGTATGCATTTACTGTTATCTAAAAAAATTATTGTGTTTAAGTAATTATCAAAATACACTCCACTTTTTTAGGTACACCTGTATAGTCTAATGCAATCCAACACAACAGTTCTGCCATTAAGTCTTTTATCATACCTATAATTTTCAGTTTTTGTTGAAACATTCAAATAGATATCCGTTCAATTATATGGAGGACAAGAAAATCGTAGTAGTAGTCCAGTACAAAACTTTCTTTATCTATGGCCTCATTAAAAAGACTAGAGCTGTAAACAACAGTTGTTTTCATTATGGATTAATCTGCCGATTACTTTCTTTGGTGTAGATGTCTATTCGTCTACTTTTGAAGATGCCAGTCTTCTTCAGACTCACAAAAGTGTTAGTCCTCTACCATACAACAAGTTAGATTCACAGTGTTGCCATGGCAGTGAATTGGCAACTCATTAATCTGCCAAAAGAGATTTATTTTAGTATGTATGTTGGATATATGCTAACAGTTTAATATTGAAGAAAGACCCTTCTCGAGACTATTATTTTTATTTTTACTGTATTAATATTGATAACGACGACCTTTCCTTTAGCAAACTGTGCATGTAATTTTCATACATGCATGTCTAAATGAGTATCATTCCCAGGGTATATTAAGAAATGAGTTTGTTTCTTTGTGTTTCAGGGACAGCCTGTTGGCCAGTGTGATTTCAATATCCGGCTGTTATGCATAGAAAAGGAGATCATTTCTCCCCGGATGGAGAAAATGAAGACTGGACAAATTGACAAAACCAAGGAGCCCTTCAGTGTCCGGCATAAACCCTTCTTCGACATTCATGCATCACGAAAGGTAATGTGAACAAAGGCTTTTTTCCCTTTCCAACCTGCTTTTCTTTCTCTCCATTTCTTCCACTGGTGTGACCCAGTCGAAATCCATTCCTGATTTTCACAAACATATATACAAATATAGATCCAAAAATTGTAAATATTGTTTCTATAAATGAAATTCGTGGGTTAGTAATGTCCCAGTTACCTCCCTGGAACATTTGTTTTCTAGGGCAACAGTTCTTTGTAGAGTCTTCCAAGGCAGATTCGTCCCAGGTGGTGGGCTAGAGCAAGAGCAATTGAAAGATGCTTGTGCTGGCATCTTGTGTAAGGTGCAGTCTTGCCCAGATTAGGGAAACAGGCCTCCTCCTGGAGTCAAGCCTAAGGCAGGGCAAAAGGAAGCGAGTGCCTGGTAGCTGGGCCTCTATCTATGGTTGCCACCATGCAACATAAAGTTGGAAGGCAAAAGCAGGGGCCTTAACGCTCTGACCCCTGCCCTTGAAAACTGGTCCGCAAGTTGGCTCCTGACATTTTTTTAAACCTCTGATTCAGGAGAGGGCAAGGGGCACTTGCCTGTGAAGGAATGGACCAGATCTTTACTCTTGGGAAAAGTACTGGAGGGACATTTGGAGTTCATCCAGCCATTCTCTAAATGTATTGTGACTCTTAAGACCATGTCCCAGATGTGTTCTGGGGATGTAGAAATTGTAAAAATCTGCTGTGTCTGAGTTCTTATAATCTCTTATAATATCAAATACATTTGTGGTGGACTTTGGACTCCACCAAGGTTGAGCCTTGTCCCCGATTCTGATTTTCATGTCGTCCCTTTTCAATGCAGTACCTTTTCCAAGGAACCTTTTTAGGAACTGAGGACCTTTACTTTTATTTTGATCAGGCTCTAAATGTCGGTCCTGGTCCCCAAAAAGTCCAGGCTTTGTGTTTAACACTCCTGGTAGCCTAGGAACTGTACTGGTGTAGTTTGTAGTACTGGGTATCATTGATTGGTCAAACTCATACATTGTGCTTTGACCATGAATCTCTGCTGCCAGCGCCTTTGTGTGTATTATGCTTCAATTGACAGCGAATGCCTTCCCACGCCTTTGTCCGTCTGTGTGAATACACTGTGAACTATAAGTAGGTTCATGTGAATAAATGACAGTGGAGTAAAGCACTACAATACACTGCTGCTGCAAGTCATTATTGCATGAGCTGGTAGGTATAGGAAAGGACATGATTTGATAGATTTTATCTTTGCTGTAATTTGTTCTATAATACCAAGAACAAAGTGCATTTTTGATAATTCTATCCCTTTTTCTTGACTACTCTAGTTGAGATGGGTATATTTTTTGCAATCCTGTTGTAGTTTCTGTGCTGTTCACAGTCTGAAGACAGCAGAGCTTTTATTCTCTGAATAACTGTTAAGCCCTCCTATTAGGCCTGCACTTGTGCCCTAATGTCAGGTCTGTGGGAGGTCGGAGTCAAATTAATTTGATGTTCTGCTCGGGCCAAGATCAGTCGGAAATCTCGGCACTGCACATTCACAAATGATCAAAGTACATGGAGGGGGTGAAGCTTTGGACAGTTCTTGTGTTTTTGTCACACGTCTTCTTCTGCCAACACTGATATCTTGGTGTTTTTGTGTTTTGTAAAATTCTTGGTATGAATGGTTGGGTTATCTCTGATCTAACCCTGTGCTACCCATTCCTCTAAGAACCTTCATGAAAGATCCTCCTCCACCCCCCCACCGCCACCCCCCACCCTCAACCTTTGGGCTTCATGTTGATGATACTCTAGCAATGAAGTCACTGGAACTATGTCTGGTTTCTGACTGCTCTATTGTGTTGTACGGTGGCCATCTGCTCCCCATACAGTCATATCTCTGTTGTACGGGACATTAAAAGAGGAAAACTGGAATCTGGCTCATTAATTCATGGCAGCACAACCCTCCACTGCATGGCATATCGACCAGAGATTCCTTTTGGGGATATTTCAGTCACAGGCCGGAGTTGTATGACGGCTTTTGTCTGTTGCTAGGCTGCTGTTTTTCATCTCTGACACTTAGACATTCATGCCGCCATTTCCCCACCATTTTGGATCATTCATTCTCTTGAGCTTCCTCCACTTGTCCAATTATCTTACAAAGGTCCCTTTTTGTATTACAGAATTTGTACATTGGAACAACCAGATAATTTATTTTCGGAATTTCCCTCAATTTAATAAAACTTGAGCTCAGTCGGTGGTGCCTGTTCTACAGTTAATTGCGTGTACCATGTGTTTTGTCCCTAGGTTGCAATAATACTTGGTTTATCTTTCTAGATTGTACTTCAATCTAACTGGTTGATTTCTTGGCATGAGCCAGGCCATTCACGTACTGTTGCTACAGCACCTGCAGAAAATTATGGAAGATTCAAAATGCCTACATAAAAACAAATCAACCAAAGAAATAAAGTGAAATGCAAAACTAATTATTTTATGCATTTCCTTTTTATGCTTGCATTCGCTGTGACAATGAAATGAAAAACATACAGTATATTAAAAAGATAAATATTTACCTTCTTGTCTTTTAATAAGTAGATTTTACATGCCAGGTTTACATCAAATCTCCACACAAAAAAACTAAGGGAAGAGGTATATTACATTTCAATGTTTTTCCAGCAGAGGACTGCATAGACCTGCCAAAACTAAATGCAAAGTAGGTGTCATTAGTTTTTATGAGGAGGTGTAGAGATGTAAGGGATCTTTTTTTTTTTTGTTTTGTTTTTTTTTGTTATTTTGGAGATGCATCATTAATACCAAAATGAAAACTGACAAGTCACAGCTTGGGGGCATAAACCTTGTGAAGCTTATCATGGCTGAAACAAGCTGATGGCAGCCATGACAGATTGCCCTTCACATTGAAATTTCTTGGGGGATTCCTGCTACTGTGTGGAAAACTGCCTGTGCCATTATTTTTGGTTTCTATTTATATATTTAAAACAGATCTCAGATTTCAATTATGTTCAGGTCAGGGGACTGTGAGAGCCAGGCTCATTTTTTTTTTTTTTTTTTTAAATATATAAGATGTATTTACTACTTTTCATTACAAAAATCCCAAAATATATCATTTCTCCAAGGGGTTCCTAAATTTTTGCATACAACTGTACTTTGTAATGTAATTTTGACACAGTAAATGCATACATAAAAAGGAAATGCACATAACGATGTACTTTTTTTTTTTTACTTTCTTTCCTTGTTTTATCTATTTTTATTTAGGCATTTTGAATCTTCCATAGTAATATCCAAGATACCCATAGTATCAAAATCCAATCATAGCCTGATGTCCTTGGCAACTCCCAGCCTCATTGCAATATATCACAGTAATACTTTTCATGAAATCCTATTATCCAATTTTATTGTGTCTTTGTCCACGGTGTGCTAAAAATGATGTGATTTTTAGTCCTAGGCTTTAAAACCATAATAGTATAGAAAAAAAGAGGGGGATGTGAATGAGTTCTGTACCTACAAGTCCTGCACATGCAGATCTGCACACCCAATTCTAATGCTGCTCACGTTTCCCTTTTTTGTTATTGGCAAACCTTTACTGGCTGTCAAATAAGCTCTTGTATCAACTTACCAATGTGTGCCAACAAGGGAATTAAGTTTGTTTTCTCAGTGTAGTGCACTTGTATAATAGTTTTAATAGGATCTGGGGCTTGTGGATACTGCACATTAGATATACACAGCAAGAAAAGGTTTAGCAATCTCAAATACATATAGATGAAGTTTCTCTCTGACGGTGATGTACACTGGTAAGTTAGCCAGAGAGTGTATTTGGCAGATCTGCATATTCCTTTCAGGGACTTAGGAATCAAGTCAAGACTGGGATTTCTGGTAATTTTCTTGCTCGCTGAAGACAACAGTACTGGCAATTTCCACGGAGAATCTGTGTGAGGTAGAAATTCATTTATTCGTCGCTAGGATTATAGGAATGAGTGTTAGAGTTTGAAATTTGCAATTTCCACAGAAAGTGGGCTTAACAAGTCAAAAAACTCAAAGTGAAACTTTTTTTTTTTTATGTTTCATGTTTTTATTCCAGGATTTGCAAACCTCATTTAATTGTAAAATTGGCCTTTTTAAGCCACATTTATTTATTGATCTTGATGATGAATCCTCAGGACTGAAACTCAGTAAAATGATTAATTTAATATGATAAGTTTGATTAAATGTATTTAATTCACCTGGGCACTGCACTCAATGCAATTATATGTAGAGCTTCAACAAGAATTTATTAGCTGCTGTCAACTTGTCTTCATTTACACAATATTGTCTTGATTAAATATGTTTTTTCCACCTGAATATATCCCTTGATGTTACAGCCACAAAACATTTTGTTCCATTTTACATTTGTCCAACTAAAATCATCATCATTCTCCAAAACAGGAGACATTTTAAATAGGAGTAATTATTTTTTTCAGTTCTGGAAAATATAACATTAAGTAATGTAAGGCCTGTTCGAATAAGCCCAACATTTGCAGAATATACGCTTATTAAATAGCATATCCAGATTTACAAACTGGTAACATGGAAATTGCAAAAGGAAATTAGATGGTGTTAATTTGTCTTTGTCCTTCCTAGAATATCTAATATCCTTTGCTCGTTTATCATATCTGTTAATAGATTAGGGCCTAAGATGAATAAAGTTTCCCCTCGTGAGATTGATATCTCGACCCCCAGGGCATCACCCGGCTACCCCCAAGGGACCGGATAGCGGTGGTGCTGTGGGGGGTGGAAGGGGGACTTTTCTTACCTGAGAGAAGATTTCAGGTTGAAATACCCTTTTTGAGATTGCATTTGAATAGAGACCTGAAAGTAGTTATCTGGATACTTTGTTGAGATTGCAATCTTTTCATGGAGCTCAAACCTAATCACAGCGGGTGAGATAAAGGTATAGCGTTTGTACTGAATACTAAACAGCCAAGAGAATTGACTTCCTTGTGAATGTAAATAGTGAAGTGAATAGATTTCAGGGCCAATGCGCTATGAAATCACAGTCGTTGATATGCATTATAACACTTATTTTGTTGGGTGATCTGTTCTTATCTTGCACTGTGGAGGACGACTTTGCTGCTGCAATTTCCTCACATGAATATGACTTTGAAATTGGATCCCAAGTAGTCAAATGTCCTATCTATCTATCAAATATCTTTTTTTTTTTTTATTTTGACTGCTGCTGTGGACCTCACGCAATCAAATGAAAGTAACTAATTCATGGTTTCATCAGTAAACTGTCCAGTGCCCTGTTTTATGCGGTTGTATTTTGTGGTAACAGCATTACTGCCAATGATAGAGACAGGATTAACGAGTTTATTAAAAAAGCTGCTGCTATAATTGGTTTGAGTGCTGACTCGTTTGAGAGAGTTTTGGAGGAGAGTTTAGCACATACTTGAGTTTGAAGGTTAACCGCTGTGTGGTGTTTTTCACAATCTAAAAAAAACTGTGGTAAGTGAAGGAGCCGAGACATTCAAGACATCCCTCTCCCCAGCAAGATTTTCCAGCTCCTCCCGAGTGATCCCGAGGTATTCCCAGACCAGATGGGATATGTAATCCCACTGGCGATTTCTTGGTCTGTCCCCGGGTCTCCTTCCAGTTAGACCTGTCTGGAAAACCTCCAAAGCAAGGTGCCCATGAGGTATTCTAATCAGCTGCCTGAACCACCTCAACTGGCTCTTGTGCAATATCTAGACATTTTCTGATTTCAATTTTCCCATTGTGTGTTTCTGGCTAATGCTCAATGCAATGTCAAGATTCTGGTTTGGTAAAAGCTTATTAAGAGACATTATCTACATCAAAGTCTCAGGCTTGTTGTTAGTTTCTGGATAAGTTTTAACCTACACAATGAAACACACAAACAAAAGTGATTGCTCATGTGTAGCAGGCAAAACTCTTGATCCCAGACAGTGTTGACTATCTGCAGCCAAAAGCATAAGTCTGATGACGAGACTCTTTATCTTCTCCTGACTCTGGGTTCGGTCATCTGTAACGGTCCTTGATTCTATGTAAGTATCCTCCTCTTGACGTTATACCCAGACCCATGATGAGTCAGGGTCCTGCTTTTCCCATTGAAGCAAATTTGCAGTGGTCTGGTTAGAAAAAAAAAAAAAACTCCTCCTGAACAGCATGTCTCATTAACTGAGTGCTGTCAGTCTGCAGGTTCCTTGTTGCACTGACCTCACACCTCTGTCAGCTGTCAAGACTCCAGCTGTTGAAGATGGAAAAGCAAGACCCCTGGTCTCCATTGGCTCCGTCTCTGCTACGTGGGTGTTTTTCACAAAGTAAAAATCCAGCGTTGTTTTTGGGCTGAGCTTCATATCTGAGTTAGTTTGTGTTTTTTCCTCTCCAGGTGTATCAACTCAAATACAATTTAAGATGTAGATGGTGTTTTGAGTTTGAGCTGTCTGTGTTTCAGTCAGTTCACAATGTTGTTATGAGCCTTTTGTGGATAATTGCTGAACCAATGAAGTAAAATCAGCCTGACTGGCCTGTAAACCTACTGTATTTTTTTTTGTTCTTTTTAACAGAAAGAATGTGGGATCTTTTGGCATAGACAGTTAATATCTCACAGCCTAACTGCATGTCCCACTTAATTTATGAAATACACAATGCAATAAAGCATTCATCAGCCTGCACCTGTGGCCTCCGCCATCCTCCACGGTTAAGTTCAGAAATAAGCTGTACTATATCACCTGCATCATATCTATCTCTCTCTCTCTCTCTCTCTCTCTCTCTCTCTCTCTCTCTCTCTCTCCTGCTGCACCCACTCACAGAGGGAAACATGTTGACTGTTGTGTAAGGGCTTATGCTGCTTGGAAGAACACACGACATAGACTCGATGACTAATGTTTGTTTACCTCAGTTGCTTTGAGATTTTTTAGTTTTCTCCCAAGCCTCCAAGACATTATGCAACATCTGATGATGCATGGCACATCCATACAGTAAAGGTCGAACTCACCAGAGAGAGAGAGGGAAAGAAAATGTGTGGCAGTGTGGAGTGTAGTGGCTCATTTTATTTGTTCTGCTTGCCTGATCTCCTTGTGCCTTGCAGGCTCAGAGTTAATGTACTTGAGGAAGGGAACATGCGTCCTCTGGGTCAGGTCAACAGGTGTTTTTTTTTTTATTTATTTTTTTTTATTCGAATTTCTTTGTGTTTATTCTGCATTTCACCACCTTCTGCGCCTTCAGTCTGATGTTCATCCTTTTCTGTTTGACCTGTGGCGATGTCACAACATCCTTCTCTCTCAAGAATAAATCCCTCTGAGATAACCAGCACAGCTGCTGCACCACCAAAAAAAAACCCACATCCATTTTTCTAGAATGCTTCATTTTTCAAGGTATTAAATTTTTAATAGTGTCTGTGCTCTGCTTCTTTTAAGTCTATCTGAACTTCTCGTTTGTGGTGCCCTATGGACTGGATCTTCTATGAATATGTTTTTTCACCTGTTTTGTATGAGCTCCACTGGCTATCAGCCGTTTTAGCATTCTCTCCCTTGACAAAATTTAAGTCTGTTAAATTTGTTATCCACTTGGATAGTGAATTCTCGAGCTTGCCTGGCTAGTCTCTTCTCTTAAAGTGGACAAACACAAGGATATACAGTGAGGTCCCACTGTATGTGTGTGTATATGAATTTTAATTCTGATTTGTGTTTGGCTTTAAAGTAATAACACTTACTAAGTTGCAGCTAACAGGCCATCACTGCTTGATTAAATGTGTTCACAACAGCTTTAAAATGTTTTTAGTCTTACTTAATGACATCTTATAATTATTTTATCACTTTTATAAATGCAAGACTTTGTTTGTTCATTTACGCTCAGTAGTGTCTCAAAGATACTCTCCCAGAGCCAGAGTATATGCAGATACACTTGGCAGTAAAGTTGACGTAACTCTGAGTTTCAACGGCAATATTATTGCATCAATTGGCAATAATAAGTAGTAGAGTTTTTGGAGTTACTGAAGTCAGTGTAATTTCACTCAATTTAATGATTTATACAGAACTGACCCACTCCACTGAACAGCCCAAGCACATATAAAGTCCTTGTGCAATTCTTCATCCATGTCAAGCAAAAACGTGAAACATTTCCTCGTTCCAGCTTCACAGTTGTAATGATTTGCTGCTGTTTCATTGTCTTATGTGCTAGTAAACTAGATGTGTTTGAGTTTTGGACAAAACGAGCAGTTTAAATGTCTTCTTGAGCTTCAGGTAATTGCAATGGATTTAAATTATTTTGTGCCTTTTTATAGACTAAAGGATTAATAGTTCCAACTCTAACCTTAAATGTAGCCTTTTCTGGTCTATACAGCTGTGTTACAATTTTGTGATACGATACAGTATATCAATACAGTACATCTCGATTAGTTAGCTGAAACTACCTGAATTAGAAAATTCTTTGTAACCCTTTAAACTCAAATTTAAACCTTCTTCTTTAGCCCCTGCAGCATCTTGCTCAGCACAGACACAGTCCTCTCCCACTGTAGTACAGGCAGCACAGATACAGCAGCCTGCTGTTGGAGCCCAGTGAAGGGCTGCCTCCTGGTTGTTGCCTCCTCACACTGACTGTCTGTCTGCTGTCTGTATCAGTGTGACTGAATGTGTCTGAGTGTGTGGGCTGTGCTCGGCACTGCTGCGAGTTTGTGGTTGTCGGTTTATTTTTTTTCTCCCGGAGACAGGCCGGTAATGTGGCTCACTGGCAGTGGTCTAGCTTTAACACAGACTTGCACTGGCCAAAGTCACATCCCTCCAACACGATAACCAAAGATTGTATGTTTTCATTTCATTGACATTGCATTAATTATTGCCCATTTCACTATTCTGTCCCACTGTCTTTTGCACCCTCAGCTCTCCTGGTGGGTGATCAAAGATTTCTCTTGCATGTAGTAACCTGCTATCTATACATGACGATGTGAAGCTGTGACCTAGCTCTAATTTTTTCCACTTGCTGTTCTTGCATAAACACTTGATTTAAAACCCCTTGGGACAAGGCATGTTAATTTTCTGACAGTCGACTGATTGTCAGAAAATTAATCAACTGTTTTGTTAATGGATTAAATGTGTAAGTAATTTATTTAAATTCACTGTTCCTGGCTTCTCAAATATTTCCTGGTTGTCGGTGATAAAAGTGAACTGTGTATTTTTGGGTTTTTTGTTGGCTGGACAAAACAACACATTTCAAGATGTAATGTCATATTGTTTGCTGGTATTCTATCATTAACTGATTAACAAAGAAAATTGTTTTCCGATAATCTAATGACAATAATCATTAGCAGCAATTTTCCATATTGGCCATGGTTTGCCATGGTTATAGACAGATAACTACTTGAGAAAGAAAGACTCATGAATGAAGGGTTGTTGTAGTAGTGGGGTATAGAAACTTTTTATTCAACCCACCTAAATCCATTTAGACTTCGACTCATGGGCTATTGATATGATGTTCATATCATCCCAAAGACAGGATTTTTAGACAAGTTCTCAGGTACTTACTTACTTTCTAATTTAACCATTGTTAATTTTCTTTCATGGTCTT
Organism: Seriola dumerili; assembly: GCF_002260705.1. NCBI lineage: Eukaryota > Metazoa > Chordata > Actinopteri > Carangiformes > Carangidae > Seriola > Seriola dumerili. Next base: position 17,329,316 of record NW_019174280.1, read on the forward strand.
GGAGTCAGATACTACGTGCTGCCTATATAGCATGCCCTGTGCAGACACTGTCCGGGTCTAATATCGATGGTGCCCTGTATTGTAGCTTAGAATTTCAAGTACAGACCCAACATGTTTACCTCATCTATTTTTAATAGTTTTTTTTGGGCTTCATTTATTTTATGAGATACCTATTCTAGAGAGATGACAAGAAACAAGGGAGAGAGATGCAACAAACCCTTCCAGACCGGATTTTGAATTGGGGACGATGCGGTTCATGGTCACTGTCTCTGAGCCACAGGGGCACCTTTTAATTGTTTTACCAAGGAAAAAAGAAAAAATGCTTGTTTGCTGTATTGTTTGATTTTGTTTTGTGATTGAATTTTGTGTCTGTCGAACACTAAAATGAAGTCCTTTTGAGAATTGCTCTATGATATAAAGGGTGATACAGTTTCTAAGATACACAATGTATTTATTTAACAATATGTTAAATTAATACATATCCACTCAACACATCATGAATTTCAGTGCAATAATTTCTTTATCCCTTAAGTCTTACGGATAGGGTTAGGTTGGAAGGTTTGGAAGGGTAAGTTAGCTAATTCCAGTCACTCATCAACACACCTGTCCAGTTCACCACAGATTTTCATTATACCACAGTTCAATTTCACGCTGTGCCCTGCTATTTCTCATCATCCTGGCCTGTTCTAGTCTCATGCCATCCCTTATTGGTTTAATCCTCCGAGTGTTAATGTCTCTGTTCATCTCTTGCCTGTCATCACAAATGAATGTATAAAACTTTATCTTGATCATGGATGTTATGAAACGACCGGGATCCATCAAAAGACAATTTTTCCAGGGCGTTTAACTTCTCCAGACTGCGTAACCTTGTTTGACTCCGGGCCAGCCGGTGGTTTAGCAGCCTCGCCCGCACACTCTGATGTGGGTTTTTCGTTTAATAGGGAACTGCAAACTGGCTTCAGAGGGCCATTCACATTAGGCTTGAAAGGAGCCTCTAGCAACAGCCCCATGGTCTGACTGGAATATCAATCCATCCTCTCCGCCTTTGATTCAGCCCCCGCACCTAAACCTCCTTAGAGCGATGAGGATGAGCAGACGGCAGGAAAGTACAAAGTGCTTTATATTATTCCAGGTGTGCTGTGGAAAAGCTTGTGACATTGCATAGAAAATGAGCCACAACATTGCTTTGCTAATGAGAGAATGTTACATTGTGCTGCTTACGTACAATCTGCGTAGTAACCGACTGTAAGGTGAAGAAATATTTAAATTATGCCAGTCATTCAAATGGAAGGAGCATCACAGTAGCAGGGTTAGTTTTCAAGCTTGAACTACTACAGCATGTAGGTCTATACCAAACTCAGACTTGGCAGTTCAATACAAATATTTGACTAATCGCTCTTTTTTTACCCATATAGACTATCAAGCACCTATTGAAGTGGCAGATAGAGTTCGGCAAGATATTAAAGGTCACAGCAACGTTCACGTGATATAGTAAACGAGCCAAGTTAGCCCACAAGCGTGCTGTATTTTCATCTCTTACACCTGTTGTTGCGGTGGTGACATTTATATGTTTGATTTTCGCTAATTATGAATTGCTGAATGAAGAGTTTAAGTATCTTAATCCAACTATAGTTTCCTCCTGGTGTGATGTCACGATGGTGTTGACCCCGTGGATTTCACCTTGAGCAGAAATCTCATCCTGCATTACATTAATTTCTGCTTATTTTGTATTCCAGATGAGTGACTGCTTTGCAGCCCATTAGTCTGAACCACTGCAGGGAATGGTCATTCAAAGTCAAGGTCAAGTTCAAAACTATAAATTCCTCACATGAGATGCTTTTCTGTGGAAAAACACAAAATATATTATTTTTTATTAATATGTTTAAACAGAAATAGCCTTAAAAAGTAAAGACAAAACGGACTGATAACATCATTACTCGTACCACAGTTATAGAAATCATGCACAACACAAAGCCCTCAAAGCATTTGCTTGTAGGCCTTTATAAATTTTCCAATATTCATAAGTGCTCTTGTCAGTGTTTCGCTCTAAATTAGTCTTTGCAGTTGAGCCGGCCTGTCTTTGCCACCGGTGTATGGATGCCTATTTTTAGAGACGTATAACGAGATGCCTAAATTCAGTAACATCACCACAAAATATTTTTGAACAGACCAAGGTCAGCAGAGGCTTTAAATGTTCTTGGTTGTTTTGCCTCTTTGTCTCAGTTGGCAGGTAGTGTTTGAACATTTGTTTATGATGTATTCACTGTCGGGATTTTTTATATTAATGCATGAAGTCATCAAATCTGTGGGCCATTGATTGATTGATTGATTGATTGATTGATTGATTGATTTTTTTTTTTATCACTATAAACTGAATATGGATTGTGGTGCATTGGTCAGCCAAAACAAGACATTTGAAGATCAGGGAATTTATGACCGGCAGGTTTCACTGATTTATTGATATTTTATAGACTGCCGAACGGTTAATCATTTAATCAAGAAAATGATTACCTGGTGAAGAAAGTACTTACTAGTTGCAGTCGTATTGTATTTCTGACTAATTAAAGAAAATTGTGTAGTCTCTGTTATCACACAGCTTGTTTGCATTTCTGTGTTTTATTTTTTTGTTTGTTTTTTGTTACTTTATGAATGAAAGGGTTTTTTTGTGTTTTTCATGAACTATACATGGCACTATGAATGTTGTTTGGCTCCTTGGGTTGTGTGTGGGTTGATTAAATGTTTCATGCCATTTTACTTTAATATATTTTATTTCACCGTTTCTGATCTATGATTTATTGAGGTGAGATTAAGAGAACTAGAACTGATGACAAGTGATTTGATTCTGTTGGATTGGCTAATAAAAATCAGATCTGTAGAAGACAGACTACAATATGTGAGAGTGAAGGTGAATGACATACCTCATGTCATGTCAGTGCTATCAGGCTATTAGCAAGCCAGATCTCATTCATCATTGTGTCCTTCTGTCAGATGAGCCCAAACATGAAACAGTGGAAAGGAAAATGGTCCGACTCCCATCACCCTGACATCCACCCTCTTAAGGGGAAAAACATTGCTTAGCATGTTAATGGTTGAATTGTCTCCCCTAGCGCTTCCGTTGTCCCGTCTCTGCCCTGGAGTCTCCAATGAAATCTTGATCTCTTAATGGGGCTTTGCTGTTCGCCTCCGCCTACACAGTCCTACTGTACCAGGCACAGCTTTTTGTTTTCTTCCTAAAAGGGTTTACCATGAAAGCAGGGTCGCTGCCCCCTCTCTGCGTTATCGCTCCAAGGAACTTCCTTACTGTAGGAGGATGTGTGAGTGGAAGTCTTCTCTCTGCTCATCTCTCCCTCCAAGGTTCACTGTGCTCGACAAAGGTGGTGGGTGGGTGTGCTAAGATGGCAAGAGAACTGAAATGGAACTCCCAGATCTTACCGCCTACATGCCATTCCCTCATAAAGGCACTAGTTCTTTTTAGTCTGGCTATCTTCCTTCTCCATGTCAGCGTGATTGTCAAGCTTTGTGTGATTCGCTGTGACTCATTCATCATTCTGGAGAGCACTGATGTTGCTCTGCTTTCTTTGCAGATACGACCGAGAGCAAACGCTTTTTTGTTGCTATAGATAAATGTTTGTGGAGCTTCTGTAAGGGCCGGTGACTTCACTCACTTCCCCTGGAACGCATTGTCGGAAAAATAAAATCATCGAAAATGTCCAGTGGTATATTTATAGAATATAAAGGGTATTTTACTGTTTTAAAGCCTATGCTCTGCAACTTGAGAGCTCTGGTCTGCAAAGGTTTCACTAAGTCCAGTATCGCCTCTGTTTGCCATAGAGAGCCAAAGTGAAACCAGACCTTCCAAGTTCTGTTTGAGAAATTAAAAAAAAGTCATTCTTCATCCCATTGGCGTTCGTACATATCTTTACAACATAGTTTTTCTCAACATTATGTTGTGTGAATCACACTATGTGTTTAGATATGTTTTTTAACAATATAGTTTATTCATTATTTCTGTTTTTAGTGGAATTTAATGAACATCACGTCCTATAAGCCCCAGACCACTGCAAGAGACGTGTTCACGAGTGAGTGGAGGGGTTATTGCTAGTTCAGACGTGCCAGCAGGACAGCTGTTGAAGGTTTTAGACGGACGATATTACAGCTAAGAAGCTGAAAAAAACAGCTTATGAAAAGTCTGCGTGGAGATATTATGGACATGAATAAAACTAAGTTACGATGGATCAGACTTTCTTTGGACCTGCAGTTCTTTTATTTGCTAACAAATTTATCATCATGTTAAGGTACTCTGTGGAGGTTTAAACCACTAGCAGCACTGTGGAGCAATGGTCCCTTTTTTTTTTCTTCTTCTTCTTCTTCTTTTGAGTCGGCCCCACTTTGTTGTCATCATGCATGCACGTCAGCATGTGAGTGAGATCATACACATTGCTGCTCCAGGTGGTGGCAGTAAAGTGCAATGAAGCGTAGTGCACCGACAAAGACAGGGAAAAAGATTGTAAGCTAGTAAACATGGATGTAAACAATGAATAATTAGGTTATAAGGTTAAATAGTCTGCTTTGCAAAAGTGATTTCAACAGGTTTGTTAGACCTCAAGAATACACACAATGCACATTACACATAAACACAACTTCACAAAGCACCTTCAATTTTGTTAAAATGATAAAAATTTCAACTCCTAATAATAACTGCTGTAGTGGATGTCAATATGTCGGAGAAAATGGAGAGTAAGGCCCAAGATATTTTTTTTTCTAGAAAGAAATGCTGAATGAAATATTGTACTGAGTTACAGAAAAGAGGTTACCCTGGACATGACATCAGGACTTGAAATCTCTGTTAATTTCACCTTTTTTAAATCACTTTCTTTTGTATCCGCATTACTTTCATAAAATGAACAAATGTCCTACTTTGCAGCAAATATTATCAGATGTATTATACTGCAGTATCTGCTCACTTCAAAGAGAATTTTTGCAAAAGACTAAATGTGTCATCATAGATGATTATCTGCTGAGCAGCTGAAACAGACCAATTTGGTCTAATGCTGGACAAAATACATGGGCCAGAGGCGTCTTTCACAGGAGAGACTCTGCTGCTGTCTCTGACATGGTTTGCCTTGCACTAAGTACAAATATAGTTATGTTATATTGCCCACTTTCTTGTATGTATAATTGAGGTTATAATTTGGTTTGTCTCCAGGCAGCACCAGGACAGATGATGACAATCTGTCATCTCCTGCACAGTGAATGTGTCTTGGCTCTGATGATTGTTGGCAGTCTTCATATCTGCTGCACACTTTGCTATCTCCTAGTCAACAGGCAGTGGACAATGAGTGCAGAGATGCAGGCACTGTTAATTAAAATTTTATAATTTCATTTAATTGGCTCTATCATTCAGACAGGAGACGAGATATAATATGCTATAGTTGGAAGAGCTCACTCTGCTTTCTGCTTTAGTTCATCTTGATGGGTTCTATATGACACTTGATATCCACTGTAGTGCACTAATGCATTTTTTTTTCTATTTTATTGACCATTTCCTGCTTTCCTAAATATATTTACACCCAGCGTGAACATAAAGAATAGCAAAGATGTGCTGTCAGGTTTTCACGTGGAGGATTGCACAAAAATACTTCTTCCGACAAAACTGCACAGCATAATGATGAATCTCCTGTGATTGCCAGTTATTCATCCTCATTTTATTTTTCAAAGTGCTCCAGAGTATGACAAAAATATCCTTCTTTTGGATTTATCTTTTTACAATTTTTGTGTTTTTGTCATCCACTTGGCGGCAGAGAGTGCTGGTAATACAAACAACACAGCTACTGGTACCGCTAAAGCCAGGTCATATGAATAATTGAAGGGATTTTATGAACAAATCATTGCGGATAACCATTGAAAAAAATCTCACATTGTTATGTAAATAGACCTGGCTTTAGCACTGGGTCTGAAAAAACGACAATGGAGTTGAAGCGTCCGACCAGTCTTTTTGAAGTAACTGCGAGTGAATGATGGTCACAAGAAATCGTTAAGAAAGGGTAAGACCGCTACTCATAGACCTACACTGGCTTCCCATGGCTGCCCGGATCAAATTCAAGTCGCTGATATTTGCCTTCAGAGTGACTTCTGGGTCTGCACCCAACTCGATCTGTTCTCGTCTGTGGTTCCAGTTGGTGGAACAAGCTAGCGAATGCAATCAGAGCGGTGTCCCTTTCTATCTTCGAGATCTCTTGAAGACTCTTCTCTCAACCCTAAAATACCTAACTAACTCTGCACTCTGGGGGCACTTCTTTACCTGTTCTTCTTGCACTTATTGAATATTTGTGTATTACTTGGGTCTCCTAAGGTCTCCTCCTGCACTGAAGCTTTAGGGATGTCCCTCACTTGTAAGTCTCTTTGGATAAAAGCTACTGCCAAATGAGTAAATGCAATTTAAATGTAAGACCATGAGCCAACATCCACAAAGTTCCTCCACCTAAGTCAAACTAAGCATATACACATAAAACATGTACTCACATTGGCTTTTCTTGGCTTCTAAAAGTAATCTCTGTCTGTCACTCTATAGTGGTATAGAGTATAGTAGAGGAGGTTCTACTGAAAAACAATTTTTTTTAAAATGGAAGAAATGAACTTGAACTAATTCATCTTTTGGACTGTGAAATTACTTTAAATTCAAAATTGTGAACTATGAATGGGAACTAGTTCATTTTAATTTTGGTGAAATGAAGTTTGAGCTGGCTCTCGTGAAGTGTGAACTTGCACAACACCGTCTGTAATCTCTGTAACTGTCTACCCTTACATCAGGTTCTGCTTTCAGTTTAGTAATCCATCACTAAGAGCATAACATCACATTAAACTTCATGCAATTTTATTTTTGTGAAAGGGATATGGTTGAATTACCGTGCAGTTGGAGTTTCATCTCATATCTCCATGTTCACTTTCGAAACATTGATTTGAAGCTCTTGCATTCCAGCTCCTTGGTTTTCAAATACCACTGCAGATGGAGCACTCAGCTAACCTTGGTTGACATCTTCACATTGTCTCTTCTCTGTCCCAACACATAAAACCCTCAGAGTCTTCACATTCATACTTGACTGCATAGAATTCTTGACATTGTACAATTTAGCTTCTCCATTTTAAACCCAACCCAAGCCTTATTTTCTTTCATATATCGAAGGTCTGTTAGTGTTCAGTCGGTAGAGCTGCTCGCCTCCATTTTCCCTCATAAAAACGCCAGTACAAGAGGACAGAGAACATGATGAACCCACAAGAACACATAAAGTGTGTGCAACGTGACAAATGCAGAAAACACAAAACAACAATAAAACAATGAGCAAAACTTATATAAAAAAAAAAAAAAAAAAGATAGAGGCACGAGAGAGTTCAAAGTGAAGTGAAGATGTGTCAGATATTTCACTCCCTCCCAGAGTCATAACTCAGTATTATCAGATTCAATGTGACTTAAACTTCCAGCGGTTGTCATTATCTCCAATGTCATTAGAAAATAAGCATCTGTAAATATACTTAGAAAACAGAGAAAAGAAAAATCTTTGACTGCAGAACTTCCCTGAGAATCATCAGGTTTTTAAGTTGTCTTCAGGATAGATAGATAGATAGATAGATAGATGGATAGATAGATGGATAGATGGATGACTTAATCCCCAGAGGGAAATTAAAATGTCATAGCAGCTGAGTTAAAAGACAATAAAATACAAAGATGAAGACAAAAATACACAGGCGTAATCAGTGATAGTTATCTGTGCCTTTATGGGTAAAAAACTGGAATGGCTGATAGCTAATTCGTCTTACTTTAATGGTGCCAATTTGCCAAAATCATGTTGTAGTCCACAGCTAACCAGGCTAATTGTGTCAATGGCAACATTATCAGTCCTCCTAGTTCCAAAACTTAGAGCATGATTCATGTTTTTTTTTTTTTTTTCTTTTGTTCAGTAATCTTTGACATTTTATTAAAAAATATTCTGGTTATGCAAAATTAGTTCATTTGCATTTATTTCTCTAGACATTCTGAATTATGTACTTGAAATTCAGGGTTGCCAATAATTTTGTCCGGGTCTGTACTTAATGGCCTCCTTTGAGGCTGAGTTTTAACCTTGAAGTTTATTATATAGGATTGACATTTTGAAACTTTTTGGAATTAGAAATTGACTTCAAATGGACGTCTAATTTATCCAGCTCTGAGGTGACAAAATTAGCCAGTATCTGTTTAGCATAATTTCTTCTTTGAAGACGGTTGCAGGAAATATTCTAATCACACACAGGCCTTTTACTGAATGAAAACCCTTCACTTTCCCTTGTAAGAGGGTAGAGCCCATCATAGACAGGGTGAATAGAAGGAGAAGGCTCTTCATCTGTTTCCATATGCAGTTATTATATTCAGTCTTATTTTAGTGCCTCTAATATCCTTGCTGTTGTTGCCGTGGCAGTTGATGTGCTTCATGATGTAGAAAACCTCCTTTTATAGTACAGTGGCTCTGCCGCGTCCCCGAGGAATCACTCGTATAATATGATGCCGTAGGTTCCTTTTTTTCTTTTTTTTTTCTTCCCTGCAACAGCTGTGGTGCTTGATGTTAATGCAAGAGATGAAATCCCACTCTTTCCAGTCATCAGGAACTTAATGATTTGTTGCTATTCCTTTCCTCAACCTGGTCTGTCAAGTTACAGATATTGATCTCTCAGTCGTGCGTTATCAGTCAAAGAGATTAGTGCTTAGATTCAGGGCTAGATGGATAAAAACAAAGTATCAGACTTGTGCGCCTAACTCTGCAGGATTTGTCAGGTGTAAGCCTTGTGGTGATGTTGAAATTCAATACTTGTCTTTCTTTTAGGGGGTCAGATATTGTTGGCAGACTCTACAACTGTAACTAACTTCATAAATCAATGTCACTTCACATGTTCCCAGCTAAAGCTTTCAGGTACCCATCTTGTCATTCATCTATTTTGTTTGGCTAAAACTCTTCCCTCCTTTTTTCTTTTTTTCAGCTACTGGAAGGCAGCTTCACATCCCAGGTCAGCCATGAAGTCGACGGGCTTATCTTCCAGCCATGCGGGGTAAGCGTCCATCTATGTATGGCAATCTGTCATTTTTCAAAGCTGTAGCCACGTTCGCCACAAGTTGATTGTCAGGCACAGCCTTTTCTTCCACCGAGCTGCTACATAAGAGCTGGACAGCTTGTCACTACCACCCGCCGTTTGTCACTCTATATTTCAGTCCTGCCCTCTGTTATTTTAAAGGAAACCACCCTCCTACATGAATACACATAAACACAGACCTCACGGTAAGATGCCGCACAGCAAAAACCAGACACATGGCAGTTTGTGTTACGACAGAAACGGCCTTGGTTGGAATACCAATTCACTTGGTTAGACGAGCAGAAAATCATTTTTATCTGTGACATTATTCCTCTCTTCTACTCCTGTGATGGACTCAAGGGCTCACATTCCACTTTGCAGTATATGAAATCTCCTATTGCACATAACATAAATATAGTACAGGTAGGTATCTGCAGTAGATATGAGCCCAAGTAATATTAATAGTATTTCAGATACTGGATAAAGCTGCTGATTTGAATGCTGCTTAGGAAAAGTATCACATTGTCCCTGAACAAGGGTTCTGCATATTAATCCAAGCTTTGAAATGTTATACTTCTAGTTTCAACTGCTTATGTGAAGTATCTAATGTCTATAGTTTACTTTATTTTGTGAAGCATCGGTCTCATTTTACTTGTTTACTTGTTTACTTGCTTTGCGTATTTAAAATCTCAGGGAAATATGTTCATTCATCTCTCTAATAGTTTAATGTATTACATATAATTGTTAAAGACATTAGGGGGTCATGTTTTTAATTAAATCTTCAAACAGGTTTAAAGCAATAAAGGTAACAGTTTATTTTTATAGCATTTATCAGAACCAGAGATTACAAAGTGCAATACAAGGAGAAGGGCAGAAGTAAAAGAACAGAATACACAAACAATAAGAGAATAGTGTGCTATTAAAATAATACATTCAGCAGCATCCAATTACAGTCTTGACTTCCAAACTATAAACATACCAAGTTGAACTTAACTTCAGTCTAAATAAACACATTCTGTGTCATGGGATGTTATTTAGAGTTTTGTTTTCTACTAGAGCTTCTGATTTTAGGTATTTCCACACATTTCAGCAGTGAGGGAATATTTTATGAAAGCAGCAAAAGCAGAAAAATGTTGTTGTTGTTTTTTTGGCTGGATTGAATCCAGAAAGTTTGCACACCTGCTTCTCTTTAGTTTTGACCCTGGAAATGTTGAACATCTCTTCAGGCAAAAGTAAATAATCAGGAGGGTACTCAACTGCTGTCTCACAGCTCAGGCATGGTGTAGTTCAAGCAAATTGCTGCTCTGGCTGCGGTCCAATCCGCAGCTGGCGCCAGGTGTTTTGACACTGGATTTGACTTTTCTGGTTGGAGTGTGTCCTTAAGCGCAAAATGAATTTTAATTCACAGATGTTGATACAGGGATTTTCTGCCCTGTGTATTTGGGGTGATAAGAAAAGTTACTGGTTATTGCTCCCTTGATGTTTTTAAAAATTGCTGAAAAAACCTTTATACCAAATTTAGCTAATTTTCTGGAGAAAAAGAACTTAAATTAAAAATGTGAAATATATATTTAATATATATGTTTCCCTGTAAGGAGTACCATATGGAGGCTATGATTCTGTTAGTATAGCTGCATGGTATTCATTTATTTGATATTGATTATGTTGATCTGCATCTGTGTCGTAGCAGTAAAAACATAAGTACTGCAGCTTGCTCCATTCACACACAAGAGATATGACCATTTCACTTTGCGTTGGATCAGTGACGTGAGATAAAACTTACATGATTCTAAAGTTGTGATTACATAACAAATCAAACGAACACAAGTGGACAAGTCGTCTTCATGTGTTGTTGATGTGAATATTCAACATTTGACTATTGAATTTAAAAAAGACATTTTGCAAGAGTGTTGGATTTGGGACACGTCCCTTACCAATATACAGCATATACTACTGAACTGTCCCTAGCTAGTTTTCCGTCAATGTCTAGTCAAGGTATTTGGTAAACATATGGTTAACAGATCTCGTTCTCTACTAAAAGTCCTGCCTCACTAACCCAATATTGCGAATAGGATTGGCTTTGCTGTTTCTTGCTAACATGTGAGAGGATGTAGCTACATCTGGTTACAATAAGAGCCAAAGCTCCTGGTCAATGGCAAATAAAAATCTGACGCTCAATCAGTGGTTGAGGAAGTATTTCGATCCTTTACTATAGGTGGTAAAACTACACTGATACAGGTAACAGAACATCAACACATTTTATATCACATATCTTATAAGCTCTGTTGCATGTATTGAAAGTGTCTTTCAAGCAGACTAGAGAGTAGTATAATAAGAACAACTACGCATCCGTGGTGTCAGCAGTTGTCGGTGTGCATGTCAGCAAAGGAAGGTAATTGAGGCTTAATGGTAATAATAACACTCAACTGAGCCATGAATGTTTTTCCTTAGTGTTCATATGGCATCAGCATCAGTGTGTTATTTTGACAGCTGACAGAAGCAACTCATCTGTGTCACAGGTAAGGTCGACTAATGGCCTGGTGATGGGTGACGTGTTGGTAGAGAGATTCAATGTTGTGACAAATGTTCGGCCGATGATGATCTCTAAAACAACGGTTTGTCACTGTGTGTTTGAAATGAGAGCTTTGAAAAGGCACCTGTTGTCTCAATGTTCATGTGACAAGCATCAATCAGGTGACAGTCGTGCCAGGCAGTAATTCAGAAAGAAGGAGGAGAGGCGAGGTCACGGATGAGGCCTGGGCTTGTAACAATGTGAGATTAAGAGTAAATGTTTTGGTATTAAATTGAGTCTGCAATGACAAACGTGGGCATTATTACTATACTATGTATATCAAATGTATACGTCACATGCAGTAGTTTACACACAGTGGCTAATTATACACTTTGGTGTATTTCTAAAGAAATGGATCCAGCTGAGTAGCAGTGAGAGTGACAGCAATGAAGAACAGTGTAGAGCTGGAGATATTCTGGACGCTGAAGTAAAGCAAAACCAGCCTCACTTCAAATGCATTGCACTTCAAAAGCTGTCAATTAGGGTCCTCCATCTTAACGACAGTACAAACAGTATCTGTGGCTTCACTATTGCACCACCATAAAGGAAATTCTCTGCTTTCACTTCTGTGAAGACACACACTATAGAGAGGACTACACTGCATTCTCCCCAAAAGGATACAATAACCGGCAGAAGGCTCTTGTTGAAAGCCACCAGAATAGTAAATCCCACCATCATGCAGTCACAGTTCAGTCAAAGCTTAAGAAGCAACTGCAATAGATTCTCAGCTCTCAAGTGCCTGGATAGAACAATAAGTAGATGCTGGTTGCTGCCTGCAAAATATTGTAAGTTCAATGCAGTACCTTGCTAGGCAGGGATATAGCACTGCGAGGCCTTGAGATGCAGGATGGGAATCTATTTCAGCTTTTGAAATTCAAAGCACAGGCTGATGCCCGTCTCTCTGGTTGGCTCTCCTGTTGTCATGACTATTCCTCTCCTCCGGTGCAAAATGAGATTTTGCAATTGTTAGGAAATTGTATTGTATGTATTGCACTATCCATCCGGTCTCTACCAGTTTTTCTGTCTTCAGTCATTGTAGATGGCACTCAAAATTCCCCAGGAAAAGTCTATATGTTTAAGATATGTGGAAAATTACCTGGTACCACAGGAGGCATTTGTTGGTTTGTATGAGGTGTCAGGGACGACCTGAGAGGAGATTGCTTGAGTGGCTGTGGATGTCCCCTTGAGGCTATATATTCCCATGTCTGATTTAAGGTGGTCAGATATATGATGGTGCTGCCAGCGTATCGGGAAGCACAAGCAGAACTGTAGAGCAGACAGCAGCCATTGGCTTTGCAATTGCATTGTGGGACACAAAGTCGTAACTTAATCACACAGTCTGTATGCCTAGCCATATGTGATGCCTTGTCATGGTCCATGAGTTAGGGACATTGAGTGAACAGTCTGGAACATTTTGCAGTAGCAGCAGGTTTAGAAGGATCAAAAGTGTTTTGTCTTTACCTAATGTGAAAGTGAGTGATTTAATTTACCTGGGCGAATCTTAAACTACCTGGCCAGGACGACTAATTAAAGCCTATGTATTAGAAATGCTGATCTGCTTTCCGCATTTAATGGATCGGATGGAAATTTTCCAAATGTCACATTAGCATGTGAGATCATTCTTCTTGTTTTAAAGCAAAAGAAAACTGATTTTACAGTTGGCCCCCGATTCAACCAAATAACATAGCTGTTGTGTTTCTCCCTCTTGTTGAGCATTATCAGCTCTTCTCTGTGATTTGTGAAGTAATTATCATACAGCCATCAGGTAGCAACAGCTCTCAGGAGAGCTGGCAATGATATTTGGCGGTGGCAGGTTTACACAGCTGCACTTTATCTCCAACACAACACGAGCAGAGATGATCTGCATTTCCAAACAGACGTGACTCCGAGGCTGGTTAATTGATGTGTCACCGCTTTGATCAATACATAAGCGTGATCATAAATGTCTTACTTTTGCAGGTGCTTTGGATGCCAGAGTCTCACTTTTCTGTGTCTTGTACAATATAATGATCTGTTTTTCATGTATTTGGTGGTTTTGAGACGGTGTTTGTTTTGCTGCATTTCTCTCCCATAGAAGAAGTGATGCTAATTAGATTAATTTTCTTTCTTCCACAATTGGTTTCTTATTTATTCAAGTGCAGAAAAATGATCCTTTACTGTATGTTTGGGGGAAGAGAATATATCTAAAAAGAGGGTGTGATCATTGGTTTCTTTTTTAGCTGCACATTATGCAAGAGATGCCTGTGAGAATATTTTAGGAGGCTTTATTGAATTTCCAGATTATCTACAATCCAAACCATGAATAGTTTTTGGATTTCGAGCAGTACAGTTGCTGCTTTTGATGCAGCCTGTTATTGATTTAGAGTCATATTGTCCCATGTAGCCTCAGTGAATTTAAAAAACTTGGTAGGAGAAAGGTGTTGAAAGCACTGAGGCCCTCTTGATGTTAACAGTGTATGTGGCACTTATCGAACCATCTGAGGAAATTGTAACAACATCCACATCCCCTGTCATGGATTACGACCACACTGTCAGTCAGGGCTTGATTTGTTTTGGCAGCTGCTTTTTCACACTTTCGAAACGATTCGTGTCCCATTTAAGCTGTCTGGGTGATCAAATCATTGTTCATGAAGATGTTTTTTAGTTTTTATAAATCTGACAGATGGAAATCTCTCTGAACTCCCGAAGGTTTCGCAGCTGGTTCCTGTCTGCTCAGACAAATGGGCCGGGTTGGAAAAGCTGGCAAGTCTAATGTGACTGAATGATGATGCAAATAGTCAGCCATCTGATATGAAACTACTGAAGAAAATGTTATGTAACACTGTCTGGTTTTACTTCTCTATTATAGAGTCTACATTCAACAATTAAACAGCTTGTTTATGGGGGTTTGGTTTTATGAATCTGCCACAGACGGAGAGAGAGTCTCAACAGAAACAAAAAACAGGATTTTTGTAATAAAGCAACCGTAATTACTTAGACTATATTAGATATATTCACATGCATCTCACCACACTCTGTTAATGAGAACAACAGTGTGACAGTGGCCTGGGTTTCATCACAACAAGAGCCTTGCGCACTTAAACACTGCAGAAATGATGAATTTAAATGGTAATAACAATTCTTAACAACCACAGGCCTGGCAAAGGCAAACACAAACAACATAAGGCATAAAAAAAAGGAATAATTTTAGTTTGCTCTTTGAAAATCCAATTGTCGTCTGTGCTAATGTTACTTCAAAAAATAACTAGATGTTGCCACCATGATGGAAAACAGTGAGCATAGCTGTGCCCCAACTCGGGCTGCATCCTTTGTGACGCAACAATAAGGACGGGCACAGCTGGTGACAGAAAGCGAAAATCCACCGTAGGCCAGACCGTCTCATTTCGGTTTGGCCTCGGCGGTAATCCCCCAAAGGATGCGGCCCACAAAGGTGTGGCTGGTCGTAGATCGCCAAGGCTGAACCGAAATGAGAGGCCCTTGTTTTTAACAGTTGTACCGTTAGCCGTTCAAGTGAGCTGAAACCCAAGTGTGTATTCTTAGGCTCTATGTCGGTGTTGTTTGCTGCCATATTATTTTCATTACCGGCGCGCATTGAAACTTGGGATAGGTTGATCCACCAGTGGATCCTTCGTTGCCCAGGAAAAGAAGGATGCATTTCTCGGCTGCATTTGAAGGAGCATTTGAAATGGGACAGCCTAGTCACGCCGCTGTGACACAATTGGTCTTCAAAAGCAGCCACCAAAGGATGCAGCCCCTGAATTGGGACGCAGCTCATGTATAGCAAAGAAGTCTTAAGCTTTCTGCTACTGCAAACTCACAGTCAGTAATAGGAAACCTAACCTAATGTGGAGGGAGATTTTTATTTTGACCTACACCAAAAAAAAATATATATATAGCACTAACAATAAATAAGTATTTACAAGGAAGAGGTAAAGGAAGATTTAATGATCAAGACAGATATGCAGACTGTGATGGAATTTTTTCTAGTCCACCTAATGAATGACTGACTCAGGGTGAAAGGTCAGTGTGAGGCCCTAGTTCTCTGTGCCACAGCTACTGCATTAAATCTTATAGGCTTTGAGACGCTCAGGCAGCTCCTCCAGACGCAGCTGTGGTTTGCTGCTGATACTGCTGGTGCCACAACTGATAACAACAGACCTTGGATGGTCAGTCACAAGTGGCTGGGTGTTCTATGAATCAGCACTTGGGCGGATACGGTCATGTTTCCTTGTTTATGGTCAATGAACCAATAGTGTGTTCACACATCCCTCTTCTCCCTCTTATTTTAGATATGTGACCAATTATGGAGTGTAAGCTATCTATAGTAATCTCTCGAAGTGTATGAAGACGATCCTCAGGGGTTCAGATTTGAGGTGACATCATGCACAGGAGACTGTGTTGATGATTCCTCTTTTCTCCTTGGCCAAGCTTCAATAAACATCCTCAGCATAAGACATCCAGACAAGCCATTGCTGCCATCAGGCATTTTTGAACTTCTTTTTTGAGACAAAATGAGAATAAGAATACAATTCTGTGATTTTTTTTGCAATATATTTGCAGCCCCCGCTCCGCCCCTTATCTGTTTTATGTGCATCACACACCCAAAGCCAGTGTGTCTGCAAACCATCCACGTTTTGATGCTGTTCCGGTCACCTTGGATATAAAGAAATAAGTTTGTCACTGGGTGGTTAACTGAATTAATTCACTTTTTAAAATGTATTTAGTTTTTTGACCTTTAGCCTTTGTCATTGGATTATTGATTGTGGCTCTTGTTTGAAATCCATTTTATATGCCAAGCCATGTAAATAAGTCATTATTTGTGAAGGATGCTGAGCAGCGGGGGCAAACATATTGGGATGTGGGGGAGCTCTTTAAATAAGGACTGTCGCAAAATAAGATAAAAGTAAAAAAAAAAACTAAAAAAAAAGGTGTAGAAACACACCCTGCGACAAAGAGCACTGTTGTGTAATCTGTAATCAATATCTACGGATACCTCAAGTTTAGGTAGTGGAATCAATATCAGAGACAGAAAATAGCATCATTGCTGTGAAATTTAATCGATAACGGAAGGCAAAGGGTTTCACCTCTTCACAAGACCTTCTGATCTTTGGTCAGTTTCAACCTCAAACTAAAATTCATCCTCTGAACTCATTACTCGTATATCAAAGATATATCCACAGCAGTTTGCAGCAAATGCAACAGTGGGATGAATTTAAATTCTTTCATCACCAACAGCACATACATATATTGAAGTGTGCAGGGGGTCGGTAACGATGCCTCACACTGAGATTGGTTTCCAAAGTCATTGATTTTTTGTTGACCTCTACACCAATCAGTGCAATGCTAATCTCCTCTTGTGTGAATGGGATTAGGGTGCTCTCGAGGTTAATCTCAGCAGGGTCTTGCCGCTGTGAAGCTCCATTAATATAAGCACAGGGGTTTCCACTGCAGCAGCCCGGAGTCACTGGGTGTTTTATCTCGCCCAACACATGGTGTCCTTGGAATATGTTTTCTTTGTGAAGGGAACATTGGAAAGATTTTGAATTTATAACAGAACCATTGCCACAGATGGCAGATTTGCTAATCGGAGAGCACTCCAGATGGTGATCTCTGCACAAAGAGTACAAAGAAGAATTTCTGTTCTCTCTACACAATCCCAAATCATTTCTTTCAATTCCACTCAAAAAGCAAAGTCAGTACAGAAGGCGTCTTTGATATCTGTCTTGGGCCCAGTGACGTTAAAGCTTTTGAATCATATTGTGAAAAGATTATCAGAGACTGATATGCGAGTTATGGTCACATCATTGGTTATTGTGCATTTTATGTGGTTCACAAATCACTTTAATCATTTTATATGGGTTTTGTCATTCTCTTCTATCTGTGTGTCGTATCTGCACAAAGTCAATATTTCCTTTTTCATTTCGCGCTTGTCCTTGTATTCTTCAGCCTTCTGTATTCTGAGACTAATCTTTTATGCCTCTGCACCATTTTGCACATTTACACCGAAACCCTTCTGAAAGCGCACACACAAGCACACACGGTGTCAATGTGACTCAAAGAAATGGGCCAGTGTGTCTGAGCTGTAACAGAGGGAGCTTTTCTCTGGGGAAAAGATTTATTGGACTTGTCCAGCCTTTTGTCTGTAATCCGCAGCACACTTAAACAATAAGTCTGCCTCAGAGCAAAGAGCTGTTATTGAAATGAGACTGTGAAAAAAAACAACAAAAAAAAAACACTGTAATCAAAGGACTTATCTGGAAGCACACCCTCAAGGAAGCTTGTTTTTCCTCAGTAGTATTACACTTTCTACATTCATTAGGCTTCTGTTTATTATGGACAGCTTCTGGTATCATTTATGATCTTCACTACGCGTGCCATTGCAACATTGTGTGTATGATTATAGACATCATATCAGCCATTTTATATGAAGCAGACACACAATGATTGATCTATAATTGAGCCGCAGTATTTGTTTATCTCGTATCACTGCCAAATAATCAGTTCAAAGCCGAAACTGCTCTTAAATTGTTTGCGTGCGATACGATTTATTTCTTTTCTCATTTCCCACAAAAGTGAAAACATTTCAAAACGGTAGTGAGAGGGAGGTACAATATTTTTTTCCATGTGTAGGCAATCTGATCTTAGAAAAGTTTTTAGATACGGTGCTGGATATTTTGCAAGGGTTGTGAAAATCAGGAGCAAAGATTAAACATAACGGAGAATGCAACCCATCCATTATAGATACACTCATCCATATAATTCTCTATTTGATTTTTAGAGAGTTGCTAGCATAGCTGCAGACTTCTTCTTGTCTTGTTAAACTAAGACATGATGTGTATTCTGTACGATTTGCTATTAGGGGAGAAAAGAATTTTGAGGCACGTGCAGGCAAATATTGCATTCAAAGCACAAAAAAAGGATTGTTTAATCAATAATAATCCTTTAAGAGTAAGCAGTAAAGAATAACCAACTGACCTTTTATTCTATTGGAGAGTTTATTCTGGTGCGCAAAGAGCTCCGCGCATTAGTATTCT
The DNA here is from genome assembly GCF_002260705.1 of Seriola dumerili. Classification (NCBI taxonomy): domain Eukaryota; kingdom Metazoa; phylum Chordata; class Actinopteri; order Carangiformes; family Carangidae; genus Seriola; species Seriola dumerili. The sequence goes on from NW_019174280.1 coordinate 17,348,018, forward strand.
GGTTCTGTGTTTTCTTCCCATACTTCGAGGCACAGTGAAAATGACAGGGACACATTTCTTCCCGTGGAAATATGGATTGCATTAGATCAAATACAACTTGGCTATTTCTGGACTTTAAAAGGGTAACACATCCCCAACCTACAGCCGTTCAATAACTTGTCGTATTCTCTGTTTGCTGTTCTTTCCCTAGATTCTCATATGTGCGTTCCCTCCCCCCCTTAGGTTATTTATTTCTCTGTACTGACATCAGTACAGTTTTGTCGTTTTCTATCAATCAAAACAAACTTTTAACTGATTGTCGATTGTAGCTTCATCAGAATAGCATCCCTACAGCTGGTTGTGTGATAACCTGTCAAGCTCTGTAAAGAGTAATGCATTGTTGTTTTGATGAATCACAGCATGTTATTATTCATGAGCTGCAGGTTTCTCGAGGAGCTGTGATGTACCATTCATGCTTGGACAAATACCGTGGATGTATTTTCTTAGTTAAGGATTTCTTGCCAGTTTGAGCTTCTTCTTTTTTTTTTGAAAATGCTGTTCCTTTTGTGAGTTAACTATTGTTTTGTCGGCTACTTTCAATATTTATATCTTGGTCACCAAAAAGGGGTTTAGTTTGAACAAGAATGGGAGACTGCAAAGCCAGTCGAGGAAACGCTGTCACAGCTGCAGCGCTGCTGCTGCCTGAACCCGGAAATACTGTAATATGATAATAATTAAAATACATAGCTGAGAAAATGTTAAAAACAGCAAATGGAGAAGAGGATAGAGACCGTTCATCCATCGAGATGGAGAGAGTCGCTAGGTATTCAAGCAGTAAAATACTGTTTCTCAAAAGAAATTTTACTCAAGTTGAAGAAAAATTCCTTGAGTAAATGTTACTGCGTTACGTTTTAAAAGGTAAAAGGGTAAAAGATGTTGTATGATGATATATGATAAAACTATTAAAGAGCATCTTAAGGCTGCTACGGTCTTCAGTGCATACAATACATGTCATTCCCAGGTGAGAACTGCATGAAAGCAACCAATACATTCCAGGTAGGCACTTTGCAGCCTCTGCATACAAATGATAATTAAAGTTAATTATAAAAATTAACAGCAGTACTACACAGAATAAAAGGTAGGTATAAACAACATAAACACCACAGTGGCAGCAGCTGACAAACAAAGACAAAATGCTGCTTTGCTGAGCGACACAGTAGCTGTCGATGATCTCCTCTGTGTTAACCATAACTTCATCAAGCGACTGTTTTTACTCTGTAACAACTTCAACTGTATATGTAGTGAGGTAAAATACTTTAGTAGAAAAATACTAATACTAATAATATTATTTATAGTTAAATAATGTAAAAGAGTGAAATTACTCATTATTAAAAATACTGCAAAAAGTGCAAGTACACACAAAAAAAAAACTAAAAACACTTTGTTACAGAAATGAGAGTAAATGTAACTTGTTACTTACACCTCTGTTCATCAGTAAAACTTGTACACATTCTGTAAAATATATCCCCGGAAATAATAGTTTTTAAATGTGTAACATTATGGCATTCAGTGGCAGAGGAACCATTACAGATAGAGGGAAGAATTGATTTGACTAAATATCATCGAATTCTGGATGAAAATGCCCTGCAGAAGAAAGAAAGTGAACAAGAAAGAAGGAAGCGAAACTGAAATGAGGTCGGTTTCTACTACAGAACAATGATCCAAAGCAGACTTCAGAATCCACCATGAACTAACACCCTAAAACTGAAATCAAAATGAAGCTTTTGGAACGGCCTGTTAGCGCCTTTGACATGAACATCTTTGAAAATCTGAGGGTAGATCTAAACGTGCCGTGTGCGCAGGCCAGCCTAAAATATCTCAGAACTTGAAGTGATCTGTGAAGAGTAGTGGGTGAGTGGGTGAAGAGTGGCCTTTTGAAGAAAGACTCATTTTCTATGTGTGTTTGCTGCAGGGGTTGTATTTACTTTTTTTCCTGCTACAAAAAAAAAAAAATAAATCCACTAAATATGTAATTTGTTGGTACAGACCAAAAGTTGTGCTCAACGATAATGAATATCAGACTTATTTAAAGAAACATGACTCCAGTTGAATGATGATGTCAGTCTGTAACTGCTGGATGTGTAGATAAGCAACTGTTTGCTACATAAACTTAAAGGGTGATTAAAAGTTTGAATACTTGAGAAAAGTTTGTAAAGTTTTCTTTATTCTGTTGTATTTACATAATTGCATCTACTGGTAACAAGCCGTATAGCGTGTGTGTGCAGACCAGTATGAATTCATAGGAGAGGCAGATTAATCCTTTTAAATTAACAAGTAATAACTCTTGCTGAGGTGTAAAATTTGAAATAACAGCATTAGTGTCCGCTTCCATTGGATGCTTTTTAGGGCAGTTAGTGCTTATGATTTTTATTAGAGCTGGCAACATTGGCTATTTAGTTATCCATTTCCAGGAAAAAAAAAGAGACATATTTCTTTACAGCCATTTGTTTTTACATTTAATCTTTGTTTTTTTTTTATTTAAGAAGCTATACAGCCACACTTTTACTTTCACAGTGTGTGTCGCCCTCTGTTTTTCCTCCCCTCAGTCCGACAGTAACAGCCACTGAATTTCTAACCTGAAATAGAAGGCAATTTATATGCAATGGAACATCATTACATGAAAATGAATTTGATAGATGAGAGATGTGTTCCTGAATGCAAGGTCGGGCTTGGAGGTCTGTTTTGCACTTCAGTAGTGAAGCTCTTGTTTTGTATGTGCAGTCACTTATTGACAAGACTAACAATAGTAATGAAAGCAAGAGTACAACTGGCAGCACTTTTTCATTTTGGAGTGAATTTGAAGGTCGCCTATTTATTTAATCTGCCGTCTGATTGGCTTTTCATCGGGTTGTTGCTATGGTTTTGCTGGCTTGGATTCATTTAAAGCAAATTTCACTTTGGTTGAAAGTGTAGCATACACATTTTAGCATGCAGAGTTACAAGCAAGCCTCAACAGATCCTCAGGGCGTTGGATTTTCAAGGGCTGATTGTTCATTAACTTGTTGATTTATACATGTACCGTTGTTCAAGCACAGTAAAAACACACAGACACCATGCGAACTTTCTGCCTCTTCGGAAGTTCTGTCTCTGTCATTCAGAGCATTTATGAAGTGACTGCTCAACAGTTGAGGAGGACTCCATCACTAAATGCGTATATTTCATTTATATATATGGAATAAATCATTTTAGAGGTGGTTATTTTGATGCCTATGCAGTATAGCGCAACTAACTGCACTGAAAAATGTTCCCTTCTACACCCACGTTTTCAGAAGAAAAGATGTGCTCAGTCAAGGTTCTTTAAAAGAGATCTGCCCTCCTTTCCTGCTCCCTAGCTAACTGCGGTGAATAGCCTTTGTGGAGTGTGGTGGTTTCAAAGGGAAATAAAGGCCGCCTCCCACATTGAGAGCTCCACCGTGGACAAAGCAGAAGGACACGCCACACACGGGTTCGCGTCACTTTACACCGAAGATGACAAAGTCAACCTGGCCAAAGTCAACCAGTGAATATAGTTATAAGCATCAGTACAGAAATACTGTAATGAAGGCCACACAGAGCATTACACTAAGTGACGGGCACAGTGACAGAGCAGATATTCTATAAAAAAGAAAACGTGTAAAAAAAGCTTTCACTTTTTTTCTAACAAAGTAAAGTTCAGCAAAATTTTAAGTTTGGAGACACATTTATGAAAAGACAAATAACAGCATGCATCATATCAGTTACATATCAGAAATAAGAGGTTTGATAAGAGATTATTAACCTTGATGGGATGCATGCTGGGAAGTAAAAGCGAGTAAGCTGACAAATGACTTAATTTGATGAGTCAAGTAAATGATCCGTTGAACTTTCAGTCAATTGAGTGATAGCAAGTTATAATTGATAATTAAACAAGTGATAATTAGTTATACTGAATTAACGATAAAAGAAAAGGTTAATTCAGTCATTGTTAATGTTTGAACAGATTTCAAGCGGGAATAGGGAGGTGGTGGGATGCAGCCAGGAGGCGGCTTCACTTTTTGCTCCCACTGTACAAACTACTTCACTGCAACCACACAGAACCCATGACTTCCTGCTAGAGATGTCCTGAACTGATCTTAAGGATCAGTATTGATTCCAATCCAGCGTTGCAGTGCTGCTCCCCTTAATGATAATTCTATGGTGCAGCATTTCTCTAAGTGTGAGTGAAAACTTGTGTGTGTGTGTGTGTGTGTTTGTGTTTGTGTGTGTGTTTGTGTGTGTGTGTGTGTGTGTGTGTGTGTGTGTGTGTGTGTGTGTGTGTGTGTGTGTGGTGTGATGTGTGTGGTTGTGTAGTGAAGTAGTGTTGGGGGTGTGTGTGTGTGTGTGAGAGAATGTGAAAAAAACACTGACTGGATCCGCTACAAGCTCCAACAGTAACAAATCTGTTATCTTTCCTCTTAGTAGCAAATGTAGGTGTGTACAAAACATCCAGGTAGCGCTACCTGAGAAACTGTGCAGCTGGTCACAAGTCTACTTACTAATTAATGTTAATTCTATGAATAACTTGATGTCAGGCCAAAATAAAACTCGTCTGTTTTCGAGTTTATGTGTTCTCTCTAAGCTGGTGTCTGTACTGGTTGTTTATTAGGTAAGAAGCTTCACTCTGTAGCAGCACTGTGGACTGTTTGTGTATTCCCAAAAACTCAGACAGAGTGAAAGTCCTCTTTCTAGCTGATGGTTTCACACCAGTTTGAGGTGTTGCGTTCTCCCAGTTAAACTGTCATTCACATCAGTAATTTAAGATCATCAACTTCATAGTTTTGAGCCAGGATATTCAGGATTTGGATGAAAAATATGGTTTTAGATTATGTCAGCTATAGCTGTTATTTCAATGTGTCAAATTTAAATATATTATTATATATATTAATATTTTAATATTTTAAAGCGATCGGCAAACACCCAGAAGTTTGTCACAGAACTTTGACATCACATGTGAGACGTGGGCTGCAGAATCAGATGAAGTGAGTATAATGACGAGGGATACTGGGGCTGGACCCTGAATTGAATGAAAACCATTAGGAAAAGTTTGTGTGAGGCTGCAAGATTTTATGCTATTCAGCAAGCACAGCAGCTTGCCAAACTAGGCACTTGTATTTGTGGAGGAGTGGTGTAGTGTTTTTTTTTTTTTTTTTTTTTTTTTTTTAAAAGTTTGGGGTGTTGTTTTTTTTTTTTTTTTTGACAAGTCGGGGTACTGTGTCTTTCTTCCCCTGATGATTCAAAGTTGTTTTTTTTTTTTTTTGTTTTTTTTAAGTCCTGCCATACGGCTGTACGTAGGTGGAGCCAGATACTCCTCTCTTGGTCATGTGTTGTGACAGCGCAGGTCCTCCTGAGGAATCCTGTCACGCATTTCCTTGGAGTAGACTTCTGTTACCGGGCAACCTGACAGTGACAGAATCTGGTCATCTGTTCCCGCCTCCACCTCATGCCTTTACATTTCTACATGTTCCAGTGCACTTGTTTCATGTCCTCATGTGTCATATGTTGCTGCACAGTGAAGCACAGTAGTAATGGTGTGGAAAAATGCAGAACATTGAGTCATAATTTGTCAGCCTCTAATGGTATTTACATGTCTATTCTAATGCTCCTACCCTGCAATTTTCCACTTATAATCATTTCATTTCAGACGAGGAGTCCTTGAACAAATTCTTTAATTAGCTCCCTTTGTTATTGTCAGGAACTTGTTTGCATTTCATGACATGGATGTTACCCAGAGACTAATTTTGAACCTTAGATCAATTCACTTCCACGTCTTGCTGCTCTAGACATTTAGATACCAACAGTGAATCATAATGGAGCTTAATTTTTACGAGGGTTTTTCACCTCATAAACTGTTGCTTAAGAATTCTCACAAATTACTCAGCCATTAAGTCTGCAGTGTTAAGGGTTGTCAAAAATGAATAACTACTCGTGGAAACATGGTGCCAACGTTATTCCTTGACAGCAGTTTTCATATTTATTTACCCCGACACATCCTCTATTCTCTAGTGTAATTTTATTCATCTTTTTGTTTTCCCTGCAGAGATACAAGCCCGGGAGGTGTGATGACATCCTCAAGTGGAAGCCCCCCAATCTCAACTCTGTGGACTTTCGCCTCAAGATCACCAAAGTTGGAGGAGAAGGGTAAGTCACTGTTGCCAGGGAAACACTCTGCTTCATGAATCTAATAGCACCTATCATTTTGTGACGCACCGATAGTCACGCGCGCACACACACACACACACACACAACACACACACACACACACACACACACACACACACACACACACACACACGTGTACGGTTTCCATGTGTGAAGCATGTTTTTCAAAGAAATGCAAAAGGCTGTTTTATGCCTTTTATCTTTTTCTTGTGTTTCCCTTTTGTTCTGGGGTTCAGTCTCTCTTACAGTAAAGTTGCCACAGTCTGCAAAAAGCTCATTCCTTTCACCATCATCACCTACATGTGCCTTTTTTCTGCAATCCCCCCAAAAAAATCTGACTTGCTGTATGCGCCTCTATGTGCAAAGAAAAACACTACAGCTCTTCCCCTTTTCTTTCGTTTTATGTTTTCTATCCTCTGTAGTATAAATTATTCAGATCTCCCAGTGCTCCTCCAAGCCTTCATCCTGGTAGACATCACAAGGCTGCAGAAAAACAATTCTGTACAAAAAAAGACAAATCGATTTCCTGCTGATAATTAGAGACCTCGGACGTGCATGTATTTCTGATACAGTGTGTAATAGTAAACTAGATGTGAAATTTCAGCCGGTGCCATTGGCAATGCAGATCTGGTTTGGATTACCATAAACATTTTACACAGATATTCATGTTCGCCAAAGGATGAATCCTAATTTCTTTGGTGAGCCTCTGGATTTTCCTTGCACCACCAGCATGTTGATGTTTTTTTAGATTTTAGTGAAATGTCTCGACAACTATTTAATGGATTGCCATGAAATTTGATGCATGTGTTTATAGTGCCCAAAGGATGAAAGCTAATGAGTCCTAATGATAGGAAGTGATCCTGTTCGGTGTTTCCTTAACTGTCATCAAATGCCATCGTCAGGACAAAATTTTAAGTTTGTTAGGTGCACTTTGTGATTAGTACTAATTAGCAAACATTAGCATGCTAATATACTACACTAAAATGACAAACTCTACTAAACATCAGTATGTTGTCGGGGCAGCTGTGGCTGAGGAGGCAGAACAGATCGTGCGCTAATGACTTGCTCCTCCTGTTCACATGTCGAAGTGTTCTTGGGCAAGACGCTGAGCCATGGTGAGGCCAGCACCTTGCACGCTGTCTCAACAGCTATAGTGTAAATTGGGTGAATAACAGGAAAATTATAAAGCGCTATAAGATAGAGAGGCGCCATATAATTTCAGTACATTTTCCCTTTACCGTGGTCGAATTCAAACTAGCTAACGTTAGGATTTCGCTGCTACAGTCTCACAGATCTGCTAGCGTTCATGTTTTTTCTTCCTCCTGTCGGCGCAATGCACATGTCTTTGCTCTGTGTACTTTCCTGCTACTCAATCTGTGAGTATTGTCTGAGTGCAAGCGAGCAGACCCGCAGGTGTCAGCTCTCTGGTCGTGCTGCCTTTTCCTCTGCGAGCCAGGTGACCCCAGTGACAGTCCCAGGTTTTTAGCCATGAGCCTGCCACCATTCACCAACAACAGACTGAGGGAGGCGCACAGCAGGACACAGTCACTCATCCTACTCCAAAGCCGGCCAGCTCGTCAGCTTCTTGACTCCTCCCTGTGTGTGGGAGAACTTTCCCTGAAAGATGAATTTGAGGAAAGAGGAGAACTCTTCAGACCTCACTTGGTGTAGGTTTTCAGATCTCTCCTTAGTTACTGTCTGAGAGAGAGAGAGAGAGAGAGAGATGGACAAGGAGGTAACAACTGTTTATTCACCAGCCCACACAATCAGTCCTTGAGCATGTCTTTGTGTACCACTGAGGCATACAGCCTTGCAAGTCTTATTACCTTCTCTGAGAGCAAGCACACAGGCAGACGGTGATTATTGTGAGGAGAAGGAAGGGAGGAGAGGAGGAAAAGAAGAAAAATGGAAAGTTGAAGCAAATCCAGGAAGCATGATAGCACCCCTCCCATGTCTGGAGTAGAACAGTCCTGAGTATTGTATAGATTGCTTGAACTAGGGATAGTTTGAGCCAGCTTTCTCTCTGAAGAGAATGAGAAGAGAACGGTTACATCATCGTTCACTGGGTGTGTAGTGACTTTGAGGATCCAGAAAGAGGGAATGATACTGTGTGACTGGCTTGGATCGGCTCTCCAGAGGCCACCATCCAGGCTTCTTGTTACTGCTCTCTCTACGCTGTTGACTAAAGTGTCATTACAGCATCCCGATCCATATTTCGTGTAAAGTATCCACAATTCAGACTTCCCTCATCAGGTACTGGCTCTCTTCACTGCTGATGTATAAGAGTCAAAGTGACATTAACTACAACAAATGATAAATGCGTCAGAGGTTTTGGGAAATTCATTCACATGTGTTCCATCATTTATACAATCCAGTTTTTCCATCAGGATTTCATAAAGGACTATTAGCCATTAATCCTTTGTCAGTGGCTTTTTTACCCAGTACTAACAGTATGTCAATCAAATATTTATCACTTCCCCATCACAATTTCTTCAGAGACATATCCACACTCACCCCGACATTCCCGACCTCTGTAACTGCTTACTTTTCACATTTGGTGTAATAAAGAATTAAATCAGATTTTTCCAGGGCGGCTGTTTGGTGGGTTTTTCACCTTTTGCCAATCAGCATCTAAAATTTCAATATTCATCTCTTTTTCCCATTTCTGTCTGTTTTGCACCATCCTCACCTACAGAGTGAGAAAAATTTTTACTATTATGAAAAGTCTGCATTGTGATTTTTTTTTTTTTTTTTTTTTTTTTTTTTAAAAGATCAAATATTTCTGCAGTTTCAGTTGTCAGACCAGTTTTAGAGGCTGCAGGGAAGGATTTGGGAGAGAAAGACATTCACTGCACTTGTAGTGTAATTCACAATGAGGGAGTCTGAGAATGTCAGGAGAGCCCTCGCAGAGTTTCAGCCGTCAGCACAAACATGAAGGATTGTGCAGAACAAACATGGAGCCTGTCTTTGGACTGAACCCCCATGAATGGATTTCTCTGTATGGACACAAAGATTTCTGGAGTTGGCGCCTGGATGACCCAGCTGTATCCAATTGGCATAATATCACAGGGAGTGTGTTGGCTGAATGCCAGCATACACATTTTAATGTCTAATTTTCCACCGTTCAACTGTCTTAGTAGTATTAAAGATTTAAAGGTCATTAATATTAACAGTCATTTGCAGCACGCCATAGTGGCTACTCTTAGTCAGCATATCTAAAGGATAATGGTGGCAATAATATATTTTAGCTATTGTCATCAAATCTATTAAAATACCAAAACCACCAACCACCATTTGTCCATCTCTCAATATTTATGAAAGTTTATAAGTATACAGTGTGGACCAATGCAGCACAACACAGTAGTTACAGCCTAAACTAGTTTTTATGTCCAAACTCCGCAAGAAAAGACATAGAAAACAGCAGAAAAACACCAACAACAACAACACAATAAAACTACCATAAAACTCAATAACAAGCTGTTTTATTTATGATTTGAATTCTGAGAGTAAATAGTTCCACATATTGATCCTCCGAACAGACACAGGATTAATACGAGGGCGCCTTATAGTTCCCCACAGACGCACCCTCACCTCACAGAGCCAGAAACCCTGAGAAGTACTTACAAACTTGTCGACTCCCCTACCCGTTCTATGGCACTCAGCCCCAAGCACATTTGTTCCCACTGAAGATGAATATACAGTCTACGCAGTAATGTCCTAAAACAGCTGGGCGTTGTGGGTGTTAGCAAACGTTACTCAAACAGGAGAAAACATTGAACATGTTGGGAACCTGGCTGATTAATACACACATGGTACACTGCTGAGCATTAACGTCATCAAGACAGTGTGTGTGTAGGATTGAGTCAACATAAACTAGAGTACACTAGGGATGAGTACAAGTAATGGTTTCATCAATTGTTAATCAGACGCAAACCTGAGTGATCTTTTTCCCCTAATTTCCTGTAGCATGTTTGGATTGTTAGGATCGTGTGGGAAACACACAACAGAAGACAAACCGTTATTTTCAGGAAATAACTTTTGTTAAAGAGGAGGTTGTTTTATATTTGAACACTAGACAATTACATATTAACAACATCAGGTATTTCTCAATGTCTCCCATAAAGAGTGGTGTATTATGGGTTGGCTGTAGCCATATTGTTGCCACACGAGTGAGTGTCTTCATGTCTGTTTATAGCATGTCTTTTTAGAGATAGACAGCCTGAGTGAAGCCCAGTTCAGCGGGGCGTCTGATGGCTCGTGTGAAGTGTTTTGTAGCCATGGAGGAAATAAATTCGGGACGAGTGAAAGCGTCCCCTGACGGCGACTGCAGAAAATCACCAGGGAACGAGGCTTCTGTTGAGCAGCCAAGAATTACCACTGTCACAGATGATGAGGAGCTCAAACAGAGAGAGAGTCTGAATGCTAACTGCCAGAGAAAATCATTTCGACTTCTTCTGGGAGCCTGACAGGAGAGTATGTGAATATGTGACTGACGAGCTCCACAAATGTGTGATTTACTTTTACTTTTATGAAGACTGTGAGAATCAACATCCCTGCTGTGCCTTTTTCTTTTTTATAGACAGTGCCTGACTTTCTTTATTTTTAACATTATAGGGATGTTTTGAATTGTATTCAATCTGAATTCATAAATCGTTTGACATATCGTTCCAGCTGCTACAGGTCAGATTACATGTGTTTCTATACGGTGACATTTAACAACTTCTTGATTGTTTTTAACAAAAAAATAAAAACGGTCTATTTTTATCAGTGTTCTCTGCTGTTTAGATCTCTCATTTTAACACAATTCATCTGACCCTGACGCTGAGAGAAAATTGCAGTGTAATTTAAGACAGCAGGAGTCTCTCAGTAACACATGAACCTCAAACATTCAGGCTTTGAGTGGAGCATCAACTTAGCATTGTGAAACAGCTTGAGAACGACAACAAAAGAGCCTGTTCTTCTGAAACACCCTGATATATGCTCTGATTCTGTTTCCTCGTCTGTTCTGCCTCTGGTAAAAATCTCACTGATACTGTGTTGTCATCAGTACAAATTTCTTGTTTCGTGTCCTGCACGTGTAGGAAAGTATTTATCCCACATTGCACAAATCAAAAGTATTAATAGAACGAGCGGGGGGAATGGACTTGCTGCTGTAAGGTCTGAACAGTGTCCATCACTGCACGGCTATTTGGCTCTCTTAATGTCTACTGCTGCTTCCTTCCTGCTTGTGCTAGCTATCATTACACAGGAGGGGGTTGGGGTGGATGGAAAGATGGTCTCGGATTTCAGCTCCAATTGAAATCACTGAATGAGGTGCATCAGACTACGTAGACGCACTGTAGCTTAGCCATCAATTTAGCTCAATAGCCCCCCTTATTTCCGTTCTAAAAATGGCGAACTAATATGAAACCAGGGCCCGTGTACTCAGTCTGCGGCGCACGTCTGCAGGCACATGGGGGGGGGGGGGGGGGGGGGGGGAGTGTGTGATTAAGACATCTGCTGGGCGTGATCTCTTGGATGAGACGCAAGAACTGCAGAGACACATGTTCATGGTACAGACGGCTGCACACACAAGGCATAAGAATAGTTATAGTCTGAATCAACTGTGCTGAGGGCTGACGATCAGCTCTCAGACAAAGGTGCCGTATAACACCATGGCCTTGTGTTCAGTCTCTGTATAAGTTCCACAGAATTATTATTGCCTTGGACACTGAACGTGCCCATACTGTAGTTGTCCCTGTAAGTCTAGCAACACGACGCTGCACAGAGAGACACAGACGGGCTCATATAGGTGTAATCTCACATCTCTGCCGTTCTGTTACTAGCTGGTAGTGATGTCTTTATGCCGCTGTTACCACTCAGATACTCTCATGTTGAGATCCTGCGCCGAGGGTGTTAACCGTGATCTTTTTGTCTTTTGTAGGCTGCTTCCACAGACTGTCGGCTTGCTCTACGTCGGCAACTATGACAGGCCCTTTGCAAAGATGAAGGTGAGAAAATAAATGTGTTGTTTTGTTGAATTCATCCTCATGCCAACAAGCCAGAAGCCCCCCCCCCCGCTTTTCCAGCTTCCAGATTTCAGTTTTGTTGAAGGCAAGTTAACACAGCCAAGATTTAAAGGAGTGCACATTGTTGAGACATGAAGATACAGTATTTAACAGTTGTGTTGCTTTCCAGGTTAATTGTTTTATGTAAATTCTTAAACAGGAGCTGGGGTGTTTATTTACTCCAAAGAAGCTGGTCTTTATCAGAGACACCCCTGGGTGCCTCATTTCCTGTGTTATCAGCGCATTTTATCATATTCTATTAAATTAATTTGGTAAACTCAGAATAATAGTTATCAGTGTGACACAGTTTTCATACCCTTCCTTCATTCACCACCCTGCTGCTCTTAAATTTTCTCTTAATGTGAGATACCGTCCTTGCTTACTAATTAATTGCAGTCAGCTCTGCTCTGGGAAGTGGAGGATTTTGATACACAGTCTGTTTTACTTTGATCTTTTTTGTTCAGTTTCGAGCTTCCGTCAGTGAAAATCAACACCTCCCTGCACAGATGTTTCACTCTGCTGAGTTGGAAAGGGCTTTTGAGAGAAGTAAAGGAAGTTTTTTCCTTTCTATACTGAACATGTAGAGATGCAACAGTATGCGCAGGTTTGGTAACAGTAATTTTTCAAGCAAGAATGTAAAGATTTGCGTTTTTTCTTTGTTTTATATCATTTTAAATGGAATATTTTCTGATATTTAAAAAAAACGAAACAATTAATTGAGAAAATAATTAACAGCTTTATCAAATAAGAGAAATAATCATTATGCCGTTAACACCTTATATTAACCCTAATATAAGCTTTTTTTTTTACACCTTTATATGAACTCAGAGCTGTGTCAGTGTAATAATTATTCCCTCATCGATTACTCTCACCAGGGCTGCAACTAACGATTATTTTCTCAATCAATTGATGAATCAGTTTTTCTATAAAATGTCAGGAAATGGTAAAAAGTTCCACCATAATTTCCCACAGCTCAAGGTGATTCATTGAAATTGTGTGTTTTATTCAAGAAACTCCCAAAAATATTCAGTTTACAACCAAATATGACAAAGAAACACAGCAAATCGTCACATTTAAGAAGCTTTAACTTTTACATTTTTTTGCTTGAAAAATCATTAATGTGATTATTTGATTATCAAAATAGTTGCTGATTCATTTTCTCTCAAGCAACTAATCAATTAATGAACAAATCATAGCAGCTCTAACTCACATTACCATATCATGTTAAGCTGTCTGTGGTATTTTGTACCATCGGCAGGACAGAGAGGGTTTTATTAGCTGCTCTTACTGTAACAGTGACACTGAGTTCAAGTGTTTCCTGGCTGCATATCGCCTGTGTGAATTTGCAGTGTTGCGCTGTGTGGGATCACGCACACACTACATCATCAGACCTTTGACCTACAGCAATTCACAGTCGAGTGCACTCCACAATAACAAGCAATCTCATCCATATAAGGGTATTATGGTAATTCACTGGTCTGGGGGCAGCGATGAGTTTTTGGAGAAACACGATAGAACTTTGCATTTTGTTCTACGATTTCTATTTTGATGCACATTTCTTTAATGCTATTATTCCAAATGGGAATTTCCCACTTTAAGTATGTGTAGGCTTCCCAACAGTCACAGTCATGGTTAAGACACACAGTAAATAAGTGTTTCTGTTCCCTCTGGATTTGTCGCTGCTGTGCCAGATTCCCATGTATCAGCTCTGGGCTCTGTAACTGAACAAGGTAGAGTCTCTGTTTGCTGCTCGGTGTATAAGCTCATCTTAGGAAAACGGAGCAAATCGCTGCAACCCTGAGGTCATCTTCTCTCAGCCCTCATGTTGCTATTTTTGCCATGATATGTGTTTAACATCCAGCCCAAGTGTGAATATGCTAAGAAATGGTAATTGCATGCCAGTAAAGGACATGGCGACTTGTGGTTTTGGCTGCCTGTATATAATATGTTCCTGATAAATCTGACATGTAGTGCCACCTCTGCACAGGCTGTGTGTGTCTGTGTGTGTGTGTGTGTGTGTGTGTGTGTGTGTGTGTGTGTGTGTGTGTGTGTGTGTGTGTGTGTGTGTGTGTGTGTGTGTGTGTGTGTGTTTGTGGCCTGCAGTGCTCCAAAACAGAGTAATTTTGAAATTCACTGCCTTGCTCACGGGCATGTTAGAAATGCTGGCATGTCGATTAGATGTAATTTGAGGCACATTCAGCTGCCGCCTCATTTGAAAGCGTGCAGCTGCTGGAAAATACAAATGAAACCAACTTTTTTTGTAATTAGAAAAATGTTGTAATCTTCATGAAAACCTGTTTTATTGGCTCAATTCTTCCAGTTTAGCTCCTTATTGTTGTAATTCTTACACTGCTGGAACCTACAGGGAATTGCAAAAATGAATTTTGGAAGGGAGCTTTCATGATGCTTTATCAGCTCAGCCTTTCGAAAAGGGAGAGGATATTGTGAAAGAGCAAGCCAAGTGAGACCCTTCTGTCTAGTCAATGTCTAGACTTCATGAGCATTACTGAGAATGGTTTAATTATGAAAAGCTGATGTCTGGATCTATTTATGGATCAATTTTTATTAACATGTAAGATTCTCTAATCCATTGTCTCTCATTAGAAAGGAAGAAATGTAAAAACATGGTCAGTCTCGTGAGGGTTGCAGCCTCCTTTTGCTTGTTCATCAGTTCTAATTAATGTTGGCTGTGTTGCAACTAAAGCACATTCTTCCACCGCATTGCTTGGCCATAGTTTCTACTGGCTATAATCGCATTGTAATCACCAAAGTAATTACTGAGATGTGGGAACATCGCAGCATCCTTAAGTATCTCTTCAACAGGGCATACACGATCTCCCAGGTTAGTTGAACTTATTTTGAAGAGTAAAATTACCACCCAGACTTTCTGTTGTAAAAATCCCTCACAATGGTTTTCCTGTGTGATGAGGGATTATTAAACACATTGAAAACTCACTTCAAGTTTCACTTCCAAATAAAGTGGTAGCTCCTCCTCCAGCTGGTTTACGACCTGTCTGATCGTTGGTGCTCGTTGCCCTGTTGGACCCATTTTTTTCAGAGATGCACAAATCTGACTATTTCTTTCTTTTCTAATACCAATGCTTTCTTCTCTGAAAAGATAAAATCTCCTCGCCTCTCTTTCTGAAACTGTTGTAAGCTAATGTGAGGCTGTAACTACAGCTCCATGCTTAACAATAGGCAAAGAAGGTCGTACACCATTTGTGAACATTTTTATTTATTCTTTTTTACAAGGTTTATGAAATCGAGTCAGCATCATCAGCATCAAGTCTAGCTGCTAAAAGTTTAATAAATATCAGTCATCATGTATGTCTATGTATTCAGTTGCAAAAATGTCTTCACTGTTAGAAAAACAAGTACAGTTTAGGTAACTTTAGCTAATGAATGTCATTATCAGCACTTAAAGTTTTCATCATAAAAGCCTACTAATGCCTAGGACTACTTCACATTAAAATGATTGTGAAACATAAGTGAAAAAGTATCAGTGGTCCCTTCTCTTATCAATGCAAATGGATGGATTGCAGCAGAAAGTTGTATTTAATATGGATCTGCAACATTTGGCTGATACCCAGTATCAGCATTCCTGCTATTATTTGTTTTGTCATTTTGTTCAGAGATCTGTGGTGATAAATAATAATTTCATAATAATAATGATAGTTTTCATTTATGTTGCTGGATTACAGTAGACCTCTTCCTAGGACTGTGTGAGTGTCTTCATTGACATTGACTTCTCCTATGTTAGTTTTGTTGCACCTGCTAAGACAGATATCTTTGTTACTGCTCCACAGAGCTTTGTAACATCACCCAAGACACCTGCGGGGATGTGCAGGTCCTTTGAATATAAATAGGATGGTTTAAGTTTAGAGTTACCAGGGGGTGGGTGAAAAATGATTCACATTAGAGTCACGATTCTTATCTTCTTTAATTCAGAATAGATACACAAATGCCAAAAATAGATTTTGTGAGAACATTAGTTGATAGTGTTTTGTTGATGCAACAAAAATTAAAAAGGATTTCGTCACACACTGCGGCACTTTACAAAACTTCGACCAACTCTGGTGAGGTGAAGAAAATAACTCATACAACATTTTGCGTAATGAAATTAGCATTGTAGCCCAGAGGCTGTTCTCCACTTCTGGAGAACAACAACACAGCAATGTTTTTCACCCATTACTCCAGAACTCCACAACAACAACAAATACTTAACTGGTTATGTCAGTCAGTAAATTACATAATCATTTTTTCCTACAGGAAGAAGTCTGTAAAATGCTTCAAATTAATGCAGTTAATTGATTTAAAAAGCTGCACACGCACACACAAACACACTTTCTCAGCTTTTTTTTCTGTTAATCAGACAGTGGTCTTCATCAGGACCAGTTAGCTTAACTTTCATTATGTTATGATTCATTTGCAGCTCAGTGGGCAAAGGACAGGAGTTCCCCCTTTGTTATTTATTGAATCGAGAAATCAAAAGATCAAATCCTTACAATGCCAAAGATTCCCACCAACAAGAGTTACCACTGAGTTCTACTCCTGTTACACTAAGAAGAGTTTTCAGGCTTCCTGGGTTTCTGCATTATTCCAGGTCTGACTTGTAGAAATGGTAGAATTTGCCAAAGCCTGGCTTAAGTAATGGCTGTTGATTTCCCATTTAGTTCTGCACTTTCATGGAGTCGACTTCCTGTGCAGAGCTATATGTGGCCTGCGAGTAGAGCTCATTAATCATAAATAATCTGAATGGTGCCTGACAGATGCAGTCACCAGAGACGGAGATAAGAGCAGCTCTCTGTCAAAGACCGCCGGCTTTGATGAAGCGGTGAGAGTTTGGCAGCGTGCGCTCCACCTCCTGAGTGCTGAAATGCCTCTGACTGTTTTTACCTTCAATGATTTCCCCCAATTTGTACGACTCCATGTGCATCATTAAGTGAGCGTGAGACCGAGTGTTTTTCTATGTAATCAGCGGTGACACTTTCTCATTGAAGTTCAATTAAATTATTGAAGTGAGTTTTCGTTCTGTTACTTTTTAAGATTTTTGTTGTCCACAGCTTTTGTCTATTATTTGAGATGTTGGATTTAAAAACTATGAATGCTGCCAGTAGCTGAATGTGCTGCCAGCAGATAACTTAAGAAAGACACTTGATGCTGCACAACAAACTAATCAATTAAAAGTTAGAGGGAGTCATGTGATGGAAGTCTCTGCAGGTTTTTTGTTCGCTTTGTTTAACTGCCAGACCTGACCATGTTCGCCTGCTCTCCCATTATTTGTCTCTGTTACACATTATTACCTCGTTTTTCTCCTCTGAGATCTCCTTAGCTCTGATGTGACAGCCAATCTGAATGCGTGGGATAGTGATCGGTATTATACATATTCGCTAGAGACGTGGCGCTGACGTCATTTAATGGGTTCATGTGGAGGCGCTGGACTCGCATTTGTTGTGTGACACAGCTCTTTAAGACCACATATAGCCATAATCTGAAGTGATTACATTGTAGATAATACAGCATGTGAGGCGACTATTCACCTTCACTTTATAATACACAGTTTGCTGAGCCATTCAGCTGACTTTGGTATATTTCAGTAGGAGCTGATATTAATGGACAGAGGACATCTAATGCATTCTGTTTGAAAGCATATATTAAAGATTGAACATTAGTTTTTATACTTTGCATCAGCTGCATTGTTCCCTCTGAGGGAGTGTTTGTTCATGTTCGTACTTTTGCATCCTCTCTCTGCTTATATATTCTTTCATCTAGTTTCTCGTTATTAAAATGGACCTGAGTGCTGCCGCGTCGCAGACCTCAGGGACGGTTCTGATGAAGTCTAGAATGAAACAAAGGCAGGGCCAGGAAAACAAAACAAGCTATTCAAGGAAATTGCAAACTTTGGATGTTTACTCATCCGTGTCACTATCTCTGCGAAAGTGCTGTAATAAAGTGTAGTGCAGTGTCCTCATACAACAGCCCGCGCAGATTCCAATATTTGATAAAGAAGCAGGTTGACTCTCTATGTTGTGCTCTGGCTGGTAAAAGGTCAGCTGTCATAAATTCTTAGCATTTTATTTGTTTTTGGCCCCAATTTCTGCTTCATTGCACGATATAGCAACTATATTTCTATGTGCTGGTCCCATTCTCCCTGTCTTTGGAGAAGATTTAGGTTTGGATGCGGAAATCATCTGGGAATGATCGCCAAAAACTTTTGCCTCTCATCATGAAAAACACTTGTAGTAGCCCAGCGTGTGTTTGTCTGTCTGGCTGTGGCAGTGCTCATGCACTAAAGACTGTTGTTTATGCTGAAATAAAGATGCCCTCTCCAAACATCATTAAGGCTGCTCAACAGCTGGAGTTAAAGTCTGACCTTTACATGTTGTTGGTATATTAATATAACCAGTGGTGGAAGAAGTATTAAGATATTTTTCTCAAGTGAAGGTAGCACTAGTAGTACTATAAATGTACATTACACTTACAAGTCAAAGTCCCACATTAAACAAAAGTGTAAGGGCATAAGTATTAGCAGCAAAACATAGTTAAAGTATGAAAAATAAAAGTTTTCATATGCAGAATGCTAACCATTCAGAGCCTTATATTTATCATATACATTATCTTAATATTACCATTGCATCACCTTATAAGCTTCCTTTTAATACTGCCAGAAATTTTAACTCAACAGACATTTTGTAGTTTAATCAGTGACAATGCATTATATTTTATAAGCTAATCATGTGTTTACATGTAAAATCTTAATTTGCAAAAAAATAGCCACAAACTCCAGATGTGAAATAAATGTAGTAGAGTCGAAATATAAAGTAACATAAAATGAGAATACACAAATGAAGTACAAGTACCTCAAATTTGTATTTAAGTACAGTTTTTGAGTTACTCTCTAGTTTTTTCTTCCAGTTACCTCCCATGCTACAATGTCAGCTTATTGTCCAGCTGTGTTGTCAAATATCGTTCAGAAAAAGTGTGAAAAGAGCACTGAGAGCCACTCAAACCAGCGGATATCGAGTGCAGATAATTGCCATAACGTCACAACTCTCCTGTTCATCAAACCACGAAAACAACATGCCAGAATAGGCCTGTTTTCACAGAAACATTTTGACATGCGACACCAGAAAAAGCCCTGGTGTAAATAATAACGGTGATGATGGCTGAATTCCATCTAGCTGCGTCAGTTTCATGTTATTGTTTACACCTGTGCTGTTCCTTCTATGACAAGTCGAAATGTCTGCTGTGGAAACCTAAAGCTAAACCTAAACCTTGAGATATTATGCTGGAAATCAGGATCGGATGATTATGTATAGTTTTTATTTTTTGTCCACCTTATCACAGAATCTGATGAATATGAAACAATAACAATTTCATTTACAGTAAGAAATCCCAAAAATATGTTTCTGAGAGGTAGTCATTTTAAAATCAGAGGAAATATTTAAGCCTTGATGAGAACATCAGATGACACACTGGTTCTGCACTTCAATGTGGTGAAACTCCATCTGTAAAGACACATCCATGTCAGCAGTTATTCATATTTTTTGTCAAAACTATAATGCACAATAACAACAAATTCACTGATTGCAGAATACAGCTTTTTATATTTCCTGTGTCCTTTTATATTTATTCAAACAATATGTTGTTATAAGTGAAGCACACACAAGGTACATGTCAATAAATATGGATGTTTTCATATTGTTTGCTTTCAGTCAGTGATACAGTAGCAGAAATAAAACAGGCCTCATCTTTAAAGAAACTTCACTTTGCATTTTGAAAAGAAAAGGAAAAAGTTTAAGGACTTTCATGAACACTTGCACCCTTTTCTTCCTCATTAGTGTTCCGTATACTACATTATAATCTTTATGTTGGAATAAAAAAGCAGAACGACTGAGCTATTCTCCGCTGCATTAGTGCTACACTGGCTGATGAAGAGTTCAACTGACAAAGTCCCTGATAACTGGTGGCACATGTGCGCTGCCATAATGAGATAGATTTGGACGGATTAAGCACCAAGTGGTGATGAAAAATGGCAGCCAACATGTCACCCCTTACCAGCAGGAAGAGATCCCAGCCTGTAGCAGCGCGTCCCGCCTGCCTGTACTGCCCCTCACAGTTTTCTGGCAGCGTGCTGCGTCGAGCTTTAGGAAGGCTTAGAGATTCTGTCGCTGCTTTAGATCGTCCGTTCCTCTCCAAATAAAGAAATGTTTAATTTACAGTCTTATTAATGTGCTGTATGTCTTCAAACAAGATCAAAGGAAGTTGTTTTAGAGACAAATCTGAATTGTGAAATAATGACTGTGTTTGAGTTGCAAATTCTCAAAGCCATCGTATGAAATCCAACATCTAGAATTTCTCTCTTTGGCATGTATTCTTTCTCTCCCTTTTTGTCTTCCTTCCTCACGCACTTTCATGCTTCCTGTGTGATTTCCAACCCCCCCGCTGTGAGCCCAGATGCCCCACACTCCAGGATCAGACGAGCTCTTACTTTGTATTTTTGCGACTTGCCAAACACCAACGCTTTCCTGGCAGCGGCGCTCACGCTCTGACCTTTGCTGCAGGTCACGTGTTCACACAGAACCCTGCAGGTCGGCCTCTTTATCCACGGAGCCTCCACACTATCCTTCTGAACGGCCTGAAAAATCACAGACGAGCACTTCATAATGACTCCTGTTGTTGTACTCTTGATTTCTTTGAAAGCCCAACCATTACCCTGTTTCAGCTGCACTTTTTGCTTCCCAGCAGCTCTAGGGTTTGCATTTTCCAAGTCCTGAGAATCCTCTCAGTGAGACACAGTCCCTCGACAAATAAACAACAGATGCTCAAATGTCTTCTTTGACTCATACTTGATCTTCAGTATCGTGTGCCATTTTCAAATACTTCAGCAGTGCTACAGTGTGCTCAGTGCGTAGAGTTGATTTTGTTTTCAAAGCAGAATATGATGTAATAAGTCAGTGATCCCGTATAGCTCAGTGGGATGAGCAGGAACTTCTGTTGCTCTGCTTTGTTGGGGGCTACATCAAAGAGTTAGAGACGATCACACTGTGTGAGTGTCTGTCTGTGTTTTTGTATTAAGACACCAGTTTTAGCTCAAATCCTTAAGCAGCTTTGCACCAAAGGAAAATCTATTTAACTGTTAAATTCCTCTCTCAGTAATGGTGATTTTCTTCAACCTTAAATCTCCATTCTTCTAGATGTTCCGTCTCTCATCCTTTTAATAATGAGATGCATAAAACACTTTCTGAAGTCTCACGACAGTCATTCCTTGGTGCTGACGTTCATACATTTATTTGCCTCTCAGACTCAAAGAACAAAATCCGCATCAACACTCTCATAGTTAATAGAATATCCATGTGATACCGAGAGTTTATTTTTCTCTTGGAATGTTGCAAAAAAATAATAATAACTCAATATCACCTTACTGGCTTTTTCTCCCGGGGCTTTCACCCAAAACCTATGGTCTTTTTCGGCTGTCTCTTATCGCGTCCATTTCCATGAAATCTGGTATAGACCGCGAGATGTGATTGAAAGTTAATGATAAAAGCTAATGAGTGGACCATGAGTTGGGATTAAGATGCTTTGATATAGTTTAGTGCTGAAACAATTAATTGATTAAATAAACTTCATTGACACCACAGAGGGAAACTCAAGTGACACGGTGGCCGAAGTAGATGCGCTTCTTTCAGAAAATTTAAAATCTACAATATTGTATAAATTATGAACATGTACTACATACAAAAGAAACCTAAAACAAAAATGTTCTTAACACTATATACACAACCATAAATAGTAAATATGAAGTCAATCATCAGAACATAAGACTTTGATTATCATCGTGTTTCTTCTGCAAAAATGCCAAATTCTGCTGCTTCCAGCTTCTCAAATATCTTTTTATATCTTTGTCTATTCAGTATCTTTGGGTTTGGACTGTTGGTGAAACAAATAAATCAAACTGTTCTGATTCCTCAAAGTTTAATGGATTTTGAAACTTCTTGCTTTCATTTGGAGCCTAAAATGTACAACATTTTTATTGCAGATTTAAACAAGAATACCAGTGTAATATTTGTTTTTTGGCAAAAATGACAAACTAACAAATGTATTTGCTGCTGGTGCCAGAACTAATATAATCCATCATGCTGAGCTGCACATTTATTGTATTTTTATCCTATTCTTCATTTTTAACGTCATCATCACTGTAGCTGTATTTCAATTTTGTAAGGTCGACGGTTGACGTTGCCCTCCAAGCTGCCTTAAGCTTCATTTTTCCTTTTTACTGCTACTAAAAGTGTCCATTGGTAAGTAGTAAGAGTAAAAGTGAAGATAATAATTTAAAGCGTATTCATATCATTTTTGAAGCTGCAGCTACACGTGCCAGTCATTGTGAGCTGTTGATTTTCATCAGTGCAGCGCTGTCTCTGAGAGTTTTTATAATGACTGATATCCGTGACTCCCTGAGGAGGAAACAAATCTGTATATGAGACCATCCACGCTTCTGACTGCGCCAAAACACCTCACAGGATTTGTAAAATTACACTGGTATTTCTTTGAGTCTGTGTTGTAAAAAAAAAAAGTACAAACCATCTGTGTCCTTTCATCTTTGTCTGCGCAGGCCACTAAAGAGCTGAAACAGTATGACAACAAGATCATCGAGTGCACCTTTGCCAACAACAGCTGGGTGTTCATGAGGCAGAGGGTGGACAAGAGCTTCCCCAACTCCTACGACACAGCCATGGGTGAGACTTCCAGCAGTTATTTATTAATATGTCACTATCTCCTCTATCTGTGTCTCTGTCTGAGTGAATAACAACCCGTCAGCCTGCGATTAATGGCTCATTTTTATCTATATTTCACATCAGCCTCCTGCCTTAGCTTGATTTCTGTAATATGTGACTCTGTGTGTGTGTGTGTGTGTGTGTGTGTGTGTGTGTGTGTGTGTGTGTGTGTGTGTGTGTGTGTGTGTGTGTGTGTGTACATTTTTAATCTAGAAGGTGCACTATTTATTATTTTTGTATTAACAAATGGATTAAATGATAATATGTATGTGAAAGGGGTCGCCCGGAACAACACACACACAGATAATTATCGCATCATTATCGCTGTTTCCCACAGCTCTATTGAGTCTTTCAGCTTATTGTTTTGACTTTCTGACCCGCAGCTTTAATGGTTTTATTTATAATGCTGCTCTCATCAGTTTAGCATGCAGCAGTTTTCAGCAAAAAAACAGCATTAATAAACCCACTGCACACAACCTGCCGAGCGCCAAACAGCAGACGGACAAAAAAAACAAACAGAGATAAATTTTCCCCCTAAAGAGCTGGTAGAGATAAACACAGCTAAAAGGAGAGTCAGGATTGGACACACGACTCCAAATGTGTGATAATGTTGTTCTGTAGCTGCTGAATGTGTAAATAAGCAAGAGTTTGCAAACATGCGGTGATAATATGTCAGTGTTTTATTTACATCTGTCCCTAATGGTACAATTAATGCTGCTTTAAATGATAATAATAATAACAATAAAAATGCAATAACATAATCAACATACCTCGCTTTGTAGCACTGTAAAAATGTTCATTGTGTTTAAATGAGAGTATAATATATTTTTTTTTTTTGATAAAATATTTTGTTTTTAAAGTTTCCGTAAAAGTGGTAGTAATGTAGTCGCTGAGTTGCTATTTCATCTTAAAGACTGAGTTAAGATTGAGTTCCACAGCTCAATAAAAGAAAAAACGGAGTGATTAACGCTGTTTTGAATTCAGCACACTTTTTTTTTTCAAATGGTCCTATGAAAATTGCGTGGCCGTAACAGCTTCCTGAAACAAATGGAGAAAAACAAAGAGAGAAGATGGAGAAGGAATGCCAAAAATAATAGTTTACCACAGTAATAAATCCTATTTGTGTAGCAGTAACCTAAATGCGGACTTTCCAGTGCTGTACAAGGAGGCACATAAAAGTACAAATTGAAGCAATAAAAACAAGAAGCACAAGCGAGAGAAAATACATTTAAAGAATGAATTGAATTTATAGAAGAAGATAGAAAAGATAGTGCTGCATTATTAAGCTTTAGATCCTAAGGCAGGCTGTTTGCAGCCTTCGAGCCCAGATGGCAAAAGCACCCTTTATCTAAAATCTAGACGGACCGCATTTCTCCCCAAGCTGATAACAACACCGTATTCCATTTAGAAAGTAATACATAGTCATCTAAACGTTGTTGGTGTCATGGCATGTTCATGAATGTGCCAATAGAGTTGTTGCAGTGGGAAGAGCTATTTTGGGCTCCTCTGGTCCTGCTAGTAAGAGTCCCATTGATTTTTCTTAAAGGCTGTGAAATCCTCCCAGATGTATTATCAGTGTATGTCTCCTAGAAAATATCTGGTTCCTTGACAACGTTTTCCAGGGTACAAGCCTGCGTACATAAAAAGTACAACTCCCAGTGTGCATTTCAGCAAGAAACATCCAATTACTTAGTTTAAAATTCTGTTACATGTGCTGCTAACGGTTGGTAGAAAAAACTGAAAACAGTAGTAGTTTACATCACTTTACTTTTGAATTCAGCTCAGGCACTGCAGCGATGACACATTTTGATTTCGCTGTTGCTCTGATTTGTGCGTCTGACTGGCTTCTTCTCCTTAGTAACTGTGGCCAAGGCTCATGAGTGTTGAAATATTTATCCACTATGACAATACTGACAAAAAAAAAAAAAAAAAAACATGATTTCTCACAAAGTTTAAACTAGAAGGGCGCAGAGCACAGACCACCTACAAAGCCAGTGTCAAACAACACAGACCAGACACCGCAATAGACACTGCTATTGGCCACTGCCATGACTTATCTGCTTATAATGACATCATAATGTATCACAGGCTATTTACTATATGTTTATTTGCTGCTCATAGATAATCAATTTTAAGTGACGTGTTACCTGCAGGTAGTGAGCTAATCTTATGCTAACTCTTGGCCTTGGAAATGGTTACTACTGTGGGTATTAAACTAGTAAGTCAGGCATGCAGATGTCTGCAGCTTAAGTTGGAGCAGATACATAATGTTTGATCCAGTTCTTACAATGCTTTGTGTTTTTTTTTGTTTTTGTTTTTAAATAGTAAAGAAAGAGGAACTCCTTAAATGTCAAGTAGTTCTCTTACTACAGCCCCATGCACTTCACTTTAACGAGTTGGGAGAGTAGAAGTTTGACAAAACTGTAATGAGTTACAGTTGCTGATTGGATAATTGCCGTTTAGGGCAGGGATTTACCAGTGTGGTGTTGTTGCCAGTGCTGAAATGACTGAATCATAAATTCTGCTGCTGGAAGAGTCTGTCTCCATCTTATCTGTAGTAACTTACTTCTTCCTGTGTGTGTATGTATTTATTCTTCCTCTCCCCAGCTGTGTGTAAAAGCATCAGGGAGCCCGTCACTAAGGACATCCTGCTGGAGTATTTGGACCGCTGTGCTCAGGCAGTCCAAGCCCAGAACCGGAAACACCCACCAGACCCAGACGCTGAGCTAATGCCCCCTCCCCCTCCAAAGAGACCCAACCGGGCCATCCCATAGCCCACAGCTGGGCCCTCTGGACTGCTCTACGGTCACTGTGTACATCCACATCACCAGCCACATCATCCCCCCCTGACGGAAAACAGACATTTCAAGGCTTTCTCCCCATCAGCACATTTGCTTTATCAGCCTATACATGTAAGGACTTCAGAAACATTTCATTGACTGCCTCAACGTCATTGATTTACCTTGTAGACTTCTTTGTAGCTCTAATTGCTGGTGTTCTTATTAAAATGGAAAAACATGATGCTTAGTTTTTTGTTTTTTTTTTTGTTTTGTTTTGTTTGTTTTTTTTCCTATTTATCTTTTTTTAAAAACTGAGCTAATTGGTATTTATGAACAGGAACGTTGTTATGGCTACAAATGACACCTGACAATGCAGACCTTGTTTGTGTTTTGTCAACTAGTTCCTTAATTTGTACTGACGGAGGAGTAAACATAATCAAAGCTCATTGTCCTGTCTTGATGCTTTTAAAACGGGCAACAACACTTCAAACATCAGAGATCTCATCTAGATATAACACAAAGCTGCACGGGTTTTGCTTTTGGATTCAGTTAAATTATTAATGTTGCTTTCTAATACTCAGTCAGAGGCTACCATATGTTTTCATATCAAGAATATCGAACACATTAAGTCTGGATTTCTCTTCTTATAACATAAGATTTTGTCCAAAGGAAGCCCATCTGTGTGGACTTGTGTTTTAAAGGCCACTTGGGGGGGGGGGGGGGGGCGGAGAGATGACAACATGATTACACAGACTCAACAAACTTACTACAAAGGAATAAAAACAGTGAAGTGAAGCTACAGATGGGTGACAAATTAAAAAAACAAAGTATCTTAAAACGGCTTCATTGCTCCTTGACTTAGTATCTCCTAGAGTCCGCACCATTCTTTCAGAAGATTTGCATTTGGTGGTTTGATGATGTTGGTGGCGAGCGATATCCAACATATCACAAAATCACTCATAAGTGTTAAATTGGATTGAGATCGAGCGGCAAACCTCTGGGGCTGAAAAATGAAGCCAACACATAAGTGCTAAAACCTGCATTTCTTCGAATGGCCACTTGAGTCTGGCTCCAAAAGCGAGCGAATCGCCATAGACAACCATGTTAAAATGTCCGATTTTACAGCAGAAACATATTTACAGCCTGGTACAAAAAACGATTTTGGTCTCTATAGCTCTATATTTTCCTCCTTCATGACAAGTGTATGGGGGTGAATCTTTATATAACTCACCCGTTTAAGTTTTATTAAGTCTTAAAATTCTGCATAATTAAGGGCGTGCTGCTTTGGGTGGGTGAGCATACGCTTGCCGCAAACCAGCATGCACCGAACTCTCGGCTCTACATGCGCCCCACCTCTTTGCCCATTTTTTAGGATAGCCAGAGGTCAGGCGGAGTCGGGCACTGGCAAGATGGCGGTAGCGGTGCAGCTCACTCTGAGCTTCCAAACCACTCTTCAGAAACCTATGAGTGACGTCACGGAGGCTGCGTCCGTATTTATTTACAGTCAGTGGTTGAGATCTGGTCATTGTCATGGTAACAGTAAATAATTCTCATCAATTTCAAACTCATCAAACCAGTCAGTGACCCCTTGTGACCTTCTCATTAGGATACATGTTATAGGATAAAGTCAAAATCAGTCAGTCATTTTTGGATACCAAACCATCCCACTGCTTATATCTCACAAAATGTTTTATCTGTAACGTATTGAATTTCACCATTGAATATCTCTCAGTCTCCACACAAACAAATATTTATCTGCAGCTCCTGACAGAAATGTGCAGGAGAAACACTCAGTCCATCATCTTAAAATATGAGAGAATGTGTCACTTGCCGAGGTCTGTCTCACACAGGAATAACACATGAACCGGCGTCACAATGAGCATATGCTCTGTTGAAGGATCCTCTCTTCAACAATTTCCACCACCTCTTAAACACGCTATTGTTAACCACTGACCTCCCTGTGAAAGGCAGGAAAATCAAGATAATTTCTCATCAGATTTTTAAATGCTCTCATCATCGTTCCTCTATTTTAATCCCATTGGGAAAACATTTGATTATTATTTTTTTCTTATCCTGTTGCCCACGTTGTTGCCTGTTGCTAGGCGTGTTGCCCATCTGCACGGTTTTATCACCCACTGTAGTGTTTGTAGAAATTATTTACTCGGCAGCTTTCACATGCAGCAGACTTGTAACGGGAGTTGTCCGGTGCATTGAAATTCTGGGTTTGCTTTAGACTGTGTAATCAGAGTGAAATAACGTCTCCATCAGTTCTATTTATTGTTTTTTATGAGGGACAGTCTCTCTCTAAACCAAGAGAGGATGATGCTACTGAAATGATTCAACATCAGTGAATATTTCTTTTTCTGTCTCGACTAAAAGTGTGCATTTCAGAACAATTGTGTTGTGGAAGTTTGTTTGAAATCTGTGTTTCTGCGCTCCCCTGCAGCACCAAGGTTTATTTTTAGGCCTGAGAGTCAGAATTCGTGCTTATTTTCAGGTTAGGATGACGGCAGTGGCTCTTCATACAGCGTGGAGAAATTAGATCAGGAGCTGGGAAATGAATGTAAGTCAGTGGAGTATAACAATCAAGTGTGTGTGTGTGCGTGTGTTTTAAGTTCCTATCTGTTGGTGCCTGAGGCGACTGTTCTTATAGCGGAGATAGATGAGCTGTACTCCCCGGGCTCTCTTCCCCTCTGGCTGCACATGAAAGCTGGCTGATTCTCATCAAAGCCCCGCTCACCTTTTTGTCATGAAGGTTGCTGCCACTGAGACTCATGCTGCAGGTGCAGGATCCACAGCAGCAGACACATTTAGATCTATTTTTCCCTTCTTAAATTCCATTCACTTAAATTTATCCTCCATCCTCTCAAACTGAGCTACTGGCTGCCGGATCTAATATTAACTGAAATCTGTTTTATTTCAAACCCCCTTTGGCAAAACGCCCTCTCTTTACAGTGGTTTCAGCATCATACTCCTCGTGAAAACACTGCTAGGATGGAAGCTCGAGAAAACACACACAAACACAATGAAAAGGCAGATCCAGGAACATCAATAATGTGTTTTCTCTGGGTGTGTTTGTGCCCCCGAGTGCAGGAGGTAGAAAGGGGCCCATTGCAATTGTATGGATCTGGATGTGTAAACACACTGTGTCTTTGCATGAGCACAGGTGGTTCAGCGAAGATTATGAG
This sequence comes from Seriola dumerili, assembly GCF_002260705.1. Classification (NCBI taxonomy): domain Eukaryota; kingdom Metazoa; phylum Chordata; class Actinopteri; order Carangiformes; family Carangidae; genus Seriola; species Seriola dumerili. The sequence goes on from NW_019174280.1 coordinate 17,377,003, forward strand.
GCTCACTCTTTCTCGGTTCAGGTGTTGGAGGCTGGAAGACGGCGTGCTCCACGAGGATATTAAATCAGCAGAGACGACTTGAAGGCCATTATCATCTCAATATTATCTGCATTTTGAATAATGCATTTATGTGGCTCTCTGTGTCTCTGTGATCAGAGGTGCAAGGATGGGCTTTCTGTGGAGCTCAAACCAGCCTGTGTACTGACTATTGTTTGTTTGTGCCTACTTAAACAATATATGTGACATTTTTCTATTGTCTTGAAAAAACAACAATGCCAAATGTCCACTACACACACAGTCATTTCTTTAGACATGATAATACTAGACACATACTGTATGCTTATTTTTTATGGTGAAACCATTTCTTCCATCTTATTTCATGTATTTTAATAATTTTTTCATAGAATGTTTTTAACATTGGTTAAAACCAAAAATACACTCATCGACCACTTTATTAAACCTTTCCAAGATTGGCTGGTAATACACATAAATCCAAAAAAAAAAAGGCAAAACAGCCACACTATTCAGCCAAGATATTCAGTATGGGCTACAAACATTAGACCTACCCTATAACTCACCAGTTATGTGTTGCCAGTTTTGGCGGCGCTCTGGAGCACCTCTATGGCAAAAGTGCTGTTGGACAGGTAAGTAAATAGTGGGCGGCTGTAGAAACATTTGAGGTGATATACAAAACAATTACACAAGGTACTAATGATATGCAACATTTGTCCTGTACATTTGGGCTATTACAAATTCCTAAATATTGCTACTAAATTAAAGGGGAGGAAACTCACCAATCTGGCAACACTGCTCACACTGTAGTACCAGTATTAGTTCATCTATTCCAGGGTTGCATGTTAATTAACATATATTGCACAAACAAACAAAAAATGATGGATTTCTAATCAATTGAAGTAACAAATTAGATGGAGAGAGACAAGGCAGTGTGGCAAGTGAAGACAATTATGAGTCCAAGCAGCTTAAAATCTATAGGACAACATAGACAGGTTAAATTACTATTTTTGTGAAAGTGTGTGGTGACTTTCAACAGAGAAATATGACAGCTGTTTTTGGTTTTAAAAAAGGGTCTTACTTTTTTAACTATTTCTTTGGGGATCCTTTCCATAACGTTGTCAGACAATCTTAGCCTGTCAGCCTGGTACACCCTGCATAAAAAAAAAGCTGCAAATTAAAACAAAAAACTTCCTATCATTTCTTTTTATTTCATACGCCACTGAAATCAACTGGCAAAAACAGACTGATGGACAGAAAGACCCACGTCACTTGTACTGAAAGTTCAAAGTTCAAATGAGCGCGGGGCAGGGTTGCCGCAGGTAGCAAGGAAGAGACTAGCTAGCTAGCTAGCGTCAGCCCTTGAGATTTTATTTAAAATACAAAAATGACAAAACAAATCCGTCTGTGCAAGTTTTTTAAGCGGCCACGCATCTAGAAAGAGGAGCAAAAAAAACGGGAGTAAGAAAAGAGGCATAGAGGGAAATCTCGGACTTAGACTCGGACGCTCCTCCAACCTCCAGTTTCCCTGACCGGAAACAGACTGCTCTTGCCATGAAGTTCGGGCTGCCGCTGTAACTTATGGATCTATCAGCAATAGACGAATTCCTGTAATAGGTGAGTTTGTTTAAACCATGTACATGCATTGTAAAAATAGAAGCGGCTTAGCATAAAAATTAGACTCTGATGTGATGTAAAACACTGTGTCCAGTGCTGCAGATGTTCAGTGAGTAGACGATACGGTTATACAACTGTTAATGCTAACGGTGTGTAGCAATAGCAAAACTTATGAGACTCTCCTCCTGTAAAAAAAAACAACAAAAAAACAGCCCTAAGGTCGTTTGTGCAGCAGGTCATTGTGACCCAATGTTAAATTTTGTTGTTAGGCTACATCTAGTAATTATGACAGGAGCAAAGGGAAAAGTGCGGTGTTGTAATATAAAAGATTAAACTCTGCGTTGGGAAGAGGTTTCGGTGGGTGGATGGATGAGTCAATAACACACATTACTATGACACAGGAAAATGGAGTTTGATTCACATGCAAAACCAGCAGTTTATGTTGTGTCTTTTATCCATGAGCTTTCAACAAAGTTTATCACGTTGTTATTATTGTAACCATGACAACAAAGATTGGCTAATGTTGAGGAAGTACTTATTTGAACCCCCCCCATATCACGATCTTTTCCTAAACCTTACCAAGCCACCACCATTTATTATAGTAACCACAGCGATGATCAGTATTGGCTCTCAGTACAGTTGCTGTTCATTATGGTAACCATGACAACCAAGGTCCGACTCACATGCCACCTGTAGGGGTGTTGTTTCAGGGGACATTCCTATGGGTCATATCAGAGGGTTGAAAAAAACCACCTATATAGTTGTTGAGGTCGGGGGAGTTGTGGAAGTTACAAATAGCTTCTTTAAAAATTGAAAACTAAAATATCGACAAATGAAAAAGTGAAGGGGTATGAATATTTTCTGACGCCATAGTAGTAAGAAATTTTTCCGTAGATATTTAATAAGTGGGTACCGGTCATTTATTGATATCCAACTACATTCGTGATCATGGAAATAATCACTTGACTGATTTAAATCACTCTGTTCAGATCAGTTCAAAGATTCGAAGTCACAGACTCTCGCATCACCATTAAAATGCACAAGTACAAACATCAGCAACTGACTTAATCATTCACACAGCCCGGTTTTAATAACAAGCTTTGCTCTTCATAATGAAGTCAGACAGTTCTGACCTGATTATCCCACTGAAATTAGAAATTTAATTGCATAAATTTTTCAGCTGCTGGAGTCAAGGAGGCATGGCGCCACAAATCTATTATCGCAGATTCTCCTTCTCATAAGCTCCTTTCAGGCGTGATGCCATGTGGCAACAAATGACTCCCATTTGGGATGAATGCTGATGAAGCTGCAGCGCTGGTCCTCTGTCTCCATCAGAAGTAGTAATCAGGAGGTGGTTGTTTGTGACGGCAGACAGCCATTCTGCTGGCACCATTTATAACAGCAGCACACGAGGCTGCACACTCCGATCCGTTTTTCAGTGAACATGACACAAAGGTGAGTCAGAGAAGAACATGAGACTTAAAAATACCTTTATAGGAAAACTAAAGGTTATTCCAAATTGGGTTTTATTTTTGTAAGTTTTGCCGCCATTTATTTTTAGGTTAGACTCGAGAAAAAAAAAACCACAGCCACAGAAGTGTTTTTACTGTCTATAACTAGCAAACTGACTTTGAGTTGTAAAAGAGGCGTTTTCGGTTATACTTTAATCGAAGTGAGAGCACCTGTAATGTCGCTGATAATCAATTTCAGTTTCATCGACAAAAACTAAGATGAAAAATATTTGTTCATGCTCTGCTTTTCATGACAAAACTAAATAAAAAGTAACTTTTGAAAATGAAAACTAAAGAGCTGTAGCTCCTCATCAGTAAAACAGTATCATTCACCACCGAAATATTGTTCAGAAGTTGATTTTTTTTTTTCTCCAGACAAAACTCAGTCCTGCTCAGATTTGTTTCCCATAATGGCTCTTGCGATTGGATCACATCAGCTGCGGCGCCCGTCGACATGTTGACGTTCTGTCCCATGAGTACTTAGTAGTCATTGGGTTTGATCACACATCTTCAAGCTTTGTGAAGCTTTGTGACCGTATCTTACACGGTTGTGATGCTATCACAGTGAAAGAAATCTGTCCACAGACAGACACCCATAGAAACACCTGCCAAAGTTGTCAAAACCATCAAACGTAGTTCCCGCTACAGTTGGTGTCTCCAGAACCACCTTTTGCCATGATAACACACACACACACACACACACACACACACACACGCACACACACATACACACACACACACACACACACAGACACACACACACGAAGACACAGAGACTCACAAGGTGAAAACAATAAGTCAACAAAAAGTGTGAGCTATGACTAGTAAATTGACTTTGAGAAGTAAAATCTGTGGAGTTCTCCTCTACACATTTATTTTGAAAGGCTATTCATTGCTGCTTTTCCCTGTTCACATAATTTACTCAGTGCCTGCTCTATTAAAGCCTCAGTGACTGGATGCAGAACGGCAGGGAAATAAGCGGCAACGATTGCCTGCATTTACACTGAAAAGGTCAGGCCAGTTTTTATTGAATTTACCCTTTTTTTTTCCTCAACAATGTCTCCGGTGACTGTAACACACAGCGCTGCTCCTTCAGCACACCAACTGCTATAATCAACATCAAATCACTTTACCAATAAGTTTTCTGCAGTTCCACCAAGTTTGTATAAAGTCAATGATTTTTTCTGCCCGCTAGCTAGTAGAGAGTAAAAACCCAGAAAATTAAAGAATGAGATGTGATTCATGCTTTTTCTTTACACCATTAACTTTGGCACATGTTAGAATATCAGCACTGGAGAACAAGAGGTGGAAGGGTACGTTCAGCCAGTGGGTGTAATTTTCTTTTTGTTTTGCGACTGACATTTTCTAAATCTTTTGGAGTCATTAACAGCACCTGCACCTTGGCCTAAAAGCTTTCAGGTTGGCGCTTAAAACACAAAGTGGGCTGTATTTTAACAGCACTTGATGATACCTTTCCTGATTACATAATGTCTCTGAACTGTCCGATAATGCTGCTGTTTGATTTCTGGTCTGCCTTGTTCTGAAAGGCCACACTCGAAGGTGGAGTGAATAGTCAGCCATGATAGAGAAAGGGGAGACGTGATATCATTTAAGTATAGGGATAACACTACACATTTTTAGACAGTCTCATAATGTTGCATTCGGTTGTTCACATCAAAAGCGACTGAAATTGCTGTTAGAAAACGGAGGATCAAAGGTGTCTCTGCTCAAGGTATCGGCAGCCTTAAGTTGAAGTATCAGAATTGGGTTTACTAGATGGTTTTATGAATTTTACGTCAATGTGATGATTCACCTCAATTTCTTAGATATTAATTTCACTTGGTTAGCCAAAAATAGACAGCTGATTATTTAATCCATAAAAGTTTCTCAACTGATTTTCAATATATCAATATAAAATGACATGTTTACATGACTGAAAATTTTAATCCATTAATCCCACGCTTGCTCTAGTGTGTCATCAAGCTTATCTCGACTTCAGTTCAGAGACTATAAAGGGCATGAAGTTTGAAAGACATCTAATGAAAGATGCTATCAAGTTGAATTGAGGCCTGAGTCTTCTGAAACAAAATACTTCTCAGATTGCCAAACCACATTTCAAACTTTCTTTCTAAGGGGACAATTTTGATCAGACAACTTTTTATAACACGGTTTGACAGGTGTGCAGAGAGGTGTTAAAGTGTGCCGGGTGTAAAACTTCTCGCTGGATTTGTTTTTTTTAAACAATTATTCAGTGCCTTCAAAGAGAGACTGTTCAGAAATGTGTGTTATTATCCCCATTTGAATGATTCATTACATCAAGACAACAAAGACTCGCAAAAGCCACAGAGTACTTAGAGAGAGATCAGGAAGGGCAGTGTGATGCAGCCAGAAGGATTCAGTTTGGGGACAGGTAGTATAAAATTTTATGCCTTGAGACTCGTTTGTTTCTGCCATTACTAAACTTTTTATAGTAAGTGTGGGATCCAGCTTCTTTGAAATTTCGCCGACATTGAGGACTTAATCTCTGCTTCTAGCCAGTTTTTATCTTTCATTATTAGTCAGTGAACTTCATGGACATGCAGTATTAAATTTCTGGAGTGGCCTTTTCACTTCACAATTTGTCATTTTACCAGAGAAAGAAAAAAAGGTGACTTTCCTGCTTTGGCAGACACTTCAGAACGCATTAACTTTGTTCCAGGGACAAGAGATCAATCAGTCTCTGTTGTGAGAGTACTTAACAGCAGCAAGTTGGACATACTTTAACTTGGTGCATTAAGAACCTGTTCCATTTGCAATGCAGGCACCAAAAATCTACCATCATTCTCTCACATTCTCCCTATAAGCTCAATAGTTCAAAGGGGAACACTTCGGATAAATAATTCAGACCCCTCCAGAGAACAGCATCTCCGGCTGGTGATGCTGTGCTGATGTGAAGCCCAGAGCTCTTCATTTATGATCTATAGGAGATTTGAGGTTTGAGTAGCCCGTGACTTTTTCTTCTTTCTGTTTGTGATAACCCAATATGGCTGCACCTGGTGTCATTGCCATGGTGACCTTGATGTTGCAGACAACAATGGCAATCAGGTAGGCGTTGATGCCCTGCAGCAAACATTTCTCCTGAGTGTTTGTTTAAGTCTGTTTTCAGTATCTAATCATTTGTTGTTCCTCTCCCTTCACAGCTCTGACTGAAGTGTCTGCTGTCATTTTTTTTCTCTAAACAGTGTTTTATTTACCTTTTTTGCATTTTCATTGACAGTTTTCACAAACTTAATTTGAAGCATGTGTTTGAAAAGCCCTGAACATTTCCATCCAGGGTAAACCTGTTTTGTAGTTTCTGATTAGAAAAATCAGTTCAGAGAAAAAAATATTCTCACATATTCAGAAAATCTTTCATGATGTTGTCATCTTCTCCATCTTTTCTTCTCCACCTATTCTTCAAATCCTTTTGACAGGATTTTTTTTAATCGACTTCAAACTGGTCTGCTGCATGAGATGAGGAAACAGAGCAAAACGTAGGAAAACAAGGCTGCAATGCAGTTGATTTGCTCTTTAAAGTCTGAAGCTGCATTTGGCAGGATTTTCCTTTTACACCCGTCTTATCAGCAGAACTCACAAAGTTGGTCTGGGACAGAGAAAAGCAGCAGTTTTCCACTAATTGAGATAGTGTTTGTTGCCCACAAGAAATTCTCATTGGCGGGGGGAGAAATCCTTAAGCTCAATATAAAATCTTCAGTACTTGTCTGTAAAGTATCATCAACCACTTGTGTTGTTAAATGCTTTCTATGTGCAGTCAACTGGCAACATTTTAGGTAATGTCTAAGTATTGAAATTCTTTAATTTCAAAGGCTGAATCCAAGTGTTCATCCTTTAGACATGTGCACCGAGCACTCACAGCCATCTTTAGTTATGTGTGTCATAATGAATCTGAAGAGTTCACTCTAATTACATTAAATCTGCAAAGGCACTTTGCCATGAGGGGATAAAAGTGCACAATGAGACAGCACTTCACACTTTGCTTGTTGCCATGAATATGAAGTGAGGTCTTGACCTATCTCAACGTAGACTATTTTTCTGAAACAGTATTTACATGGGCCATGTTAGATACAGTGGTGCTTGAGAGTTTGTGAATCCTTTAGAATTATATATACAGTATATAGTGTGAAAGTCTGACAATGTTTTGGGTCATATTTATGCATATACATAGAAAATTCTAAAAGGCTCACAAACTTTGCAGCACCACTGTATGTACAGGGTCTCCCGCTTTACATAGTATAACAGAGATAGGTAATATACTGTAGTTTATATACAGAGAAAAACCTTCAGCTTTCCATTTACAGAAGCAGTAACATTGCTGATATTATATTGATGTCAGTCCTCAAGGTGAGCACCTTCATAACAATACACGGTACAATTTTATTGGAATTATTAAAATTATTATACATTGACATTATTAGTCGTAAGTACATTCAATATATATATGCAATTTTAAAACCTCACTACACTAAACCTGTTAAGGGCCCCTGGGCAATGATTTGCTCTGGATCCCCACTGATCCCCCACTTACTGCCATTTCCACCTCAGAGTTCCCATTAAATCCACCTTAGCCAGACCTTCTGTGTTGAAACAATACTTAATGGGGAAAATATAAACTGAAATAATAAATGTTTTAAAACAGGATTTTGACACAAATCACCTTCACTAGACTGGGGCAAATAATTAGCTAATAATGTTGAACCCTCATTAGTTGTTAATGTACTTTAGTGGTGCAAATAACTCCACACGTTTGTGACTAATGAAATTACCAAAAATCGGTGGAGATGGATCAACACGGGGCCCCTGGCAACACTCTGCCTGGTTGTTAATCCAGTCTTGGGCATCTCCAGTATAAAATGCTCTAGGAAATTCTGCATGGACAGTAGAAATAGACTACAGCCTACAGATTAGTTGCTCTGCTGCTTTATGAATACGATTATTTATGTTGCTTTTTTTGTATCTTCACATCCAAGTCGCAGTTAATCATGGGTAATTTTGTAAAGTCCTCACCCCAAGCAGACTCTCTGGAAGTCCACAGAAAGTCTGCCTGAGGCCCCTTGTGGATTTACATGAATTGTAGATTTGGACAGACCTCTGATTCACTGGGAATGTGGCCATTAATTTTGCGAGCGTGGAGACGTCTGCACTTTTGGATTCAGCCATACAGTCACCACCTGCTGCCATTTTGGGTCACTGACATATGAAGTTACCAGTGGCAGCTTTAATATCAAGTTAATGGGGTTAGGAGGCTCCATGTTGACCAGCTCATTATTAGACAGATACTGTAATTCATCACATGAATATAAAGAGTGTGTTGTCTTCTTTTGTAAACGATGTGCTTCTTTTTACCTCTGGATAAAACTACTTTTCCCTGCAGGTTTCCTGTTGCCAGAATATATTTGTATGTTTGTCATCCACTGAGCTTTTGGTACAATGTCTAGATGTAATCATCCCAATTGATATCAGAATAAAATTTGATCTCCACAATCTCTCCTCGACCGGGTCTTGCAGATCTACAGATTACCCAAAGAGTGTTTTTTTTGTGACAAGTAAATTGGATTTGGTGGAAGCGGGAAAAGGAGGGGGCAGCTTTTGTCACAGTGAAAGTAATTTCTCATGTGGTATAGCTCCAGGACCATATGCTGCTGCTATATGAAAATGATGGAGTCCTTACTCAATGGGCATGTCCATATACTTTACTTTTTCCCTGACGAAGTTTCATTGTAAAAATGGCAGAAGGTACAGTCTCATCTTGCCATGCCTCATTATGTTCAGGGAAGCAGCAACAGCGGTGTGGGGAACGTTGGTGTGTGTCCTATGAGGAGCTGTAAAGGAAATAGACCCGACAGAGTCTCTTCGAACAGGACTGCAGTCATAATGACAAAGCTGACACAGGAGAAAGACTTTGTTGTTTTCAGAGAATCCCTCTGGGCTGCAGTGCCGCCTATAAAGTAGCTCTCACTGCCAACCTAAGACAAAATCCTGATAAAATGTCTTTACATTATTGATATGTCTCTTATGCTCTCAAGACTTATTTCACCCTTTCAATCTCTGTCTCTGAAGCTCCTTTTATGTTTCCTTTTATGAACAAACAATGCTGAAATCAGCCCCTTCTGAAACCATGTTCCATTCACCAAGTGGCTGATACAGATCTGTCAGATTCATTACACTGATACACATCAAAAAAGCAGAATACATAATAAATTGTATTATTTGTTTAGTTCTCTGGGACAAATTGTAATATGAGTCAATTCCTCTGGCGCTTCTGGATCAGCGCTTTAGCTGAGAAAGACAGCAGGCACAGTTTATATGAGTCACAACTCCAAATTATAAACAAAGTCAATAATTCAATAAAACTGCCAATTGTGGCTAGATTAAATGGATTGATTATTCCATTTCAACATGAAGAGTTGCTCTGATTAGTCCATCACTGCTTGTGATTGTTCAATTTAATGTCATACAAAGTTAGTGTAAGAATGAAATATCCAGTGTCTCTCGGCCAATACTAAACTTTAAGTTTAAGCCCAAGAAAAGTTTCTGATGTGCCTGATTAAAAACAAGGAAAAGGAAAGATTACAGTCTGAAGAAGAAAGCGGTCGATGGCAAAGAAAAACACGGATCAGCATTGGTGTGGCTTTTCCTTGTTGGAGAGCGCTGAAAGAAGAGAGGGGACTGAGGGCAGACATGACGGCCGTCTGTAGGCAATGTAATTGTTACATTTACTCTACAAACCTTGTGTAATTACTCTGACTACCAAAGGGTGCAAACAAAAGTTCCATGCTGCAGGTTTAAGTTAAGTTTAGGTTAATTTGCAGTTACAGTGTTTAGTTAGTGTGAATCATAGCCCCACTAACTGTATTTATTCCTCCTTTTCTGTCCAGAAGCTGAGAGCCTAAAGTGGTGGGGCTGGTGTCTTCAAGTGGTGGAATCTCGTTTCCTGTGCACTGTGTGCAACTGGGCAGCCCTGATCTTGGATTTGTGTGCACATGGAATTCATGGTGACTCCTCTCTAGGATACCTCTCTTCACGTCTTAGCCCACCTCTCCACCAGTAAGCCTTAGCTCTGAACAGTTCCCCTGCCCCTTCTTACTATATGTCTGTCTGGAGTGTATAATGACTCTTTTAGTCCCCATGTTCATGGTGATGAAGGAACATGCCACCCAGTGCAACAGTATGGCTATTTGATGTGTTTTCAATAGTTTTTGAACAAAAATTAAGCTCTATAGCACAGAGGAATAAGATATTGTCAGTTTTGTTGTCTACATGTATATGCAAACTAGAGAATATCATTATAATAATAATAAACTTTATTTGTATAGCACCTTTCATACAAGAAATGTAGCATAAAGTGCTTTACAACAAACAAATGAAATGCACTTAGTGCATCACAAGGAAAGACATAAAATTAACATAAAAACATGTTAAAAACATTGATGTAAAATTAAAACATTAAAAACATAAATGTTAAATGACATGGGACAATAATAAAATAGTAACTAGAAATAATAAAAATAAAATAAAAAAATAATTGAAATATGATCAGTCTTATCCTTTAAATCAAGAAATCCACAAACAAAGCTGACAGACTTTGCCTGGTGATGTAGTTTTTCTTCAGTTCTGCTCAACCTCTACTCTTCTCTGTTAACTTGTTGGCCTCTAATTTGAAAATATGACTTTATTTCTGATGTCAATTACTGGCCCATATAACTCAAAGTGAGACAGAATTTGGCCTAAGCCTGTCGCATTTCCTCCCAGCTGTTTAAATAGAAAACCCTCTTAATGTAGCGGCAGAAGTGCTGCAGGTTGGTGCCGCTCTGCTCAGCCTCTGCAGCTGTCACCACAGGGATCCATTTGATTTCTGTGAGCTCCTCCTCCCCTCGGCTTCCAGCTACACTAATGACATGACTTGGTGTCATTGGCAAAATATTAGAGTGGGCAAACTGCAAGCTTCATTTAGCCAACAGTTTTCACTACAGTAGCTTTTATGGTTTTCAACACCCTGCTTATTGACTCTGACACTTTCAAAAGGCCTGAAACAGAGTGATTGACATGTGAATGAAAATATACAACAGTGCATTATTTTGTAATTTCTTCAGACAGAGAAAACGCAAATAATAAGTCCCTTTTCATGCTGTTAAATATCATAAATTATGATTCATTCATAAGAAACAAACAAAACCACACTATAGTGGCAATATATTACTTTTTAAAATTGTATGCATCAAAAAGAGAAGTCACTGCCTTAAATCAGCCTATTTGGCCATGAGGCAGAAAAGAAAATAGATGTTGGAAATTGCACCCCATCTGCTATTGTATGCTGCTAATGTAATTATGCATTTTTGAAATCCATGAGCAGAAAATCAAGTCAGGATTTTAGTATGAGGGGGTGTTTGTAATTGATATAATGGAGCTAGGGGAAAAGCTTTGAAATGAGAATGTCAGTCAGAAGAGTAGAGAAAAGTTTTTTTGTGCAATTGCTTCTCAGGCTCTTTGTCTTTGTGAGCAGACGCAACACAAAGTGCTGCCGATCTGAGTTACGGCATTATTTTGTAAGGATTTAAGAGGCTAGATTCCCTGAAAATATTAGCCCCTGCTACATGTAAGAGTCCCCTCTACCTCAGAATAACAGGCTCTGTGTTGTACAGCATCCATTTAATAGTGGGCAGCATTAATGAATGTCTCTGTGTATCTGAACATCTTGGGATTACCACCTTCTTAAAACAACAACTAAATCCTTCAGATGAAAAAGTGCATATACTCTCAGTCTGCTTGATTTTTCCAGCTGAGTGATGCTCTCAGATCTGGCAAAGCTCTGTCACACTTAGAGATAGTACGGCTGCATACTGTTTGATGACATAGGAGGTGTTCTTGGAAGTCATGAGTCCTGAAGAGATTCTTGAAGATAGAGAGGTATGAGGTTGCTCTGTCATCTGGTGGGAATGACAAGTATGGTTGAGTGTCATCTGCATAGCAGTGATATAAGAAGCCATGTGAGCAGATAATTGGATCTAAGGAGGTGATGTATATTGCTAAGAGAAGGGGTCCCAGTACCAATCCTTGGGGCTCTCCTGTGAGGAGGAGATGGCATAAGGACATTTGTCCTTGCCATGACAATGAAGGACCACCCAGTATTTGCATAGCCCAAAATCACAAATGACAAATTTGGCTCAAAGGGCTTTAAAATCCATACAACATACAACACCCTGCATTCTTAGATCCAAGTTTTTAATAAGGAACTGATTGATTGATTACTGTAGTCTGTAGTCTGTTGGTGTTCTGTAGAAATTTTACAACCTGATGACCTCTCCAACTTAATATTTAATGGAAACACAATGCTTAATTAAGTTAGTGAGTGTTAGTAGTCCTCACAATTATCACCCGTCTGACCTGAGTTGGTCGCAAATATGCGAAAAGGAGGCATTCCTGCTTAACCAAAAGATGCAAAGCAACATAATGGAGTTTAAGGAAAGACTGTAGCTACAGCTAATGCATGAAAGTCAGATGTGCTCCACATCCACCCCCCACTGCTATAGTTCAGTGTCAGATTCCTCCCTTTGGTAGCAGCAGCATTGCAGCACAAGATAGGTGTATTGAATATGATCATCAGGGTATCAAGCTTTAATTATATTCTCCATATGGTATACTTTCTGCCTGGTGGTACTTTCTTCCCTGCAGTGGTGTTGGACACAAATAATGACATACATAATCCTCCATTACAACTCTGTCTCTTAGAAATGACCTTTATAAACAACACATTTGCAACAACACATATTTCTGAAGGAAATGTAATGTGATTGGATCATGTTTTCTATTAACTTTCTGCCATCTTGCAGTACAATATCCACTTGTAGTGACTCCAGCATTATCAAGCTGTTCACGGTTATATTTGGGCATTCACAGTACCAATACGGACATAGATACTTTTACGTCTCGATGACTCCTTCAAATCCTTCAAATGAAATAATCTGGGAGGGAAAAATCACTCTGTGGTTGAACTGAACAACCCACACTAAAGTCATGGCCTGTGATAAGGGGGCTTAAGTACACATGGTTTCATTTTAAAGAGGTTGGAAACCACTGCACTAAGGTTAAGTGAAGTTAAAGGTTAAGGGTGGTGATATAGATGGGTGACAGATGAAATTAAAAACCTACATAAAGTGTCTTAGTGAGGTGTTGGGCCACCATGTGCCACCAGAACACCTTCATTGCTCCTTGGCCCCGATTTAAGTCACTGGACTCTACTGAAAGGATGGACACCATTCTTCAAAACATTTTGGTGTTTTAATGATGAGAGGGCGCTGTCTAACACATTCGTCTAAAACCTCCCAAACGTTTTCAATTGGGTGGAGATCTGGTGACTGGTGACATTTTGATGCACTAGTGAGTATTTACAGCAGGAGGACAACATATGTGGGACTGACTCAGAAGAAACTACAATGTCCATGGTCATATTGAAGGAACATGTCAAACACTGCAAGTGTATGGCTCAGTGATGTGCTTTTAATAGTTTTTTGAAAAACAATGAAGCTCTTTGGCACCAAGGAATGAGATATATCAGGCTTTGGTTTCCAATAAGATCAGCTCTTTGTTGTCTTTTCATGGGATTTATTGAGAAAAATATAAATTATCACCAGACCTATCCTTTAAGGATATGATGGATGTCTGACCAAGGGAGAAACCGACTAACATAATTATCTTAAATGGACTTATTATGGTATTGATTAGTCTATTGAAATTGAGTGGAGGGATGGAGGGATCAAAGGAGTACTGGACAGAGATGAAAAAAGGGTCACACATGAGGGAATGAATCAATTTGGGATCCAGAGGAGATGAAAGTCAAGTTGAGGAACCCGGGGAGTTGAGGCTCAGGATGGGTGCAACATTTTGTTGATTAGGTATGTCATGGCAGCATCTTCCCCCCCTGAGGTTCTGTACAGAGAGGAAGAGAGAGAAGAAGAGAGTGAAAGGAAAGGGAAAATAGTTAGAGGGAAGGATGTGAGGAAAAAAAACACAAGGTTACGTCCAAACACTGGAAGTTGTGACAGGAAATTAAACATGAGGTGTGGTTTTTGTTCCTGAGAATTTTTTTTTGTATTTTCCAGGTTTAAATGTTCAGGTGTGTACAAAGGTTTTGGCACTCCTCAATAAATTCCATACTTCATTGATATTTGACGTGAAAAGAAGTAAATACAACAAATAGACATTAAAAAATGAACCTTTCTTCAAAAGTAAATGCACTGTTACTTTTTATTTTATGAAACGCCGACAAATCCTAATGACAATTATGGCCTAACATTTTTTTTTGCAATAACTTTTTTATTGTCTTTACTGCAGAGGTTGTATTCACTTGTTTTCACCTCAAAAATCAAATTGCCCAAGGGTGCCTAGATGTTTATATAGAACTTTAAGTGGTTTTAACAGCTAAGACTTTGAACAAAACACAGAATCCAGTCTCTAACAATATAAAGTTATTGACAGTAGCATACTTTACCTCCTCAGTCAGACACTGCTTTAGATAACAAACACCTCAGAGCTACTGTTTAGTAGTTAAAGCTGAAAATCTCTATTTGAAGTATGGTACCACCTGTTAGGAGACAGTCTCCTCACTCCTGCCTTTGTTTGAGTTTAAGCTTATCTGACTAAACTTTCTAAAGCTAAAATTGATTACTGGTGCAATAACTGCATAAAACTTTGTTGTCCTCATCTTTAATGTAGCACAAAATCTGGGCACAGATGTATTCATCTACACTGTTTATTGTGATAACCAGTAAGGAAGTGTTAGTAAGCGTTTATAACACATTTAAGAAAATTTGAACAATCTTTAATCTCATCATATTATGTTTGAATACAAACTGCAACAGCAAATACATTTTTATTCAATTGTAACTACATTATGTTTTCTATTATTGTAATGAGGATATGTTGTTAATTTAGATATTTGGCAAGTCACTAATATGTTGATACTGAAGTTATCAGTAAAACGGACAAAGTATTTGTTTTCACAGTATCTGATCTTGCAGTACAGTTTCCGCTTGAAGTGTCTGCAGCCTCCATCGCAGTCATTAAAAAATGCAACACTTCATTCAAGCAAAAGACGATTATGAACATAGTCCAACGATTACATTTCCTACAAAATGTTTTTTGCTGTTGCAGTTTATAGTCGTATATAAACTGAATTTCCTGGAGACAGGGTTGGCTATTTACTGTATAATTTCACTGTATGAATCTTGCACTGATAAAATGCTTACTGTTTAACACTGGGACTTATAGTAACACTATAGAGAACAAAGGAGTAACAATTGGGCATTTTAGAGGATCGGAGAAATCAGTTTTACCACAAGGTACATTTATTTTTGTAAAAGCTGGTGATATATTTCTTCTATAATGAGCACTATTTCTCTATAGCAGCTTTTATCATAGGGACATCCGATATTCTGTTGGGGCAATTTTACCTAATAGCTGCTGTGAGCAAAAGGGCAGAAGTTTTTACTTGATACTGTAAGGGACAGCACCTATGCTGTAGAAAGTCTAAGAACATAAGCTTAAATCACCATACAGTTGGCTTTTGTAACTGTTAAATATATTACAAGATAATTACTTTAGTAGTATAATCCAAACAAAATTACTTAAATACTGTAATTTATTTCTCATTTCCTCTATATTGTCCAGTTGTCACCCCTCAGAGTCTCATTTTCCACCACTGTACCTACATTCATGTGCCACTAGGAACCATTATTTATTATTTTATTGGTACGTGATTCATACAAAAAAAAAAATAGTGTGTAAATCATGGGTTGTGTTACAAAGTGTTACTACTGTCACTATCAGATTTTACAGTGTTATACAACATTATTTCTGTCTTTATTTTACCCTGAGATTAAGATAACAGTGGAAATCCATGCTGTACACTGAACAAAGATTACTGTATTAATGTGTTTTATAATACAAGAAAAAACAAATTCACCACTTCACTTGAATCACGTTTATTTGCAGAATAAAGGTCTGTCTGCAACATAAAAGTAGCATAATACAACTATAGAAACCTGAACGCACAATTCATAGGTACAGACAAAAGGACGGTACAAACTGAAGGCAGTGCTGCTTCATTCATCAGCAAGGTCTTATGGTATTAATCAGCTTGCCCTGTTACACTCCAATATTAAACCACTCTGAAACAGCAAGCTATGTTCACAAAAAATGTTTCTTTTTGTCAACAGCTGTTTTGCCCGTGATTGTTTTCCTTCTCGCTCCTGTCTTTCTTTTCTCTTTTGTTAGCCTGATTTTGCTTTGTTGAAGTTACATAATTGTTTTAAAGTTCACCTGAAGTCTCTGGCATCAGAACAAAAAAGATGAAATATTTGTGTCCACCTTATTGCAGGAGTGGAGTAAACCATGTACACTTCTCTGAGGCTCTGATATTGTTTTAGAAGAAGAATTAATCCGTCAAACTGCAGCCAACAGTAATAGTTGACTTAATAACATACTCCTAACGTGACATTTCAAAATAGATAAGTTAAAACAAACTTTATTTCCAGGGTTTTTGAGGGCCCTCCTCATGCTTGGTCCCTTTCCACTATTCCCTTCACCACTACATCCTCAGATAACACAGCTGGTTTCTTTTGTAGACAAAACTAAGAGGGAGAAAACGTGGTGCTTGAAAACTTTTAATTTAGAATATATGCCACAATAATAGCCCCAGTGTTTCCTTCTTCTTGAGTTTCTTTCTTCCTGACAAATGAGCACCCTTCAACTTTTTCACTCCCTGTCAGCTCAGCCACAGCTCTGCAAATTGTGTCAAACCTCCTCCTCTTCTGTTTTGAAAAGTAAGAAGAAGAAAAAAAAAGTGACTATGCCATGACAACATGGTGTGTGCGCACAGATTCTGTAAAAGATGTAAATAGCACAAGGGGGAGATGACAGACCTTTCTCCCCTCCTCCAGCTTGTCCGTCAGTCACATCCTCAGCCTTCTTCCCACACCAGCCTCCACCAGCAGCCTGCATCACTCAACCTAAATTCCATCTCAGAAAACACCTCCCACCCTCCGAGTGTAGTGTTTCCTGCTGCACCACCTGCGCCAGCTCCACAAACTGCAAACCTCAAATTGTGGTGATGGTAATTTTTTATTTTGTAGTGTTTCACAGTTATTTTATTGAGTGAGTGGACTTACTTACACAGGACATAGATGATTTGTAGATTTAATTTGTTAAATCTTTATTCATACTTTATTTCATTCTGATCTATACTTTTTCTGGTTTTATGTCTTTTTCAAACCGCTGTGTGACTAATGTTTAAAAAGTACTATATTAATATCATGATTATTAACAGAATCATGCACATGAGCCTTGCAAAATGTCATTCCTCTCTGTACGCACTGTGCAGTATTTCCCGCTGTGGTGTTAAAATGATGGACAGACACGGATCTGTACATTTTGTACAATCTGAATGTCTGATGTAAATATACATGCGCAGGTGTCTGCTAATGTAGAACACTTACACCTATGATTATATATGGCCGGTTTAATCTCAGCATGATGCCTATTTTTTCATATCCTGTATATAGGCTATTTCCCATCATATATTTTCTCCATATCCCTGTCATTTGTTACATATCTATTTTAAATTGTGCTGTGCAATGTTTGGCACAACCCAAAGTTACAAACATTCACAAAAAGAAAATAGTGTTGGGCCTTATGTGAAGCAGAATTTACATTCAGTGCACAGTTACATTCAGGTACATCACCATTAACGAAAGAGGCAGGTTTAAATGGAAACTCATGTTCATGTCTGACCAGTGTTTCATCACTGCAACAGTATTTTCTTATATCTTCTTCTAAGTTTTTCATTATTTTTCATTATTAATAGCTTCTGTGGCTGCTACTTAAAATGCCCCTGCGCATATTTGTTCCTCCATGAATCAAATTTTTCTACTTAGTGTTCCAGAGCTGAAGTTTTCCAAAGTTGGTCTAAATTCAAAAAGCCGTTTGCTCTATTCTTATGTAGATTCTTCTTTATTGTGTCTTCTTATTGTGATATTTGCTTCCCTCTCCCCCAGACCCTACAAAAACAGAAATTTATTTCTGCCTTATCTTCAGCTGTATTTCAGCAGTGAAAAATCTGATTTTAATGTGAATGTGGACGGTGAATGCAATCTGCCATCTGCAATCTGTGAGAATGCAAAGTGAATACTAATGGAATTTGTGAGAATGAGCCTTTGTGGCGCTGAAGTTCAGACTTTCACCTTAAAGCTAAATGTTTTCATCAGCTCCATCACAGAGATGTGTTTAGAGTTTTCGTGCAGTTGCTCTAAAATTATGAATTTAAAGCAATTTGACATTTTGGGAAATATATTTATTGGCTTTCTTGTCTTTCTGGGAGTTAGATGAGCAGACTGATGCCACTCTTTGTAAAATATAAAATGTAAATATTAGGCTGAAGCCAGCAGCTGGTTTACACTTAAAAATTAAACAATAAGCTGAATAATGTATAAATTAGTGAGCTTTATTATTGCTGGAGGGTGGATATGGTTACCTCTGAACACAGGAGACTGCATTAGTCATTTCAACAAGTGATGCAAAACCACATATGTTTACATTGTAGTCACAAAGTCCTCTAGGGACCTTTATAATTATGACAGGAGCAAAGGAAGGTGATGTCAGGTCATGTTGGTTCACGCGTCATGCGTCACGCGTCACGCGTGGATGAATGGGTTCCCTATAACTGTAAACATCAACCACAATGTTTCCTTCAACTTAAAGTGTATTTTTAACTTTTTTTTTGTGGTGATAGCGGCGACAGATCAGAAAACGCTTGTGTGGCTCTGGAGGGCATGGACTTTTATTTTGGAGGACCTGTAGAACAGAGCCAGGTTCAGCCGGTTCCCCTGTCTTGTCTTCTGTTCAGATAAGCTTCAGGCGGTAGCTGCACACTGAGCACACAGACATGAGGGTGGTGCTGATCGAAGATTGCTCAGCCTTAACTACAAAGTGAGGCTGCATCAGAGACAAGCGTCTCATCCCAAATATCTTCCATGTTAAATATTCACTCTGTTTGCTCAAACGTGCATGTGGACCACAGAAAACAGAAACCTAACACAAACTGTCCCCCAGTGACTGAGAGCTCTGTCCACAGAAACCTGTAAACATCGGCAGGTGTGTGCATTTGTGGGGACTGAACTCTGTAAAATTACCCTCTCATACCATTATGGAGCTACCAAAGTGCAAAAAATTACCTTGTCAGATCTGAAGCAAAAATGTCAGGTGGTTCTGTGTGTGTGTGTGTGTGTGTGTGTGTGTGTGTGTGTGTGTGTGTGTGTGTGTGTGTGTGTGTGTGTGTGTGTGTGTGTGTGTGTTTGGCAAAGTTTAGAGTCAGAGGTTTGATAATCACTGTGTCCATATGTGTGTTAAACCTGAAAGCTTGCGTATGTGCCAGTGAGGCCGAGGGAGGGGGAGAGTCAGTTTGCTAAATAACATTGGCAAGAAAATGAGCAAAGGAGACACACATGCCTGATTTTGCTCATTAAATATTAAGACACAAGAGTTTAGAAAGCAGTAAATACTGCAGCTCCTGCATGTGTGTTATAACCCACCATTTCCACATTATAGTCATGTGTCCTCGTCTTTACCTTGGGGGGGGACAACTGACTTTAGCATACTGAGGCGTGATAGTGCTGAATGTCAAGTACATTGAGAGGAATGTTGAGAAAGCTGCGTTGAATTTAAAAATCAAATTAATATGTAAATCACCAGCTCAAAATGACAGTGAGACCTTCAAAATGAAAGCACAATAAGCAGGAAAAAAAGATACAAATCCAAATGTAAAGCAGTGCTCAGGCTTGTGGCTGCCATTGACTCTGAGAGCATGTCCTCTGGACCTGAGCCAGGTTTAATGAAATTAAGAAGAATTTATGTGTTTATGCAATTTCTAACATATGACTAATTATTTTTAGACAAAATATCTTTAGAATTGAGCTGAAATGATTTTCTGATTAATTGATTAGTCTGTCAAATTCGTCTGCTACTATTCTGAAAAGCAATTAATTGTTTCAGTATTTCCAGCTTCTCAAATGTGAATATTTGCTGGTTTTCTTAGTCTTACATAAATATCTTTGGGTTTTGGACTCTTGGTCAGACAAAACCTGAAATTTTAATGTGTCTGCCTTTGTTTTACTTTAACATTTTATGGACCACATGATTACTTGTATTTGAGAAAATATGTATAATATTAAATTATAACCATTGTTTGTTGCAGCTGATTGATGGCTAGTGAAACATTTTTTAGGCAGCTGGGGTTCTGTTTGGGGAATTTGAATTTCTGAACTTCATATTCTCATAATCCTGTCTAAGGCCCTGATGCACTGATGGGTTCTTATAGAATTCCTAAAGCAGATTTCCAGTGGCTTTTTTACTTTGTGTGTTTGAAAACAAAAATAAATCTTTAGTTAAGATTGTTGTGATGTTCCTTGACAAAAAAATACATAATTTTAATGACTGAACAACATGGAATTAATTATACGAATAAATAATTGAATGAATATTTGATAATACCAGATTTACCGTGAGTAGAGACCTGCACTTGCCATTCATGTTTTTTTGCAGAAACAAAACAAAAACAAATCATCTTTAGTTATGCTGACATCAGCAGCATCTTTCATAGATCATGACACAACAGACAGCCTAAAACAAAATGCATTTGATTTTTGTTTTTCGGTCATTAATTATAAATAGAAGAAAATCCTAAAGAATCAGGGCTATGACTTGAGGGGCATAGACTAGTGTAGGTGTATTCATGTTTATACAAAGCCATGCATAAAGTTGCACCTGTTATTGACGGAAGACGTAGGCCTGTCTTAGTAAAGGTTGTGTGTCTTACAGCATTGATTTTTCCACCGGTGTTGAACTCTCCGTGGACGGGTGGTGGACAGAACTGTGAGCGACTGCAGCCTGTCAGTGTTCGCACTCTAGCTGGTATCAGCTTTACATGACCACATCTGTCCAGGGGCCTGCTATTGAGCCACATGATGCAGCAGCACCGGTTATCAGATTCAAAGGGACTCAGTTGCCATGACGCCCAAGCTTAGCCTTGTGTTCACACAGCAGATGTTTACCGTCTTCTACTCATTTTTCTTTTGTTCCTTGTCTCCTCACCTTTCCTCAAGGAGCTGTGATGCACCAATTGTGAGCAGCGCAGGAACACTTGTCAGATCACGATGTGCTGGGCTGGAATATACACCCACTTCAGCTGTGTTGTGCAGCAGAGGAGGCATCCTCGCACCCACTGGATGTCCTTGGGATAATTGGCGCAGAACATCATGTTATTGCCACCCCCACCCCCCCCCTTTTTTTTTGGTGCTGTCTGTTGTGAAGTCTCTCCCTGTGGAAAAAAATGATTATGTTCTCTTGCTTTGTCTGTGCTCAACCTTGGCAGTGTCATGTGACTAGTCATTTCAATCCTCACTGGTTGTCATGCCAACAGTATATCTAAGGCAGTCATGCCAGTTCAGTGACAGGGCTGGGATGTTTGCACTTCACAGACAGGCAGGTAAGTGCACACAGTAGGTCATTTGTAATTCACCTCGTAGTTCTACTTTTTTTTGAACAGTTCCTTGTGTCATGTTAGCTTGTGTAAGAAGTTGGCAAGTTAATGTTGATATTGCACTTTTTGCCATTATTCATATGCAGTCTAAGGGGTTAAGAGATGATTAACAGGTTAGGAAGCATTTACTACGTAAAAAAATGTTTATTTTGGCTGACATTGCATTAAATCTTTGCTTTGAGTTTTCGTTCTTCAGGGCCTGAAAAGTCCTTAACATCCAGTTTCCTCCCTTCCTCCTTTAAAGCCCCTGAAAGCTTGGTTTTAAATCTTAAACACATTTCCCTAAAGTTCACAAAATAATAAATTTAGTCATTTTCTATTAAACGTTTACACTCAGCTTATCTGCTTCATCAGGACTGTGCACTATGAGCTTGTACCAGCTTTTCATTGAAACTGTATGATGTCTGAAACGATGACATGTTTTTGTTGTTGTTGTTGTTGTTTTTGTTGTTGTTGTTGTTGTTGTTTTGTCCTGTGTATCAATTTATATACATTTCTGCAAAATTCAGCCCAACATACTTGCTATCTTCAGAAACTTTGGTAGCTCCACTAGAAGTTAAAATTACATTCAAATAAATATAAATATAAGAAGTTAAACTTACAACCGGTCTGACTCTTTGGTTGAACTGTCCACAACTCATATTTAAGGAGTGTGACACTCCTTGGTGACACAAGCCAAAAAGTGTTTTGAGTTACTGATGCATTTTAGTGCAGTTATTTCATTTGGGTATGTTTCGTTTGCCTCTGTTTGGTGAAATTAAACTTAATTAAATTAGATTTTTTTATTATATTATTTTATGCCTGCTTTATTCTGAAATAGTCTTGCCACAAAAAGTCTCACCGTGGTGATATTATTCCATATCAATGACAGTCACTGGGTGTAATATTACTGCTTAGAATTATTATCACTGTCTGTTACCTCGGGAGGACGAGCTGAAGATATTCACTCGTTATTTCATCCAAATGACTTTTTGTTTTTTTTGTTTGCCATTAAGAGTTCGTCGTGACCCAAGATAAGTCTCCAGTTTAATTTATCATCACCTGCAAATGCACAACTCAGAGATATACACTGAGTAAGCCTGCGAGAGTAAGTGCTGTCTGTTTCCCCCAAATATCATGAATAATATTGTTATAATACAGAGAAGATCCCAATATGCCTCGCTGTGTTTGTGTGTGTGTGTGTGTGTGTTTGGGGGATGAATTCATAATCAAAGCCTTCTGGTGTTAAACTTCTGTATCACTGATTACTAATTAATTTAGTGCTATAGCCATAGACTAAACAATTAAATCTAATACTTAAAAAAAAATTCTGATTCACATTCGCAGCTATTGTTGTGAGTAGTAAGATTTAATGAGTTGGAGCCTCAGGCATCCCCAGTCCAGATGGGATATGTAGTCCTCCAGTGTGTCCTGGGTCTGCCCCGAGGTCTCCTCTCAGTCAGTCTTACCCAGAGCACTTCCAGACAGGAGGCACCCAGCAGGCATCCTCACCAGCTGCCCTGCTCAGCCCTGTTCACCAGCCGAGTCTGACACAAAGCCTGCATGACAGGCAGCCAGTCTCACTGTGTTTCTCACCTGGATGGGACAAGCCTCCTTGTCCTGGGAGGATCGTGAACTCAGACTCAAGAGATGGGGGATCTGATCCTCACCTGAGCTGTGACAAGCTGAAATACAAAGTGGTCCAATGCACTTTGAGGATCATGGTCTAATGAAGCCATGAACAGCAGAGTGGCCACCTACATGTCATTAAAACCTTCACATCCGCACTTAATTACCTTTTATTTATGGGATATCAGGAATGTCTCCTATAACAAATAAATGAAAAAAAGCAAAAGAAAGCACTCACACAAAAAATAATGAATCAGATGTTGAACAGAAGGGGTGCAAAAACCCGAACAGTAAGAGCTGCACAATTCAATCTCCAAATGCAAAACAATGTCTATAATTACAGTTATTTGTGGTAAGACAGTTTTCACAGTGGGAGCATTATTCATTATGCAGACTCCAACGTTCTAATAAAACAAGATGTGCTTTTGATCATGTTAAACGATTTTAATCACCAGATGGAGTTTGCCAAGTTGTCACAAAAAGGTAGACGTTCAAATCCATCCAGACCTTGAGGAGACAGTTAGCTTAGCTTAGCTTAGTTTAGCTTAGCTTAGCTTAGCTAGGCTTCATGTTGAACATCATGTTATTTTTACACTTTGGCTGTTGTACTTATCAAACAAATTATATATAATGTGTTAATAACTGTGGGTGTGGTGGTCAGCAGATTTCCCTGTTTCCACTCTAAGCTAAGCCTAGTTGAACAATTCCCTTACGACTGGGAAAACTGGCTGCTGAGAATTGATGTAGTTCTTTAAAAAAACAGCTTAGGAGATAAAAAGTTATTCTTAAAGCTGCAAGCTCAGATACATTAAGAGCAGTCCTGTGACATGCAGTTGTCTTTCTGTGCCTTTACAGTCCAGTTCATAAGTTGCACACAAGCTTCTTTCATTAGGATTATAGGATGTACGTACAGTTGATGGAAGCTTGCCTTAGATATAGTAAAGTAGGTGTTAATCTTTTTTTGTGATTTCTGATTTTCAGCTTAACGTGCAGCGTGTTCACTCACATTAGTGGTCCTGACTTATGATTCATAAAATGTGTATGAGGACGCTTGCAAAGGCAGTATCATCAGAGAGCTGCAGTGTTCACTCAGCTGAGACGTCCTGACTTTATTGCATTTTGTATAAATTTAGCAGGAACAGGGAGATAAACAAATGCTGATTTGCCTTTTTTCCTGCTTGGAGTGCAAACTATTTCTTATTTCACCACCATCATGTCTTCCACTTTGAGTTATTATTTTATGACAGATGAAACAACATACAGTATACTGCATATTCACAAACATATTGTCTACTGACACTGAAATGCCATCACCCAAAATGTTGGGTGTGTTGTTTTGTTTTTGAAGATATATCATATTTGATATTTCATGTTCAAATTCAATGCTTTTCGTTTTATGAACAAAAATAAGTAATAAAAGTATATTTCTTGTACTATATGTTGTTTGGTGATGGATTTGACTGACTCTATCTATCTATATACAATTTAAGTTAGCTTTATTGTTATAACGCTTGCATACAACACATTGTTCAAGCCATGCTGCAACCATGTGAAAAATAATTCAGTTGCAATAACAAAAAGCATATAATAATGTTTCATGAGGTAGGATAATTTAAGTGTATACTGCAAACACAGGATGGTAACAGTGCCAGTAGTTCCTTCTGATCAATCTGTCCCCATAGGAAACATTTAAAGTATTTATTTGAATCCTTAAATACTTTTCTTATATCTCCCCTGCCAACCTTTCAAATATGTTTCATCTGTTTTTGCCTCTGGTGCGAGGTCATTTGATTTGTACATGAAAAAGAAAAAAAAAAATCAAATTTATAAAAGCACAAACAAACCCAGTATTCCTGACAGCATTTCAATACGGAGTGTCCTTCTGAACTTATAGAGGCTTTCAAGGGGGAAGGGTCAACAATAGGAAACATCATTATCTACCAACAACTTGATGCAGAACGTGGTAATGCCACTATAGACACAGGTGAGATCAGATCGACAGGTTATCGACAGATAACCCCTAACTACTGTTTTGAAACTAATCAAATCCATGCATCATAATTGTGGATGATTATGCATTGTTTGATATAATTGAGCAAAAGTTCAGCATGGTTCATTTTAGAACTGGAGTAAACTGTAATTTCATATGAAGCGACTGCAGCTGCAGAGGCATCGTACAAAGGCTCATTTGTCTTGATAGTTTTCTCAGCGTTTCACAGAATTATGAGGAAGTGCTGCATTTGATAAATGAGCTCAAAGTTAGTTGAACTGCTTACTGGCAAAAAGGCAAAAGTATCTGCTTACAGTACATGTGGCCTATTTTCAGATGGAGTTGACTCATGCATTAGCCATGTGATAACCTTAATCACTGGTTTAGCCTATTTATTAAAAGTATGAGCAACTGAACTCTCACGTTTCTCAAGGAGAGGAGAGGTGTCAAGATTCAGATCAGGGGAATACCAGTGGGAAACAAAGCTTCGATGAAAGCAGGAATCCTAGACAGATATTGTTTATTCAACCTTAGTTGGCCTCTCATATTGATGAGGTTGTTCCTGATGCATTAGTGAGCTATCTGGGAAATTCTGGCTTGGATTCTGTCGACCAGAGCTCCTTCCTGAAAAAGCCTTGAAATGTGGAACAACCTGTGGGAGACAGGATATTACCGGTAGACTGGTGCAAAATGCATTATGAGTCCTGAGTGAACTGCTATCTGCTTCTCATCCAGCACCTCTGTAATGTGAACCATGTGAGGCAAAGGAGCACTTACCGCCTCATGGGTTTAACCTGCACTGCTGGACTGGAGTCCACTGGCTATTCATACATCCCTCTCTACAAGTTTGTAGGCATGCAAAGACGAGTAATTACTAAAAGCATTGTAAACATGAATTTATTGAAGCATTTAATTAATTTAAGTATTAATTTAATGATATGTACGTCTTCATTTAGTATACAGGTATGTTTGAGCCAACAAACAACTCATGCAACGGTACCTTAATGTTGACATCTTACACAATGATGTTGGCAATGTGATTAGAAATTAATTTTATTTGATTATGAGGCTAATTTTCTATTTCTAATATGCTCAAATGGCAATAAAGTGTACAAACAGTCCGCCAAATTAGAACTGGCACCGAGATCACATAAGACTCTCTGTTCCCCTGGGCTCTTTTCTCTGATCCATGGACTCAAAGTGAGTCACTGGAGGACAAAATGTTATGTGCCACAACTGAAACGCAGATGGCCGTGAGCTTTGCTTGAGCCATCACTCATTGCTCACTCACAGGTTAGCATGCCAACCAAGACAGAGAAAACTGTCACTGTACACCAGTCACTTTGGCAAACCACCCTGCTGCCCAAAGTCTAAATGCTCCATGTGGTGGATATTACAAAGTTACTGGAATCAGAATAATAAGCAAATTAAATTCAAATTATGTGAGACATTTTTTGCTGGAACATTTGGTATATGCTATATCAGGTGTTTTTATGTTAAGAGTAAGACTGATGCTTCCTACACCATGCTGCCAACTGTTTTATGGCAGATGTATGTTATATTTAGAGGTGCTGCATGTTGAAGACATAAAAGACAATCAATTATTTTGTGCTCTGGTGACAGAGGATTATAGCTATCCAGGCTGCATAGACATCATATTTATCACATATTTAACTGCTGCTGGTTGTCAATCAAATGGATGTGAATACTTAATCGTGCATTCTGCAGAAATTACATGAAGGCTACATGTAAGAAAACCCTGCACATTTCAGCATGCTGTCAAAGTATATAAATCAAGCTTAAGAGAATTCAGGTAAAAAACAAAATAATCACTTTTCCAGCCAATATACAGACAGTCATGTCTCCCGCAGGACGATCACCTGACCTTTAATCTGGTACCATCATCAGATCAATACGTCATTTTGTCCAATGCTATAATTTATGACCAAATACCTGCAACACTAATTACATCCCCATCTGCTAATTGGCAAATGTTAGCATGCTAATATGCTAAACTCTTAAGTTGAACATGATAACCCGCATACCCAACATCAACATGTTAGTATTGTCCCTTGCAGCTTGTTGACCTGCTAGGCTCACAGAGCTGCTAGCATAGCTGTAGCGCTCAGTTTTCTATTGGTATTCACCACCAATGACTAGCCAAACATCATATTGAGTAATTACTACATTGTTTATTTTTCAGTGATCTAAAACGTAATTGATAAACAACTAATTTTGGTGTCAGTCCCTCTATAGATTTTTTAAATATACATTTTCCTGTAGTACCAGGGTGCTAACACGTAATACACAGGAGAAATCCATCACACAGGTGGCAGATATCTGGATTTCTTCTTTAAAAAAAAAAACCTTTAATAAATGTCGCAGCAATCATAGATACTCAGTTATCTGGCTTACTTGCTAGACCATAAGGTACATGCCTTTACAGTTAATTGCCTGATACAACCTCATGAGCTGTCGGCAGATATTCCCAGGAATGTAGGAAACAAAACCCAGAAGTCGACACGGGGCGCTGAAGGTACCAGCAATGCAGAAATGAACTAAACCACATGATCAAAACATAACTCCCAGAATGCATTGCAACATCACACACTGATATGACAGTAAAAGTGCACCTGAGGGTTACGTTTTCCTCCCAGGGTTTTAAGAGGCAACCTGGAGACTGGAAGATCATTACTGCCAGCTTTCTGTGCAATCCAAGAAACCCTGAGTAGAAGAAGAGAACCTCTGTTTTTTCTCCTCTCACTCCTTTGATGTTTCCTTGAACAATCCATTTATCTTCCAGTTATACTGTGTGCTAGAGCTAATCAGTTATCAACAGTTGAGGAGGAGAGCTTTTATTTTGGGACGCTCTCAGGTCTGAATCAGTGTGCGGAGCTCAGCTTTTGTTTGTATCTAGTGCAGCAGATCATGATTGTAAATAATGTGTTCTTTCTCTGTTTGCCTAAAGATGAATGAGAATCAGCCTGGAGAAGATTTACAAACAAGTCAGCTGCTTACACTGACAACCTGCCAGCGGTCCGTTTTGCCAAAAAAGAGAAATAAATGCACAGAAAAATGAGCCTGAAACTCCTTGAGATCTGTGCATTTTTTTTTTTTTTTCAAGACCTTCCTGTTGTTTTCTGACCATAAATGTCCCCTCATTTTGTGAAGTAGAACATTTTGTTAATTTCAGACATAGACGGCAGCCATGGCTGAGTGATATTAATAATTACACCTGTGTTGATTATGGAGCCATAGCCTCTGTTCAGTCCCGGCGTCGGGGCAAGGTTTGTCTGCCGAGGCAATCCGTGGCCACAAAATGTCACATTAATGCATCTATTCTGATTTTATCTGACATCGCAGCCACTCAGCTCCTGCCTCCTTGGCCTGCACCACTGATTCTGCCATTGTGTAAGACAGTGTGAAGAAGGAAAAAACATCAACTCAAATGTTTGCATGGAAATGGCCAAATGAATAAATGGAAATTAGATCATTCATAATCAGCGAATTGAATCTGTTTTTATTACAGCCAAGCAAAGGCCATATCTTTGTTACTGTGATTCATAACAGACTTGTTAATTTGGTGGTGTGTAATCTGATTGAATGTGTTGATAACTAGCTGCTTTATCTTGAGGTCAGAGTGAAGTGTGCAAAAAAAAACAAAAAACTTGATAAAATGTGTATGAATCATCTTGTGTTGTCGCATCACCAGTCAATCTTGTCTGAGTTTTATTTTTAAGTGTGCAGATGAAATATTTGGCCTCTGATTTTTTTCTTCTTTCAAATATAAATACTGACTCACATTTACATATCGAAATTGTTGGTTTGGATCGGAAAATATCAGGAAAGTGAACAGTTGGATATGTGCAAAGTAAAAACAGTTATTAAGGGGGTAAAAATACATGATAAGGTTGATGGCTTCTACATTTGCAGCTCCACTAGCATCAAAATGAAGTAGTCTGCTTTCTGTGGTTTGAGGTTTTCAATTTTGGTTAATTATTCACACAATAAACAGACATGTGTTGACTATCAATTAAGTGTGCAACCTCTATCTGCCTTTTGGCATTGCTGCAGACATTCAAAACAGAATGAGTGGAAATGAAAGGAAAGCCAATTCAGTGCCATTAAAAAGTTACCTTCATTTGGAGACTTCATAGGAAAAACGCACCTTTTTGTTCCTGCATAATGTAGAAATCTTGTTCACAAATACCTTATGTATTAGGAAGATAACATGGTTATTCTAAGATGTTGTTAATGTAGTTTTTTGTGCTTTGTGCTGTGTTCAATCCGCGTCTTTGTCCGAGCACATCATCTGCTAAGAGGAGCTTTGGGAATTCAAATCAGATCCTTTTTTATAAGCCTCCGCCACCACTGTCGTCTGCCTTGTTCCTATGCACCGCACTTGACGGCTTCATGGGTTGGGCAGATAAAGCTATATGGAAACACGTGACAGGGCTTGTAGGAGCGACGCTTCATAAGTGTGAAGACTCAGAGAAAAAAGCTGGAGAGACGCTGGAGCCAGCAGCAGCAGCAGCAGCAGCAGCAACAGTCTGTATCCACAGAGCAGGAGCGCACTGCAAGAGCGACAAGACACTTCTGCAGACAATTTGAAAAACTTATGTTACGAATACAGTTTGACAAACTAATAATTACGAGAGTAGTGGTGGTTTCATTCTAACACATGCACGCTGGTTGTCTCTCCTTTTATGTAAGATCTGTGTTGGTTGGATGATGCGCTTCTGACTTGGATTAACGCGCGGTGATAAAGGGCGATTCTGCGCACTTGGGAAAATTATGTAAGGTAAAAAGGCACTTTTTCTCTTTCAGATATTTCATTGAGGCTTTTAATATTGTTTTCCCGCCTATATCAGTTCTTTAAATGCTTTGTGTTGCTGGTCCCAGCATGAAAGTCTCATTGTTTTCTCCTTTTTTAATGTGCGGATTGGACGAATTTCATGTGAAAAAAATATCTAAACTCGTGCTGATCAGACTTCCTTAAACGACTAATACTAAAATAACTTTGCAAATTCTGCATCTAAATTAGCCCATGCAATCGCAGTTTACCCACAGTTATATATGTAGACATTAACCGTTACAGTAAATTAGACTATGTGATTATCCAAATCTGAGCATGCATGTTATTTTACATAGAAATCTTGTGGGTTTGTTTTGCACCACGTTTTCCAGTCTGTACAGGTGTAGATGAACTGCATTGTGTTGTCTGCTTGCCCTTTCTCTTTTGTTTCTACATCTCACAGAGAAATAGAGGTGTTTTTATTTTCAGCCTCATGTTTCTTGTTTTTATGTGGAGGATTCATGTTTTTGAAAAGCAGAAGCTCAGTGATGAATAATTTCATGTGTGTTGATAACTAGAGGGTGCCTGATACAGTATTTATAAGTATGATGAAAGATGTGGTTTATCCCCAATCAATCAGTAAAAATCTGTAAAATGTGTAAAAAAAACAAAACAAAAAAAAAACCTGAAATTGTGCAAACTATCACAGAACTGTGCATTTTTAAATATTCGCAATGAAAAATTTGTGTCACCTGTTAAAGGCATTTTTATATCAGAGGTATAAACTCAAATATTGCACTTCTGCAAATATACTACAACATATCTAGTGATAATATGCATGGGATTCTATTTTTAGGTTTATCGGATTTAAAGAAATGTCTGAAATGTTTTTTTTATCAATTTGTAGGTTGTCCAGGCGTCTTACACTGCAGTATTACCCTCAGACACAGCCATGAAATCTGTGCTGGATGCTGTGGCGGACACCACCTTCCGGACTATTACATCTGGTTTACAGTATCTGGGCTCCAACGATGCTAACTATGATGACCCCCTCAATGATGTAGACTTCAAGGGCACCTTCTCTCTGCAGAAGCCCCTGTCTGCATTCCGCAGCAACTCCTTCGCAAACAAAGTACCTGCAGAGGAGGAGCTCATCCTCAAGGGCATCCCCTTCTTCCCCACCAATGCCACCGACTTGTTTGGCAACAGGAGCACATTCAGAGATGAGACTGATAATATACAATGTGGGGAGAACTTTATGGACATGGAGTGTTTCATGATTCTGACTCCCAGCCAGCAGCTGGCTGTGGCTGTGATGTCTCTGACTCTGGGCACCTTCACGGTGCTGGAGAACCTGGTGGTGCTCTGCGTCATCCTGCAGTCCCGCACCCTCCGCTGCCGGCCGTCCTACCACTTCATTGGCAGTCTGGCTGTAGCTGACCTGCTGGGCAGTGTCATCTTTGTCTACAGCTTTCTGGACTTCCATGTTTTCCACAGGAAGGACAGTCCCAATGTTTTTCTCTTCAAGTTGGGTGGAGTCACAGCATCGTTCACAGCGTCTGTGGGGAGCCTTTTCCTCACAGCTATAGACCGGTACATCTCCATTCACCGGCCTCTCGCATACAGGCGCATTGTGACACGGACGAAGGCTGTCATAGCCTTTTGCATGATGTGGACCATCTCCATCGTCATCGCAGTGCTACCTCTGCTGGGCTGGAACTGTAAACGTCTCAATTCTGTTTGCTCAGACATATTCCCTCTAATTGATGAGAACTACCTGATGTTCTGGATCGGTGTAACCAGTGTGCTGGTTCTTTTCATCATCTACGCCTACATATACATCCTGTGGAAAGCACACCACCATGCAGTGCGCATGCTGAGCCGGGCCTCCCAGAAGAGCCTTGTTGTTTACTCAGCAGATGGTACTAAAGTGCTGACCACCCGCCCCGAGCAGGCACGCATGGACATCCGTCTGGCCAAGACCCTGGTGCTTATCCTGGTGGTGCTGGTGATCTGCTGGGGCCCAGTGCTCGCCATCATGGTCTATGAC
The DNA here is from genome assembly GCF_002260705.1 of Seriola dumerili. Lineage (NCBI taxonomy): Eukaryota > Metazoa > Chordata > Actinopteri > Carangiformes > Carangidae > Seriola > Seriola dumerili. The sequence continues at coordinate 17,409,211 of NW_019174280.1, forward strand.
CTCTTCTGGAAGATGGACGATGACATCAAGACAATATTTGCATTCTGCTGCATGCTCTGCCTGCTCAACTCCACCGTCAACCCAATCATTTATGCCTTGAGGAGCAAGGACCTGCGGCACGCCTTCCTCAGCTCCTGCCATGCCTGCAGGGGCAGTGCCCAGCAGTTGGACAATAGCCTAGAGTCAGACTGCCAGAACAGAAATGCCAACATTTCTGCCAACAGGGCTGCAGAGAGCTGCGTGAAGACCACTGTGAAAATAGCCAAAGTAACAATGTCTGTGTCAACTGAAACTTCTGCAGAAGCTGTCTAATTGGCCATCACAGAGGAAACTGTGTAAATGTCCCCCCCCCCCCCAGACAATGCCATTCAACACAATGAAGCAGAAGTTAGAGAAAAAAAAAATCCTCTCCTGAAAGTATTGACTTACATCCTCACATAGACGCTTTAGTGGTTGCATTAATTTAGGTTTGTGTGTAAGTACATAGTGTGCCAAAGTGCCAAATGGTATTGCAAGGTCATAGAAAGGACTCATGATTTGAAAGGATTATCAAAGACTATCCCAAGTCTGCTGTTTACCATAGACTTCATGATATCCAATTAGTGGAGGCATATTATATTTTTGTACTGTGAATTCAGGTTTTGAAAACAATATATCTTCATTTATGGGATAAGGGGCTACTGACATTTTTAATTAGAGATGTTTTACTGTGTCATTTAGACTTTAACATGTGTCTTGCACCATAAATATAATAAATCCTCGCGCCTTGACTTTCTACAGGCTTAATGTACATGTTGCGTATAGACATTTCTATATGCAAACAATGGGAAAAAAAAGCTGAAATGACTCTGATTGTTTATTTCCAAAATCGTCATTCAACATGTCACTTTTGTACTTCTGACAACACTCAGTGAGTGGCAAATGTGTGAAGAGATTTTGAGAAACGAGAGGTGATTCATGCTGAAGATTAAAAGAAAGAAAGAAAAAATAATTATTTATCAGCATCACAAAATAAACTCTCATGAGATGGAGGTAAAGCACAGCTTTCACAGCTTATGAATATGTGAGATCTGAAATGGCATTTTCTGTGGCAGAATGACGATCGTCCCTGTTGTCCATTTCTTTACTTGCTAGCTGTTAGACCTTAGAGTAATGTGTCTTTGTTCAAATGTATACCTAACAAATGTACAGTGTTTTCTTGCAAAATAAAATGTTGAAATCGACTCATTCAGCCACACGGCCAACAAAACAACAAAAAGCTTTTGGCCAACGTTCATTAAAACTGAATTTGGACACAGTGTGCTGGTCACTACTGTAACAAACTGAAGTGGTCTCTGACTATAGCTGCTTTTATCAAATGTATGATTTTACTGGATTCAGCCTTGTATGTGTGTGATACCTTGTGACTTGGTGATATATTTCCAAACCCCACGCCTTTTGATCTTTGCAGTGAGTTGTTTTAGTGCTACTGTTGCAGCGGGGCATCATTTCAGAAAACAAAAGCAACCCATGCACAGGCCTAGTGAAGTACTTTTGGCGTAACTCTAAATAAAAATATGTCTGCTGTTAATTTTACTTATCTAAAACAAAGACACAAGGGTCTTGTCAGTGGCTGGTAACCTGAATGGAAGTTCGTGTGTATGCATTGTGTGGAGGACCTCACAAAAGAATCTGAGAAGATATGATTTTTCTAATAAGTGATGTAGTACTTTTAATCTAGAAATCTCACAGCACAATTGTTCTGTAATCATTTATCTTGGTGTAAAGTTATCCAGACAGCTGTTTATCAGTATGCTTTGCTGCCTCTTGTATTATTGAGTATTGAAGATCAAAATGTCAACTGTCAAGTGGCTTCTGCACAGTGGTGGCACAATGAGGAATCTATGACTTAAAAATCACAGTCAAGTGTTTTTAGTATTGCTGTTATCAAACTTTTGAATAAAGTCGCAGCTGGTTGTCATTTCGCCTGCAGTTATTTGATTGATTATTTGATGATGGGGGAAACAGGAGGGCACAGCACATTTTCGCTTACTTCATCCAGCAATCACCGATTCAAAAGGAACAGATACTGAGTCAAGTCCTGAGCTGATGGAGATCCAAAGGCCATGAGTGATGTTTTAGTGCCCCCTTGTGGAAGATATAGCAATAGTGCCAGGCATTCTTAGGAGGCAAGGCATTTCTACACTCAGACAGTTTTGTTAGTATTATGGTGGTTACTTGTTGTAACCCCAGAGAGTGACAAAGTGAGAGTAAACAGGTGCCACAGCCTCCTCTGATAGCAACATCTGCTCTGTTCTTTTTATCCCTTGGCTAGGAGAGATTGGGAAAATTGTAACATCTGTTCAAACATATGTCAACAGGATTTTATTAATTTATCTACCAAATACCCCAGTGTATGGAGAGCCATGAGGCAGGTTTACTCTATCATGTGTGAAAGGCTGCAATAGTGTTGAAAACAACACCAAAATAAATAAATAGGGTTGAGACTTGAGTGGGTACAATTACTCAATTAATCGATTAGTCAGTTGACAGAAAATTAATCAGCAACTATTTTTTGTAGTTTTTAATTAATTAATTAATCAAATTTAATTTCTTATGCAAGGAAGAGCAAGCATAACTAAGTTCAGGTTATTGGTCATAACAATTATTTGCTGCTGATCTTTGTTTTATGTGATGGTAAACTTAAAATCTTCGGGTTCAGGACTGCTGGTCAAACTAAACAAGCAATTTGAAGACAACAACTTGACCAAAACGATTAACCGGGAAAATAGTCAGCAGATTAATCAAGAATGACAATAATCATATGCACTGACACCATTACGTAAGAATTCATATTATTCATGTTCTCAATTAGGTTTAGCTTGACACTGGAGGATAACAGCATTAAAAAAATACAGTTTAGTGAAGCACTATATTATCGTGGATATAAAATGTTTTGCTTTTCTGGCTTGAGAACAAGTGTTCACGAGTAATGTTACCAATCCCCCTCCAGTTTTGTACAATTTAAAATAATTGGGGGTTGGTTGAGGGCGTGGTGCTGATTTAAGGGAAATGCGTCAGACCTTTGGGTGTGTGTGCCTAGGGGTGGAGTGTTGTTTCAAATCAGAAACTACAAGCCAGAGAGAGAGCTTTACAGCTAGTAAGCTTCTGAAAGTCTTTGTACATGTCTTTAAGTCATTTGTTTTGATCAGTATCACCATAGCTTGTACTCGATCATACCTTGACCACATACCTATGTATCTTTTGTCCAACTTAATTAATTTCATCCTTAAAATTTGTACATGATCCACAGACAATTAGTTGTGTTGTTATTTTACAGATATACACAATTTCATTCTCAGGCATCATTATCTTTTCTGAACCAAAACTGTGTCTTAATTCAAGAATATGAGTTTAACGTGAGTATTGATCCTGTAGCCTGCTCATAACCTAATATTACAAGTGAGACATAATATTAATTACCCAAACACTGAATTACTTACCCCTTACTTGGCATTTTAGCCAAGGATTAATGCAAATCGATATTCATCAAATTAGAGAGTAATACAACATTTCCTGATATACAAATCCTCTTGAAATGTGATAATGCTTGTATAAAGTGTAATAGCTTTTAGTCTAAAATACAAACTGTTAATATAATGTTGAGTCTTTTTTCAGATATAAATAACAAAAGCCTTCTTATTGTCTGTATATTCAAGTTTTAAGTGAAACTGAAACTTCGCCGTGGTTTGTGGGGTTTTAGTACTAAACAAAACATATTTGAAAAGAAGACCTTTTTCTGGGTTTTAGGGAAATGTAGTCTTCGAGTTTGTAAAATAACGGACGCGATAGGCAGTACAAACTACAAGTACCAGCATGAGATCATTTTCATGCGCATGCCCGTAACCGACAAACTAGTACGGAATTAAAGGTACTTTCAGCCGTTGCGGTTTGTAAGCAGGAGCACTTCTGGGAAATCTACAATCATCTGATTTTATACAAGATTTAACTTAAAAAATTTTATCCAGTTAAATTCAAGATATATTCGCTAACGTAATCCCGGCGAGATTTCTCAGCACAACACAACGAGAGACGGAAAAAGTTCGTATCTGCCAACACCCCGGAATCGCTGCTGTGGTTCGAACTAGCTAACGTTAGCTAGCATTAGCAGCGCAGACCGGGGCCCAAGTCAGTGACTTTCCTAGATAACAGGGAATTTAAGGTGTTCTGTTGTAGATTTTTTTAGACGTATTCAAGCGTAATGGCTTGCGGGGCTACTCTGAAAAGGACCCTGGACTTTGATCCGCTAATGAGCCCGGCTTCCCCGAAAAGGAGGAGGTGCGCCGCGATCATGTCTCCGGTCTCTTCACCACAGAAGTATCTACGTATGGAGCCCTCGCCGTTCGGGGAAGTGTCGTCCAGACTCACTACAGGTAGGAATTTAAAGTCACTTTTAAATTAATATATGTTTAAAATCTGGTCAGGCGTGTTTAAATCCTGCCTAACGGTATACTCCGCTTTTATCTGCGACGTAGCCTTAGCATCTCTCTAGTGTGTACCGGTATGTTTCGGCATGTGTGGATTAAATAAAACACCATACGTAATTTGTCAATTTATATGACTTCTGTTATTGTTGATGCTGTTTTACTTTATACACATCTTGTAGATGATGTGATGTGAATCTTTATTGACCAGTTGTTAATTGGGCATTCACTGTAGCAGTTTTCATTGATTCATTTTTTACTCTTATTATTGGTGATTTGGGGAAGTAAAGTGTTGTAATAATAGGAACCATTTCTCCATGGTTTGTGTTACAGTTGTGTAATTAATGGGTGGGTGTTTTGCTACTTACAGAATTCGATGCTCACAATATTGGCCAATGACTTATAACATCCTGTTACATGCCATAAGTCTTAATGTACATGACATCAGCAAGGCCGTATAAATGACCAAATTTGTGAATTGTGGAGTGGCTTTGTTTTAAGTGACCATGTCAGATGTATAATGGAACTAATGTTTTTCTTTGTTTCAGAGCAAATTCTACACAACATTAAACAAGAGTACAAGCGGCTGCAGAAACGACGACACCTGGACAGTGCTTTCCAGCAGGTAGACGGCTGCTGTCCTCTGGATCTGCAGAACATTCACAGTGGATCTGCCCTACCAGGTAGCTGCAAATGTCCAATCTTAATGAAGATATTGGCTAGTTTCTAGTTTTTCAACCTTCTATTTGAGTTCATAGTTTAAAGGGTAATGTAAACTGCTATTCACCATTATGTTGAACAGTAGCTTACAAACCTGAAGCTAAAGAATGTAGGTTATTTACCAATCATTTCACAGATCAGCTCACCCAATCACAAGAATATTGTGACTGAATGGTTCAGTTATGGGTTGCAATGACAACATAGCTACTATAAGTCAACCATGTTTATTCAGACTGATTCAGACTGGCCATTTTTTAAACACTTTATTATTCTGTCTGACATTGCCTTCTTAGCCATTTTCTATTGCAGAATGGTTTGATTTTGTACACCCAATTACTAGCATCTTGTCCATCCACTTTTACAAGTTTTTTAAATTTTTTTTTATTGTTTCTACCTTTTGAATTACACACCATAGGAATTTACATAGCCTTCACAGAGGAAGAAAAGCAGACATGGAAAAACCCATGTATCTTTTCAATTTCTTATATCATGGTATTTTTATAAGTGTTAATATATCCAGGTATTGCAGGGAATTCTCCACAGTGGTTGTTGTATGCTGTGCTTATTGTAAAACCTGTCAAGGGAGATTTGTGGTATTGGGTTATGCAAATAAAACAGATTTGACTTAACACTATGCAGAGTTAAGAGGGGATATCTGCTAGGAGAACAATATCTGCTTTTCCAGTATTTGACTGAAATTTGCCAGCACACAAAAGCCATTTGCGAGGCATGAAGAAAATGTTGGCACATAATTGTACAATACACATTTCTTGTACATGTTTGGCAGTAGAGGGATATATTAAATATAGTATTTGTTGTTATATTTGTGATGGACTAAGTTGCTGTGCTTTTTCTGTGTTTTAAATCATTGACTGTGGGATATTGACTCTCCTAACAGGTACGTCCTCAGGTGCCTCATCCCCCACCAGGAAAGAGCAGCCTTTATTTTCCCTCAAACAGGTTGGAATGATCTGTGAAAGACTACTGAAGGAGCGCGAGGACAAAATCCGTGAGGAGTACGACGAGATACTGACGACGAAGCTTGCAGGTAGGTTTTATGTAAAACATAGTATATAAAAACAATTTGAAATGAGTTATCCACACTGAGTGCCAATAAATGCTTTTTCTTCCAACAGAGCAATATGATGCTTTCGTCAAGTTCACACATGACCAACTGATGCGAAGGTTTGGAGAACAGCCTGCCAGCTGTGAGTATATTTATTATTGTCAAACACTTGATGCCCATTAATGGTTTCTATAAATGTAGTCTCTGCCAGTTTGTCTATTTAGTCATCAGAGTTTGTAACACATTGTTATTAATGAGTTCTAAATTGTGCAGATCCTGTGCCAAAGACAACATTTGCAAAGTTTGGTCCTGCTTTTCGTTTGTCTATATCAGCAGTTACACATAGGCCAGTGCATGTGTTTAGTGTTGACATTTTGCACAGCAGAACTGTAGCTGGCTGTCAAAGATGGAAGGAGACTTGACTGTCTAACATGTCACTACATTTCTTTAGTATGCTGTAAGAATGCAGTGTTCCTAGTCATTGTCATGATGCCCCACAATAAGCTTATGCTAGCTTATCCGCTCTATGGTCAGTTTTAATGAAAACCTCATTATAGAGTCAGAATCTCACTTAGTGTTTTGTCCTTTAGGAAACCAGTATTTTTCCCTCTGTCACTGTCAATACTAGGTGACATTGGGCAAGAGGTGGGGTACAATGTCAACAGGTCGCTAGTCTATGACAGAGCTGACATAGATAGGATGGAGACAAAGAAGTTGCCAAAAAAAACCTACCCTACATGTGTCTGGACTGTGGGAGAAAAACCCATGTTGGCTTGGTGAGACTGTGCAAATTCCACATAGAAAAACCTCAGAACCTTCTTTTTGTGAGGCAGTCAGTGGTTGACTCAAAATTTTGACATCTGCGTAAGAAATCAGGTGATCCAACTTAAATGAATGCTGCAGTTTAATCCATCTAAGTTGAGCAAAACTTTCACAGGCCTTTTTACCAAGCTCTGTTTTAAAATTGGGATCCTCCAGACACTCCTGAGATCTAGTTAAACAGTGAGTTTTTCCTTTACTATAGAAGAGATGAAAGATAAATAGAATGTTTTTCTCAAATAGCGTTGTATACTAAAGACTGGAGATCTCTCTTGACCAACATTCAGCCAGCCTACACTCCTGCACAAGTCACAGCAACAAGTTCTAAAGCCGTCTCCTGATATGAAATGTGTTGATAATGATGATATTGATAATATGTTCTTTGTTGTCCTTCACAGATGTTTCCTGAGTGTTGGCGTTGGATATGAGGGAATACTATTAGCTACAAGCTACTCCAGGGACTGATTGGATCTAGTTGAACTTTTCTCCTAGCTGTGCCATATCGCCTCTATGTGGACTTACTGCCTCAGGCATCAGTTAGTGGCATCCACGTTTGCTGTGTCTACCAGAGTTAGGAGAGCTTCCTGCTGCCAACGTGTCCGAGGACTTTCTGTGACTCTACCAGTGGCCTCTTAACTGCCGTGTCAATATTTATTTGGCTTTGTTCTGATGCCTTCATAAAAGGCTGACTGCCATCACACACTTGGCCTTCTTATTTTATTTTTATTTTCCAGTCAGATTTAGTTATTTCACAGAGGGGTTGTTAGTTGTGCAGCTTCTCTTATGTACATTTTGAAAAAGGGATCGGACATTGAGGAGTGGGCAAACCAAGACCACCTCTAGACTGGACTGCAGAAACAGATGTCTTGTTTTTTTAACATTGTTTTAAATTGTACTGGTGATTACTGCTATTACATTTGTATACACTGTACTTTTTTATTTTTTGCTTGACTTTTGTTTATTGTACCAAGATTTCTTGATTTTTATTTGCTGTAGGTATAAAGGGGCTTTGATTCAAGAAAAGTGAACGAATAAAGTGTTTAAGCAAATGTTTGTTTGCTATGGTTTTTCAATTTGAGACTACCATTTCAGTCACTGCAGTTGCCATCTTTTGAAGGGATCACACAAATTGTAAACATTTTATTTACAGTGCTGAACATATCTGTTAATGAGACATGCTGCCAGTCCAGTGCTATGAAGGTGGGTGGAATTTCAATTGAATTCGTGGTGCTCAATACATGAAGTCACATCTTAAATGAACTAACATCAAAGTCTCATACCAGAAATGGGGTTCCGTTGCTTGGCATGAATCCCAGACCTTTGTGTTAACCTTTGGCGCTGTCTCTTTTATTTTATTGACTTAACCACAGAGCAGGCAAGTGACCTTGAAATAGCCCAAACAGTGTAAATGTTGAGAAAATTAACCAACTTAATATTTTGGAAACTATAACTAAACTAGAAATAGTCTGACACCAACAACAGGTGGGCTTTGATGTGAAACAAAAAAGGACAGAGTCAACTAGATTTTACAGGAGCAAGTTTCCCAGACAAGCATAAAAAACACTCGGCTCAAAATTGTAAAAATGGTAAACAGAATTTAACTTAAAATTTAAATTTAAAATAGAAAATTGAATATGAATTGTTGGTCCTTTTTCTTCTAGTGATAATATACCGAGGACATTAATGAACTATTGAATTGAAGCTGTAGGGAAATCTTTTAGATAGTGTCTCATGACTTTCAGGGGCTTGCGTTTCTTTTCTTTTTCAATGAACGGCTTTCTATATATATATATACTTCCCATTTGCTTTTTCAGGGCCTTAAACCTCGTCAGGGTGAAAGTATTTGTCTTATTTCCTATATCCTTAACTTGTCATATATGTTGTCACACACTCCAAAAGGAATTACTTTAACACTTTGTAGCTCACATTTGAAAACGTCGTCAGAAGTGTTCGACTAGTATGATCACGAATTTCTTTGCACCAATCAGAATTTGGCAACGTAAGTTTTAAAACGTAAAGACGGTTGTCAGGGTTTCTTTGCTTCGCTTTTGTCACCACGGAAACGCAACTGTCAATTAAGTCAGACCGAACGTCATAGTCCTGATGAAGCGGCTTGGCGGAGTTTCTGAGTTGTTAAACGCCTAATAAACAACAACTGAGGATGTTTTTTCCAACATTAACTCCAATGGTCAGCTATTTATTCATGCATATTTATTATTATGGGAAAAATGGTTACGACTGTAATGGTTTCAGGAAATTTAGTGTCCGAACAGAGAATACTCACTGTCGGGAGCACCGGAGAATATAATCAAACAAACCTCGTCTAGTAGTTGACGTCATCCGGAGACAAATCTTGTGATTGGACGAGCTGAAAGGAAGCGGTGTAGGCGGTGTGGCTAATATGAAAGCACGTTAGCCAAATCAATGTGAACGGATCATGGATAGATATGTATAGTTTTGCAAAAAGTTTATCATTATATCGTGTTTGCAATTTTAGGAAACATGGCTTGTTTCTTTAGAAGAAGAATTGCGGCGAAGGTAATGTTGCTGAAAGTCTTGAAAATGAAATGAGACCTGGTGCTAATGCTAACATGCCTTGACCCTGGAGTAAGTCAAAACAAGACAGTCTTTAACCTGTCCTTATTGTTTTAACTTTTATGTGTGTTTTTAATGTCTAGCTGGGTAGGACGCTGCAGCAGTCTGAGGATGCCTTCATACCAGCTCTGTCAGCAGTCTCTGTTTTTAAGAAACAGTTAAGTGTGTTTATGTTGCTCACAGTAAACTCTGTTTTGAGTCAGATGCTCCACTGGTGTTTGTCTTCACACCAGTTAGATAAAACTCCCTGATTTTGTTCTCCTCAGGAAGACAGCTGACTTCAAACTGCCCATCAGCACTTTACGAACCAATGGGATTTTACCATCCAGTGGAGACATTCAGTTGCAGACAGAGAACTTGGCCTCTCAGGTAAGATAGATCACATAGGAAGGCAACAACAGATTTTGTATGTAAAAGTATGCATTTTTTGTGTCATGTATTTAAACACAAACTGCATTTAACCAGGAAAATCACATACTTCATCTAATATTTCATCTTCTTTTCTTAAATTATTTGATATGTGCACTTTTGGTCTAGGACAGTTTTTCCTGATTAGACTACGCTCCTTAGCTCCAATTCCAGGAAATTTAAGTGCTACAGTATACAATATTTTAGACTATACTGTGCTCCCAAGTAAAACTCTTTCTTATTTCAACATGACAGTGCATTCATGCACATAGCAAGGGCCAAAAATAAATGTGTTTCCTAGTTTGGACTGAAGCTTAAGCTAAAGCTCAATGACATCTAACATGACATCTTTAGATGAATGGCCCTGCATCATAAGCTGGTGCAGCAGCAAATTAATGCCCATGCTTTTTGGACAGAAGTCGCATATGAGTGTTTTGGTGTTTTCCAAGAGGTTGAGGTGACATCACCAAATGTCTTGTTTTGTCCAACATTTTTTTGACCAACAAGTCCAACAGTTACAAATGATACAACCTGGAAAAAGTGTCAAATTTTTAAACTGGAGAAGCTGGAACCAGAGAATGTTTGATTTTTTTACTTCATAAATTATTTTGAGGGTTAGTAAATTATTGTAGATTAAGCTGATGTTGATTAAACAATTTAAAAAGGTAAAGCATTGTTCTTAATTTGTAATTCATGTTGTATTTTTCAGTTGAATCAGGACAGTGTGTTGGAAGACATATCTGCTGATCGTGGAGTGATCTACTTTACAGTTAATCGCAAGCTTCTTGTTCAGGTTTGTGAGTGAACACTCCCACAGTGGTAGAAAAAAGTCTTTACTGCTTCTGCTGTTATTATAATATGTCTGCTTTGATTGTTGTAGAAAATGTTGGAGCCATTTGGAGGGCAGGAGGATGAGAGATTTGGGTTAAATAGTGAACTTTTTAATACCCTCAAGAGAGGAACAACATTAGTAGAATACAGGTGTGTTTGTGTCTTTTTTTCTTTGACACTCCATACATCTTCACCTCATAGATATTTTAACAGACAGACTTGATGTGTCTGTATCTTACAGCTCTCCAAATATTGCCAAAAAATTCCACGCTGGACACTTGCGGTCTACATTTATTGGTGAGTTTTGCTTGAAAAGTTAATTTATTCAGTAACTGCATGTAAGTTGCACTGTGAAATAGAGCCTGATTTATAAATCAGCTTGGCCAACAAATCAGCTGATGTTAGCTTGTTGCACATACATCAGTATTGGTGAATATGTCAGCAGATAAACGACAAGAAACTGAAGTACTTAAATGCCAAAGATATGTTTTGAAACAGTGTCGCCATTCTATAGTTGTACCACAGAGAGCAGTGACAAGTTTGCTTTTCAACTGTAAAATGTCTGTCAAATTTAAGGAAGTCTTATCAAAAACATTTATTTATGTTATGGGTTGTGTGAAGAAAATTGATATAAAAATTCCTGGGTCACTCAGGCTATACTGCAAACTTGTTTTGTTTTTGAGTTGATAGTAAAGTCAGCTCGACTTAAAAAACAAAACAAAAACTCCATCTCCAGGTAACTTCATTGCTAACCTAAAGCGGTCCCTCGGAAACAACGTTATTCGAATGAACTACCTTGGCGACTGGGGTATGCAGTTTGGTGAGTAAATAATGTGCTAAATGTTCAACAGGTGTCTTCCAGTCTCATAAAGCCCCGATATTCTAGTTTTTCCTCTTGGATTTCAGGTTTGCTTGGAGCAGGGTTTGGCCAGTTTGGATGTCAGGAGAAATTAAAACAGAATCCCTTACAGCATTTGTTTGAGGTGAGTTTGCATAAAGACAGATATGACATAACAGGTGAAGTGCTATCCCACTGTCATCAGTTTCAGTAATGTTTGGGTTGATGTAGTGTTACATGGTCTAAGTGCTGTAAACAGGCCTTCCAACCAGGCTGTGTTTTGTGTACAATTCATACGTTTGTGTCTTGCAGGTGTATGTTCAAGTGAACAAGGAAGCAGAGCGCAGTGAGGACATGAAGCAGGCTGCCAGAGACTTCTTTAGACAGCTGGAGCAGCGTGACAGCCAGGCCATGTCGTTATGGCAACAGTTCAGAGAGATCACAGTACACGAGTATCAACATGTTTACAAGGTACAACCAGCCACACAGCGCGATAACTGGGCATCATGCTCAAAAGTTAAATCTCTAAAATTCAAACTTGATAGAGAAATGAAAATATCATCAGAATATTATCACTTCATTGACTGAAATATGATCTTTCCAGCGGTTAGGGATCCACTTTGATGTTTACTCCGGGGAGTCCGATCACCAAGATCAAGCCCAGGAAGTGGTGCAGCAGCTGCAGAGCCAAGGCCTGTTGAAAACTTCTGAGTATGTGACAGGATGTGATGAGTGTAGACAAAGTGTAGATTTTAGAATAGAACCTAATGTGAACCTAATGTCTCAGTAAAAAACCTTCATACAGTAGTTGACAGAAAGAGATTAACTATAGCTCTGTCTTTGTAGATGAGGTTGACGTGTAATAGATGAAACTTAAATGCACCCAACACCCAAACCTGAGCCAACAAGGTGTGGAAATTTCATGGAAGTTGTTGTATTGACAGGAAAGGAACCGGTGTCGTGGATCTTTGTCCTGATGGAGACATGAGCAGCGTCTGTACAGTGCTACGCAGTGACGGCACAACTCTCTACATCACCAGGTCAGTACTAGTTGGAACAGTACATTAAAATTTGGAACAAAATGTCGAATCTCACAACTGTGTTGTCCAGGCAAGCGCAACTGCACTTTTGGAAGTGGCCCCTGGCAATATTAGTCTATTCTTCATTTTCTCCATTCCAGAGATGTTGCTGCAGCCATTGACCGAAAACAAAAGTACCACTTTGATGAGATGATTTATGTGGTAAGGACACAGATGCACTCGAGCCCTCTGCATTTACCTTTTCAGTTGTCACTGTGCTTTAAAGACAAACATTTGGTTGAACTTCATATGAAGCACAAAACAAATTCAACAACAACGAAAAAGAAGAAAGTCAATCTGCAATTATTTTCATAATTTATTAATTATTGAAGTAATTTTTCAAGCAAAAATCACAAACATTACATCAAAAGTTCCAGGCTCTGTTTTATGAGGATTTGGTGATTTGTCTTATGTGATAGTTTTTTTATTTTTTATTTTTTATTTTATGGACACAATGATGACAAAAAAACTGGCAGATTAATAGATAATGAAAGCAACTGTTAATTGCAGTATAATTGCATGTATTTAAATGGTGTTTGGTGTTTTATGGTGGTTTAAATGGGCTATCAGTTGTCAAATGTATAAGCACGTTGTTCAGTCCATTAGCTGAATGATCGAAACATGAGGTGACTCCTTCACCTTTTTTACTACCACTAGATTGCCCCTTTTTTCCTGAGTATGTTTTGACAAACATTGTGTGTGCACCCACATGAAAAATCAGGACAGAAGATCAATACATGTTCCCTCTGTAAACTCAAGAGCCTTCCGTGTTTGTGCAGTGCACGCTAAATCTGCAATGTTTTTCATGACAAGCATTTAATGTCACAAAAGGTTATATTGTCAAGTTAAGATCACATTGTGGCATATGTTCATCTCTTGATTCAGATTTTCCTCTTGAACTACTACTAGTACTACTCGTTTCCAGGTTGTTTCCTTTCACACTCTCTCCCTTTATCGTTACATTCTTTATCAGTTGAATGTTTCTGTATTTGTTTCTTTTTAAGACAGATAAAAGTCAAGCGAACCACTTCCACCAGTTGTTCCAGATCTTGCTCAGTATGGGTCATTCTTGGGCTGAAAGGTAGCAGGAAAAATACCACACACACACACACACACTCACTCACACATAGACATAGACAGATTTAATAGAAACTGTTGTTTAAAAAGCTGATAGAGACCAAATAGTAACCAACTAATGACTTGTTGCTGTAAAAATATTGTTTTGTAAAATGTCTTATATCATTTACTTAACACCCTCTAATGGAGATGCACATTAACTTGAGAAACTTTAAGTCAAATATGTATCTGCATAATATGTACTTTTACTTTCAATATTTTATGCACATTTTGCTGCTTTAAGTAAACTTTTGAATACTTTTACTTATAATGGAGTATTATTTTATTTTTGTATTGTTAGTTTTACTTGAGTAAGGGATATAATTACTGGTTGCAGGTGTCAGCATGTGCCCTTCGGCCTGGTGCAGGGCATGAAGACCCGGACCGGTGAGGTGGTGTTTCTGGAGGACGTGCTGAACGAAGCCCGGACCAGGATGTTAGACAACATGAGCCAATCAAAAAGTACAGTCTGTCACACACATTATACACAAACACACAGTTATTTAGCAATTTAGCAACAAGGCACACATGAGGCAGGGCCAAAAATCCATTTGTATGACTGTATGATTTAAAGAGGCTACATGAAGCATTTTAACATCACTAAATCGTAATCGTAGTAACTTTTACACATTGATATTTTATAAGTATGTTAAAGGAATGATAACATCTGGCAGACTTTTCTCTGGAACACTTTCTTTAAGTCACCCTCTTTAGCCTTTACAAGCTTTAATAAGCGGTATGTAAACATTTAACAAATGGTTTTATTTATTTTTAAGTGTTAATTAATCAACAAATACGACATCTCCCTTGAAGACATATTTTGTATCATTACAACAGTTTTTTTTTTTACTATGTTGTCATTCATTATCTGTTTAAACAGCAGCCTCCTAACCCCCAACCGCAGGAGAAGTTATTGTTGTTTACAAATACATCGTTAAACACTTATATTAATTTACAATTATTGAAGGATGTTATAAACCATTTTTTTAATGTCTATATATAATTATTTATATTGCTTAGAAATACAAAATGAGTATGTGACAAAAAAAGTGTTACCCAATTTACTAAGTGTCACTCAGTTACTGTGTGTCACATTGTACTGTGTAATTCTGCTGCTGTAGAGCAAAGTGGGATTGTCTGATTGCATCTCATAACAGGAAGATGGCGCTCTTCTTCCACTGAAGCATTTCTTATAATAGTGAGAGATGTGAGTTGCAGCCCAAATCCATACTGTGCTGGTGTCTGAGTATGTATGAAGTACTAAGTTGAAAATACAGTAATTATGTGAAAAACAACCCTTGATGTTTGAGTGTGCTTGACTGTTGTCCCCAACCTTTACCCATTCCAATCTCTTTAAAATGGAAAATATGAATGATGGTAGGGACCCACTGTGGGAATAATGGACCTGTATTTGTGGATAAAAGTTACACTAGTGTTCACTCTTTCCACAGCAACAAAGGAAATGGAAAACCCAGAGGACACAGCAGAGAAAGTGGGAATCAGTGCACTAATAGTTCAGGTAAATGACCACAACTAAGTAACGGTTTTAAACTTTACCTCGGTCTCACTGAAAAATGAAACAGGTGGTTGAATGTTAGTCTGTAGAATGTGATAACAAACAGAAACTTGTCTATTTATCATTGCTGTTTTCCTCTGACTTTGTTTCAGGACTTCAAAGGTCCCCTGCTTTCAGACTATAAATTTGACTGGGACAGGATGCTGCAGGCTCAGGGAGACACCGGCGTCTTCCTCCAGTACACACACGCTCGACTCTGCAGGTCTGTGTCCATTAACTGCTGAAAATAATCAAACATGATGATGACAGGAATTCTTGTTGTTCTGTTGTAAATTGGCCATTTTGGTGATTTGATTGTGTGACTGTTTTTACTGTAATGCCACTGAAGCAGGGCAGCAGCAAATTATTATTTTCATTATCTATTCATAAAGGAATATTTTCAGCATATTTATTTTAGGGACCAAGGTACCAGCTCTAATTTCCTTGTCAAATTCAGTTTGATGTCGTAAGCCGCCCTCAATCTCTATGATGGAAGAAGTACTAAGATTCTTTACCTAGTTTAAAAGCAGAAATACCACAAGATAAAAATACTCTTTTCATGTAAAGGTCCTGCATTCAAAATTTACTTTAGTATTATCAGCTAAATGTACTGATGTATCAAAAGTAAAAGTCCTACTAACTCCTTTTAGAATCTTATAGCTATATATACATGTATAGCACTGGTCAAGGGCTAAAAGTAAGTACTTGTCAGGTTTACAGTTTTCATATCTGTAAGAGAACAAGGTGCCCGTATGCACACTGAAATCTGATTCAGCGCAAAAATATATTCCAAAGTTTATCTGAAGAGTTTGACAAATCAAATGGACATCATCCAAAGTTACTGTCTTTTAGAATGAAACTCCCTCTTTGTGTTACCCCAGTGTGTGGGATAGTACCATTGAGGGGCAATTTTGAACCAAGACTAAAACTTTGAGAGATTGGGATCTTTTCATGAGCAGGAATGATTACAGCAAGCAGAACCTGCTTCAGTGTTCATGTGGGCACCCGACTATTATTTTAAGACTTGAAAAATTGTGAATGTATATATAATATTGTATGTGATACTTATATAATAGCTGCTGGGTTGTAACATTTGAATATGTAAAGTAATTATGAGCAATAGCTGTCAGATGAATGTATTAAGTGGTATAAAATAGAAATAATCAAGTAAAGTTTGTACTTCAGTCCAGTACTTAGTAACTATCAACTATTGCTCAATCTTGTATCATCAACATCAGACTATGCATATTTTAATTTTAAACACTACGCTGATTGATTTCAGTTGCTAGGTCTCTGTCAGTGTTGGTTAAATGTTTGTTTGCAATAAGAAAATGACATAGTGGTTAATCCATCGATCATTTGCATTGCTCTTGCAGGAATTTCATGTGTTATAGATGAAGTACTAAAACCAGATAACATAACCAGATGTGTTGTACCTTAAAAGAACAAAAAAGATAGTTAATGCGCATCTTAATTGTATCACTGTTACTGCAGTTTAATAAGGAGGAATGAGGGCATAGAGGCAGCTGCATTCGATCCATCCCTTCTACTTGAGCAGACAACTATCACCATCCTGCAGCACCTCCTTCGGTAAGCAAACTCCTTTTCAAAACCTGTCATTCTCCAATTCCTCTACATGTTGACAAATATGAGACAAAATCTGTTCCAATTTGTCAGTGTTGTATCAATATTTGCTTCTCATCCAACAAAAAACATGGTCTCCACTTAATTTGTTTGCAGCTATGATGAAGTGTTGTACCAGTCAGCCCAGGATCTGCAACCCAAACACCTGGTCAACTTTTTATTGAAGTTGTGGTAAGGAACAGGATGTTTGTTCGGAGGGAATGTATTGCACAGTGTTCACCTGGTACATTACAGAAAGTGTTTATAGAGGTGGTAATTTAACTCTGTACTCACTCTCTTCAGCCACCTGATTGCCTCGGCACACAGACAGCTGCCGGTGAAAGGAAGCCCTCGGGATGTGGCACAGGTAGAAAGAAAAAAACACCCCCATGTTTGGCCAAGCATACATAGTACACACACCGGCATGCAGAGAACACACTAACATGAGAATAGCCAAGATTTTAATTTTGTAGTTGAGGTCAGCTCATGGAATTTGCTGGCGACATTTGTGTTTACAGATGGTCACAGGTTACAATTTCACTACGTTTTTACAGTTTAAGACATTGTTAATAAGGTTAGTAAAATTGTTAGTTTTCAATTTGAAAATGTGTGTTTTTTTTTTTTTTTTCAAAATAATGAATTATCTCATTTGCTAAATGTCAACAGGCAAGGTTACGACTGTTCAGTAGAGCCTGCTCAGTCCTGGCCAACGGGATGAGGATCCTCGGCATCACACCGGTTGATAAAATGTGATCTTAGTGTTATTTCACTGCTGCAGATACCAATATAGTTATTGTTAATAATTTTTTTTTTTTTTTTTTAATAATTGTAAATAAGGAGCCTTACATTTAAAAAAAAAAAATAAAAAATAATCTTCCTTAATTGAACGTCCTACTATTGTTTTAGACATCTGAAAACAACAGACCTGAGTGATGTAACTCAACTCTATCCTCATGTTTGATTAACGGTTCACTTGAATGCCAGTGGGTAATTTGATAACAATGCCTCGCGTGTTGCCATGGTCAGACTGGTACAGATAAGTTTCCGAAAATGTACTGAAAGCTTTTTTTTTTTTAACAGGACCAGTTTACTATAAACAATGGGAACAAAATGAAATGTCAATGTATTCAAGATCACAGATAAAGGTTATGTCAGTAATATGCGGATTTTAAATAGGTGGAATGTCCACAATGCTGTGCAAAAAGAGTATGGAGAACAACCACTAAACGATACAATGCTCAAAACTCCCTGTATGTTCTCAGTGTAAAACATTTATTTGCCCAAAGTAGCTCAATGACAGTGTGCTGAACCTACAAAAGAACAAAAGGTATGTCATCAGAAACTGGAAATCCATGCCTCCCAAATAAACGACTTAAAAGTGGAGACAGAACGTTTATTTCTTTATAGTCAACAGTAGACAAGTAGTCCCTTAAAATGCTCAGAAAAAATAAATAATCTGTACCTTTTAATTACCACACAACTGAGCAAACAACCTTCTGCTGAGGAAGATCGTGTGAGAAGATGTTAAGTTTAAGAACAGCTGTGAGATGGACCTTTTGTTGCTACAGTCTGACATACTTAGTTACAGAGAGGAGCCTAGACTATGATGACCGAACGTTCAATAAGCCTTGCCCCCATGGTTACTGTTGCTATGGCTGTCAAGCTTTTTTAGCACTCGAACCTCTTAACTTTCGACTCAATGGGACCTTGATTTCAGACTGAGATAGACAAAAGTTGGCTTCTCATTACTTGCTGGTGACCGTGAATTTTGCTGGCTTAAATGAAAACTGCCACTTACTATATTTACTGTTGGTAGCCAGCTAATTAAACTAACGTTAGCCCCACGAGTAAATTGAAAGCACTTATCAGATTAAATCTTTAATGTTTCTTTCTGACTATTTTTAAAATGATGACACTCAAAGACTGAGGTTAAAGCTGCATGTCCTAAAAATTAACAGTTGATCTATCACAATAATGGATTATAATTGTTAATGTGTACATTAGGTAAATGTTGCAGCTGGTAAAAGTGGGCATTGTTTTAAATATCTATATACTGTGGGGTAACTTGTAAACATTGTAATTTGTTGATTATATTTTGAATTATTCTTCTATTCTCAATCTTCAGGGTAATTAATAAAATTATCAAATGAATGAAGTGCCATGGAATTGTAGTGGAGTAGACGTGTTAAGTGGCTGCAGATGGAAGTGAGTTAAGTACAAGCACCTCAAAACTGTACTAATGTACAGCACTTAAGTAACTGTACTTAGTTACTTTCCACCACTGCATAAGAGCAAACAAACCCTATTAATTTACATTTAATCCATTGTCATTCTAATGATTTTGTTTTGGAAAAGCTAAAAAACAGACTTTGAATAACAAGTATCACTAACACTACCGCCCCATAAACATCGCTTTAGCATGTGGAAAAATCTGAAACTTGACAGACCTCCTGTACCTATTTACACTTGCTGAACTATGATTCGACAGTCGCTATTTTAGGGAAAGGTTTAATGAACGACTGTTCAAAACCATCGTTAGGATTGTGTGTATTCTGAAAATTCAGAAATACTGACTGTCGCTTGGTAGTACATCTCCATTCAGTTTTAATAAAAGCTTTAAATTGACTTTTAAAGCAGAATCCGACACAGATGTGATACAAATAAAAGACACTCAAGAAATATTTTAAATATATTCACATGTGCTATCGGTCGTCAGCCTTCTTTATAATATGTTCTGTGATTTGGGCACATTCAGCACTATGTGATATGGACATAAGACACTCACATTGCACAGTCAATCAGTAATTACTGATTGAACAAAAATAAAAAACTTTCATTCAATCATTTAAAAAATTCATAGTACTCTCACCAGTCCCATGTGGTTGGATGTGGGCTGGATTGACAGATTAGACCTACACTGAGATGTAACAAAAGCTGTCGTCTATGTGATAAACTGGACACAGAACCAGCCCAACTGAGTGTTCATTTGAAATATAACCAGATTGGCTCCCTAATCCCCCCAGGGCGGGAGCTCTTTTACATCCCCAGTAAACCCTAAAGACACACCTGGTTCAAGACGTTTCTCTGTTGCAGGCAGCGACTCACACAGTGATCAGTTTCTGTTTGAGTTCCTTGTCTGTGTCTTGCCGGCTCAGCTTGGATGTGTCTTGCTTTGGAAGTCCATATAGATAGATGGAGATACACACTAGGATGGCACCAGAGGCAAATGTGATTGCTGCACAAAAGGGGGAAAAAGCAAAATGAGACATTTACATTCTTATATATGTGTATATGAACAGTTGTGGAATCAGTTTTGAAAAAAAAAAAAGTAAATTAACAATTTCTTTTAACTTTTTGACACAAAAAAAGATGTTATTTTTTTATAAAATAATCTATTGTCCTATGCTTCTGAACATGAGTATCAATAAAAGAGTATAATGGTTAGCTCTTCAAAAAATAGAGTAAATGTTAATATTATAGTGAAGCACAAAAAGCAATGATAATGCTATTTTCCAAAACCTTGTGTGTTTCTGATTGTTTAAATAAACTTTTTATCAAAAAAGTGGTTCTTATATTCAAAATATGCAAACAGACAAGTCATGAGCCACAACACCACATACACAAAACACACCCTCCCCCTCATGAGTGAGCTGGAATGCAAAAACAATAAAGAAATACATATTTCTCTGTCATCCGTACACCACCAATGTGGTTATGAAAAACTTACTTATCTGTAGTCCGAACAAAATGACAGACGCCACAGTTGAGAGAACAATGGCAGCTGCAGCAGAGAAACCCTTCATG
Source organism: Seriola dumerili (assembly GCF_002260705.1). Taxonomy (NCBI): domain Eukaryota; kingdom Metazoa; phylum Chordata; class Actinopteri; order Carangiformes; family Carangidae; genus Seriola; species Seriola dumerili. The sequence continues at coordinate 17,430,128 of NW_019174280.1, forward strand.
ATGTTGTCTGTGTACTTCACCACCACCGATGTGTACAGACCTCCCACACTGGCCAGGACTGGCAGCACAAAGAACAATGTCAGCTGAAATATTGTGAAAAAAATGACATCAAATAGAAAACAAAACAAACAAAACCTTAGGTTTTGTAGTACTTACATACTACAAAGCACACCCAGGGTGTATAACCAAAAAAGAAGCCTTTTTCCAGGATTTTTTCACCATCGGTCACGCAAACACCGATCAGTGTGACCACAATGCCCGACAGGTACATCTGTATATTCCTCACCCACAGAGATGTATCTGAGCTCTTCAGTACCTTTTCAAAGTACACACCTTAATCACAATGTAGACACAAAATGTTAGGTGCAAATAAATATTTACAAATATATTTTGATGCGTATGTTAAAAAACGCCTCCACAAGAACAGCAAAGCTAATAAAATCCTTGTTTACTTGTAGCAGCTTGTGATAAGAAGTGAAATCAGTTGGTATTAGTTTCATATCATCATGTGTTTAAATGGTTGGTGAAACCTTTGCCACAGTGTGTATTCATTACTGAAAGTACCTGTGGTAGCTAAATCAACATAAGACAAAGAGGTAATGTCACTACCAATTGTTTAAACAGAATCCAGGGTCAATTTTACCTGCAAATCCAGAGCAAAGAACAGCAATAGCAACGGCGATGAAGCCAAGAGCAGGATTTTGCTCAATCTGGGGAAAAAAGAAATGACATTAGCCACCAGACATATGGTAAATTCCATCTGTAGCTTGAGGAGATACAGGTAATAAAAAGCCAAATCCATGATATTGGTAGTCACCAGGATTGTTCTAACGTTTAAATTGTAACTTGTCTCATGCCTACCTGGACTTTAGTGACCTCTGCAGGCTTCCATTGTACAAGTGTAACGCCTCCGCAGAGCATGAAGACAGAGAACCACTGCAGGCGGCTGAGAGAGCGGCTCAGCATGAGGACAGTACACAAAGCTGTGCATGGGATCTTCAGTTGGTAGGTGACCTAAACAGGAAAAACAAGTCAAATCCAACAGCTATTGATGCTTAAAGAAGGTGGGCTGAGCATTCCTGCTTCACAACGTTACAGCTCCAGATAACACAGATAATAAACTGGATCTGACAGACGTGTGGAGGACTGTTTAACCTTGGTGCAAGTATGTACTCTACTGAAAGCACTCTAGTTTTTTAAGTAAAAACTTCAAATACTCTCTGGTTTCAGCTTCTCCAATGTAAGGATTTGCAGCTTTCTTTAATTGTAAATGGAATCTCTTTGGTTTTTGGACTGTTTGAATGAATTTACCCAAGGGTATAAATAAAGTGTCTGTCTGTCTGTCTGTCTGTCTGTCTGTCTGTCAAAACAAGTCATCTGAAGATGTCACATAGGGAAACTATGATGGACAATTTTCACTATTTTCTTAAATTCTAAAGACTAAACAATTGAGAAAACAATCAGCAGTTTATCTGATAATGAAAATATTAATCAGTGTTAGAGCTAGTATTTATTTGTCTCATTGTAGCTATTTACAGTCTCCATTATTACAGTCTGTGGGTGCAGCACAGATACAACAAGTCCATACCTGATAAACAGCTGCATCAAGGTTACTCAAGGCAAGAAAGGCCATGTTATTCTGAACTGCATACACTACAGAGGGAACGCTCAGCTTCAGCAGCTCTTTTGGGCTGAGGAACACATGTTCCACGATGGCGTTCTTCAGTCTGTTGAGGCTTCCCGTTTCTCTGGGGGAGAAGAGATAAAAACAAACTGATGAAGAAGTGTTGATACATAAGATGAATGACTTAAATATTAATATTAATTCTGCTTATGGAAATTGGTGAATCACTTGAATTTCCATCTAAAATCGACATGTTTAAAGCACGTATGACCCAATTTTTTAACTGTTCCAAAGTGCATAACAAAAACATCTGAGGCTGCTCTTAGTTCTTATGCTGGGGCAGCATTCCCAAATATCTGAGAGTAGCTGAAACTATCGATGTCTGCAAATATGTAACTTAGAACCTGAATAATGATGCATGTTTTAAAGCCATTACTTGATTTTAAATCTTACATAATCTCACATAACTACACCCATTTTTTGTTTTATTAATGTGCATTAGGCTACAACTTTTATACTTTTTATAATTGTATTGTTTTACTGTTGGCTTATCAGTCACTGTCAGGCCCTTTGGAGTGCACTGAGCTATAAAAATATGAATGAATGAACGAATGTGTATTTTCATAAAGTTTGATTGGTTAAAAGGTTTAAGTATAAGCAAACCTTGTCCTTCTAGAGATTAAATTTCATAATCCTGAGGATTTGCTAATTGTCTTTGTTTTAGGGCATAATTAACTAAGAGTCTGGTCTGTTAGTTAAACAAAACAAGTAATTTGTAGTAGGCATTGGTTTCTGACATTTCATACACCAAATGATTAATAGATAAACCAAGACAATAACTGGCAGGTTAATTAATAATGAAGATAATAAATACAGTAGTTGCCTCCCACACCGTCCCTCTCTGTGGCTTCCTCTAATAATACATTCTGTGTCAACAAACTTGGTCAGTTTCTCACTTACAGGGGATTACAAAAACCTTTTCACCAAATTCAGAGTAACGGTTACTGATGAACACTTACTTTGTCAGCATCCCCAGGCTCAGTATTAATTTAATGACCTCGGTGATGCACACTGCAGTTGTGGAGAAGTACAGGTCTCCAGATGAGATAGTCCTTGTGTACCGCAGCGCCACTGTGTATGTAGCTGCCACCAGAGTCATCACTGTCAGGCAGTACAACTTGAAGATCACACTCACGTTTTCTGCGGAAGACACAACAGTAACTTGAAATTGTCAGATAAACGGCCATTACCTTACACGCATAAGGCTACATCGGCAATAGGTGACATTATTAGATATTTAACTGTCACAACAAGTGTTATATCTACGTTAATTCAAAGCATTTAACTGACACGTGACTAGTTGTTTAATTTAGCCCAGGTTTGTTTTCTGCCAGTTAGCTAACATTAGCTATCTAACCGGCAGCTAACGTTAGCCTATCATACTAGCTTGTGGCTACTGGTAATACTCACCGCCGGCCATTGTTGCTCCGGTTTGTGTCCGTCCGAGTGACAAGAAAGTATGTTATCCTGCTCACGCTATATGCCATAAACAGTGATGACTGAGAAATGTTGTCGGACCTGAAACACATCAACAAATGAGTCTGAATTGGAGCTTCCTGCCTGGCATTATACAGCCTCCATTTCCCACAATGCAGCAGGAGTCGACGAGATCGAAGAGTAGGTTTGCTTTTAGTACCCCCAAATGCCGTCGATTTGCTATTGTGACATCGCCACTAGTCAGTTCAGTGTCTTAGCACAAAAATCTGGGCCCCGTACAGGTGCAGCATCCATGGCCCCACATCCACTTCTAATACATCCATAGTCACACCTGTACAACGAATTCAATCAATGTGCATCTGTAGTGTTTATTAGGGTAATAAGTATTAAAGAATTTATAACACATTTAAGAAAGTCTGTGCAATCTGAAATTTCATCATATTTGTATTGTTTTTATTTCACCTCTGTTTTTCTATACATACTTTTAGTGCATGAAGCTTTCACTGTGAGTTTTTACAATGTTTTACATTATTTTTCCATCACAGTTTTCAGGTCTTTATTTTATACTCTGCTTACTATACACTGAGAAAGAATTGCTATGTTATTGTATTTGATAATACAAGAAAAAAAACTTCACTTTTATCACATTTATTTGCAGAATTAAGTTCTGTTGCAACATAGAAGTAGCATAATACAACTTTAGAAACCTAAAGGCACAAAGCATATGTATAGCAGCAGTAGGCACAAAAAAGGAGTGTTGCCTCACCCATATAATGTATATAAAAAGGTCCCACCCTCTGAAATATTGTGTTTTCTGAAATATTGTTGTGTTTTGTGAAATGTTGTTGTGTTTTGATCCCTAGGGCCACCACACATCTGTCACGAAACCTGCTATTTAATCATAGGTAAAAATACTATTTTTAAATTTTCCCCCAAAGCTTTTGACAGGAACCCTGTTTGACTGAATCACTTAGCTCAAATGGGGCAATGATTTCTCCAGCTTGTCAGAGTGGCTGTCAGTGATCAGAAACAAATATCTTGAAGCTATGATGAAATCCATAGGAACAGTCTTATAATAAGTACTGTGTCTTATAATAAGTAAAAGTGTCCTTGTTAAAAAGTTAATTTGTAACCTTTGAAATGATAAGTTTAACAAAAAATCTTTACTCAAGGTACTTACTAGTTTTTTAGGGGATGAGGGGCTTTCAACCTTTTTTTTTGTTGTTGTTAGATAATTGTTTGTCACAGAGGTATTGATTACATCTAATCACTAATTCTAAGTCTGAATTTTATGTAAGTAAGATCATTTTGAAATGTATCACATCACATTGCCATCACTAAAAAATACGACAATAAATGAATAAAAATAGTTGATAAAAAATAATGTTTTGTGAGTGTTCAAAGATACAATATGAAAATCTAAATATGGACAGTCATATGACAAAACACTGATTCACTAAATTAATATCGTTTGAGTTTGTTTATTTTTGACAAAAAAACCAATAAACAGGTTCTCCAAGTGTCCATTCTTTTATTCTGGTACAGCTGATGTTTAAATAAAGTAACTTAATACATATTTGAAATAAAACATTTCCTGCATATTACACTGAACACTTGCCAGAAAAGGAATGTATTCCAGCATACTGCTTGGTGACTAACTCTTTGACCAAACAGATCTCATTTCATTAAATCACACCCAACAATCTTCTCTTCGGCGTCAGCATTCATCAATGCTGTCATTGGCTATTCAAACCGTGCATAATAATCTATCTGTCTGAGCTTCTTGTAGGGCCACAGGAGCGAATCCTCTCCCTCTGACAGCGGCCAAAATTCCACCCCACCAACACATTTTACGAACATCACAGCCTATTGGGCAGATATGGAAAATGCAGGTGGTTTTAAATGGGTAGAGAAGCGATGATATTTCCCTTCCTAGGATAAAATGTGTCACTTCTTGTTTAAATTTCCCACAAACAGCCAGCCTGTGATATTATTTTGGTGTAACTCTATTCACAAATGGCACACTGTCTATGCATGTCCATGCACTGCTGCTGGAGGAAAAGCTGTAGTATGCATGGGATGAGCATCGCAACTGCAACAGAAGTGAACTCAGGAGTTCTCAGAGGGAACATGCTCAAAGCCCTCACTCTCCCTCACCAGCGCCCTCTCCAGGATGACACGGCCCTCCTTGTAGCGCTGGCTTTCCTCGGTGGCGAACTCATACATCCAGCCCAGCTTGCTGTTGCAGTTCTTGCAGCTGACATCCCGCACCATGTGTCTTCCTGTCAGCATGACTCTGTCTTGGACCTCACTGTGTTGCAGATTCACAACCTGGAGGGCAGCAATCGGACAACTCTCACTTTAACGTTTCAATCTTTCTATGTGGAAGCTTTACGTTTTTCAAACAATTTCAAGCAAATAAAGTCAAAATATGAAAAACATTTCACAGTCTGATATGTGTGGACCAGATGTAGTTGCAAAGTTAATGAATTTAAGTGACGTTTAGGGCTGTAACTAACAATTACTTTTCAAAATTAATTGAAAAATAGTTCAGAAATTACAATATAATTGTGAAACATTTTTTGTCTCATAATCCAAAGATAATACAATAATATAAAACAGAAAAAAAAAAACAAATTTAAAATTTAAAACCACATCACTATTAAAAGTTTGTTGCATTGTTTTATAAAATTGGGATTGGTTCATATTTCTTGTATTAGTTCAAAAAAATTTGGACAATTGTAATGATAAAATCAATTGTTAATAAGGAGTATTTTGTACTTGTTTGTGTTTGTATTACTCCTGGAAATTAGCTGTCTATTAAATATCTGATGGCATAGAACATCAAATTAAAAATATCTTATAATCTGATAATGAGGAATTGATCATTATGTAGAATAACCTCCTTCGTTATATCACATGAGCTAAATTTCTATATGTCACAGTTTTAATACAACAAGGACTATAATGTAAATAACTCCCTGATTCTGGGTGATTGGTTATTGTCCATGTGTTCATTGTGAGGTCCAATCAATAAAACTAACAAGTGCAACACAGCTGTTATCCATGACGACAAGTTTCCATCATGTGAAAGAAGTGATGTTTAGTAACCTTGTTGAATAGGAAAGCTCGGCCGGTGGCTCCAGTGAAGCGCGTGGAGATGAGCTCAGCTCGGTTGGTCAGGATGGTGTCACAGTTGGCGCAGGAGAAGAGGCGAGTCCCACCAATGTGATCCAAGAAGATGCGCCCCATTTCGCTGCCCAGCAGGTAAGAACAACCTACAGTGAAGGAAGCAGCCCTGTTAGATGATGCAACTTACACATACAATTCAAGGCCCAACCAAGTAAAGGCAACAAGGAAAATAAAAGTGAATGAAATGAAAGAGTTTTCTATTACTGATGTGCCCATATACTATATGCAATATACTATAAGATTTTGCTGTCCTGTTTACAATGTTGCAGAAATCACTTTAATATCTCTGGTTGTATTCGACCATTCTGGGTAAGGTTGCAAATCAATAAGCAGGTCTGATTTATGGCAGTATTGAATAAAAAAAAAAAAAAAAATCATGTTTATAATGTGACTTGTAAGTTATTCAATTCGCTGGATTTGCCAAAGACATAGCAGGCTGGTCATTTTATTCACTAACAAAATCTCAAATCAGTTTCCCATAAGGTTTATAGTATCACATTGGACATCATGATATAAAACTGTATTCCATGATAGAGGATGTTATTCAGGTTTGACATTTTAGGGTTGAGTCATGATGGAAAAAATGTGAGAGACAATGTCTGTCTGTGATGTACTGTCTTTTGTGTTTTGGCACACTATTAACACCTAACTAAGGCTAGGTGTTATGTTGGATGACTCTGCATTATTCGTGACTCTGCATCAGAATTTAACATTAGGGTTGAATCAATCAGGCTAGTCAATTAATAGATCATACAGTCAACAGAAAATGAATCATCAGCTCTGTTGATAACTGATTAAATGTTTATGTTATTTATCAAAAATTATATTTCCTGGCTCTAGCTTCTCCAATGTCAGGATTTGCTGCTTTTCTTCTGTTTTATATGAGTGTAAATTGAGTATCTTGTGTTTTGGACTGTCACCAAATTAATCGATAGTGAAATAATCGTTAGTTGCAGTCCTAATAACCACAATTACAGTTTGATTTATAAACTGAAAGGTTCGTTTTGTACTTACTCGCTGCAAATGAAATATTTACGACTGCCACACTCTGATTTTGGAATCTGTAGGATTCACCTGAAGGCATCATTAGGCCTGGTATGTAAACAACGTTAGAAAAATACACGACAAAATCACTGCTTTAGCTTCCTGTTATAAACGAGCACAGCTGTAGGTTTTTTTTATAAAAAACATAAAATCAAAATAATGCCTACAATCTCACTCGACCGCTTGTCAGAAACACTGAGCGGATAACAGCTAACGTTCATGGGCCAAATAACGGTTAAACCGAGTCTATTTTTCTTACTTACCGTTGGCTGAAGTTGAAGGGCTTTAAAAGAAACGCAGATATATCCCGCCGGCGTGTCTTTATTCGCCGTTTTTTCTTTATTATCGTTTAATAAAACAAAGTCGCCTTTCCTCTGTTATTGTTGTTGTCAAACTCAGGGCAGAGCAGTTGATGCAGTACGAAGAGATGAGAACGACGTCTTCCGCTCAGGACTTTCAAAATAAATTCCCACAGAACAAAAAATTAAAAAAGGAGACAATTTGGCAGTTTCCCCTGTTTTCTATGATAGTAGAAAAGTTAATATGTTGGTTTTCACTACTCCCTGATATGTTTCAATCAATCAATCAATCAATCAATCAATCAATCAATCAATCAATCAATCAATCAATCAATCAATAATAATAGTAATAAATTAAAGTAATACTTGCAGCCTTACAGTACTCCCATGATGGTGTAATAATCTTCCACAAGTTTTCTGTGGTTTAATTGCTTGACACATAGAAAAAGCAATTTGATCAGATACAATGTACCTTTACAAGACCAATGTCACAAGATGGTGGATGGAGGATCTGTCACAACTGATGCTGTGGACTACTTTAGACAACTTCTGACAAATTTGTGATTTATCAAATTAAGTAGACTTTTCCTTACTGTAACAACGTTCTGAGTGTCATGTTAAATTCTGTCAGTATTGATACTGTGCTTTGGTAATGTATATGAATATTGTCTTGCCAATAAAGCTCTTTGGTGGAATATCCAGCCCTACAAAGTCTATGCTTTTATTTTGAATGCTAAGTCTTCCCAGTGTTGCCCACATAGCTCTGGCAGCTTGATGCAGCTCTGAGTAATGACCACAGGGGGGCAGCAGAGCATACTAGAAGTGGACCCATGAAGTATGATACACATATAGTGGACTCAGATAACCCAGATAGTCCTTTGTGCTGCTTAAAATTTTTTTTTTTTTTTTTTTAAATGATGAAAACCAATGATGTGCAAATGGTCGGCTAGAGACAAGACATCCTGTAATAGAGCTTTAGCTAGGAGCCTTCCTACAGACAAGAGAGAGTTTGGGATGTTGACATTTTTTGGGAAGATTATTCAAATACTTTACTTATGTAAAAGTACCAATGCCACAGTGTAAAATGCATTCTAAAGTACGTAAAAGTACCAGTATACTTTTAATACTTACTTATTACTAGTTTCCAATATTTCCCTGCCAAATACAGTGGAGTAGAAGTATAAAGTGGTACAAAAATGAAATGAAAATGTAGCTTGTTACATTCACGCACTAAATCTTGAGGATTTTTTTAAAATATAAAAATACACACATACATTAAGATCAGTCCCTGCTGCTGTAGGTTTTTCATTTGTGTTTAGTTCAGGTACAGAAAGGTGAATATGGGCAGAAGAAAACAGGAGAAAGTACACGTAGTTATCAATTATAACAGACCAATTTGGAATTGATCAAGGCCACAGCTGGCCTAACTTCCCGGTGTGTTATACCCAGCCCTCAATATTACAGTTAAGTCGTGCTTAGCTGCTTATCATCATGTATTATAAAAATTCTGCAATCAAGTAACAGATTAAACTGAAGCCACAATCAGCAAAATCAAGATAATGGGATTTACCTGAAAATATACAGATAACATCCAAAATAAAAAGAGAGACGGGTGTAACAGTAAAGTCATTGGGCCCTTATCAATACAACTTCATACACTCCTCACCACCTAAACCAGTTCAGTGAGATTCTTTCTTTCATATGCGTCATGCACCTAACCCTCCCATGACATTTGATATGTCTTCAAAGGATTTTTCAAAAACCCCAAAGCTTCCCATCTTAAGTTATGTGACAGTGGGCCAAATGCATTAGCAGATTCCCAAAATACCACACAGAGATCTGCCTACCCCCGGGTGACTGACTGCATCTGGTGCCAAATCATGTTTGTGTGCTCTGAGGAGCCAGAAAAGCAGCGATCAGTGACATCCATCTGGTGTTCTGTCGCTCCAGTTGGTGGGATATGTGGAGGCACTTTTTCTTGTTATCTCCTCCAGCCCCTCCTTTGTTTCTTCACTAAACTAAACAGGGATTTTTGTTGGCTTTCTGTAGAAACTTCTCCAACTCCTTGAATTCTTGTTTTCTTCAGAAGAGTTCCTGCTCTTCTCAAAGCTGCCAATTCATTCTTCACATTTCAATACATGATACTAAAGCCCCTTTCAAAATGTTTACTACCTTCTTTCCTGCAGTTTCTGAGTAATATTTATGTCTAAAGCATCTCACTCACTCCTCTCTGTAGCCATTTTATTCCAAGGCCCAGAGTTACTAAACCTCTAATCATTTTACTTCAGAATGCTTGAAAGTGCCAAGAGACAAAAAGTTTTCACTGAGTCTGAAATCAGATTTATCAAGTGACTTAACTCTAAGTGAAGTGTAATATTAAGCTTGATCGTATGATTGATAACATGTTTGTTGATAGCCAAATCAGACACCCTCATCTGCCATATTTGTCACTGTAATATATTTCATTATATATATATATATGTTCTAATATATCCAAAATATAAGAAAAAAGGGTTGAAGTAAAAGTGAACCTCACTGAAATTTAAACAAGAAGTAAACTAAACTGTTTTTAGTACCACATTCACAAGTGCAGATAAAAAAAATAAAAAATAAAAATGATGTAGCATCCAATCAAATGCAAAAAGTGAGCAGAACATATAACTAGTAACCTATTATACATTATAATCAATGATATATTGTACAAAACATGTTTCAGAAGCTGTATACTCACCTCTGTCTGCTCCTAACAAACCTGAGAGACCTCTCAGCTCTCCAGACCATTTTAAATTTTGACTCTTTAGTTTGGGAGAAGGAATAAAAGAGGAGGGATTTTTACTTTTATGTTGGAAGATGTTAATGAAAATCGGTTAATGAAATCCTGTCTGTTGCATTTTTTTTTTTTTGTGACAAAGGAGGAAGATGGTGCTTTAATCCCAGGTCAAACTAGGTCAGTCAATTTTTAATTGTACGGATCATGAGAATGAATGTCCTGCCGTTGTTACACATCCAGAAGTGTAACTGCAGAACAAACTGTTCAGCCCATCTAAGCCTGTTCAAAGATTAGTATAGATCAGGGAGATAAAAGCCATGCTTCAGCAGGGGGTACGTGCAGAGTTAATGTCCTTGAGGGAAGATAACAGACTATAAAGACAGCTCGACCTCATATCAGGGTTACAGTAATCTCGATTAGAGTTGACTCTGTGGTTAGAGAGAGTGTTCATAGTTCCGCAGCATTCAGGAGAGATCATGACTTTATATTCTTCTCAGTGCCGACTGAATCCCAGCTGAATGAATCCTTTAAATGTTTTCAGTTTTCAGTTTGTGTGTCTTTGGGTCCAAGTGTTAGAACACAGCACTGCTGACAGGATGAGAACTAGCATTAATGTCGTCCATGAGAATAAGGACAGTAGTAAACATCTGGTTAGTTGTTTTCTTAACGTCTCTGTTAAGAAAGACCCTCACCGCTCTTATCAGCGGAGAGATAAGTGATAAGGTTTATAACACTGAAGCATCTCATTTCTTTAGCTGTGTCGTAGTGATGACATAATATGGATTTTTAATAATTCTTCATGAGCAGCAAGATTTAAAAGACAAAAAAGTATATACAAGTTTCCATCTTTTTTCCAAATATTAAATGGACATTAATACACATATATGCACACTGTTCTCAACGTTACATTACACCCTAAAACTTTTTAATCTTGCCACTGCTCTTGTTCAGACAACAAGTCAAATGTAAGTTTAGTTAAGTTAACAAAATTCAGTCAATTTATTCCACATTTATGCAACACAGACTGATCATAGATTTAATGGGAAGCCAACCAGGAGCATGGTTTGAGGGAAAACTGATATTTTTCTTCGCCTTACCCATAAATTGTAAAGATAAAGATAGCGTTAACTTATTGTGCTAATAACCAAGATAATCTTTTCTCCCTTGCACCTGCGGTGCTTTGCCCTGTCACACAGATAACCATGCATTCAGTTGACAAAGTGGCGTGATTCCTGGCTTTATATTGTGAGAGGTCAACTCAACATGTCAAGGACTCATGTATAAGGTAGTAAAGGAATAGTTTGACAATTTTGAGTAATGCAGGAAACAGGGGAAACATATTCTGGTTCTGTCCAAAGGCAACAAAATCAACCTACGAGACAGCAGCAGCTCTAAAGAGACTTCCTGGAGCCTCCTCGTCACCGTGAGGTTGACAGGCGACCAGCAGAAAATTTAAGAAGTTTCTGTTTTTACACTTTAGTTTTTCATCAGATTGAACACTGTAGGTATAATGTGTTACAATGAGCATTAGAGGTTCTGCTTCCCTCTGTTTCCAGTATTTGTGCTAAACTAAGCTAATCATCTTACTCTCGCCCTACACTGAGTAAAGATTACTGCATTTCATAATACAGTATACTGAATAAGACGTCACTGGAATTGAAGAATTGAGGTGAATTACAAGTTTATATAATGTTACACCAGTCTGTTGCTTAATATAATCATAAACTTTGAGGCACAATCCAAGCATACAAGAAAGGATTAGAACCTGCTGTCACTCTCCAACTGAGTAACTGATACAGGGAGAAATTGTCAGAAAAGAGAATCAAAACATAAGAAGCTTTAATATTGTTTTAGAAATCGTCTGTCAAACTATTTATTCAGCCAACAGTGATAGTTTACTCGATTAATTAATGCTGCTAACATTTCAAAGTTACAGATGAAAGCAACTGAAACTTGTAATTGCTGCCTTTTTGTTTGTTAATGAATTCTTTCTGAATATGAAAAATATGAAACTTACAATCTTCAATCACTTTCAATCTGCATTTGATTCGTCCTACTTCAGAATGGCTCTGAGATAATGAGTCTCAAGTTTTTACGCATCCATGGAGCTAAAACAGAAGCAGCCTCTTATTTCAAAATGTGAATATTAAAAAAGAGAAGGAACAGTTTATGATATTTATAGTTGTTCAAATTCATTTTAACCAAATTAATTGTAAGTGAAAAAATTTTTGCAAAAACCTTCTGACAGTCTATAAACAGAAGCACAGAAATGCCTGGAGTTCACTCTCACTTATTATTACAGGTACCCTTCATTATGATCTTATCAGTGTCATTGTTTCATTATAAAACCTTGCTGCTGTGTCCTTTGGACAAATAGACCAGTCCCTCCCCTCTGTGCATATTTATGATGTGTATAGTTTACTGGCCAGGTATAACTGATAATGACGAGGAAAGACGATTGACTGTCGAACAGAGAGGGCAGAGAGGAAGGAAGAGCGGCTGCAGAAACGAACCTTGATGACAAAATCGGACAAAATCAGAGAAAAGATGCTTCCACAGCTGGTTCTCGTCACACTGCTGGGGCTCACATGGACAACAGGTCTCTTTAATTTAATTCTCGTTTGTCAGTGCTGCAGTTTTTTTGATTTTACATTTGACTGTCACCTCTGGAACTGTTCAAAGGGTCAAAAATTGTGCTGTGAACTTGTAACTAACGGTGGTTTTTGAGGATGAAGAAGCACAATACGCTAAAACACATGAGGAAAAATATGTTTTGAGATACCATTAGTTTGTCTACATTGAGCTTTACATGCGATCCACTCTTACTAATTTATTAGTTCACTGTTTGTTTGTGTCTCCTCATGGTCTCAGTAACTGGACTGCCCTGCACTGAGATGTTTCCTTCTCAGCCACCTCCTTCAACTGGTGAGTCAGATAGAGACCCGATTTACGTTAATGGCTACGAGCTCACAGAGACGCTCACAGTAAAGGAAACACGACTATGGATAAAAATGACTACATTTTTGACAAAAGCCTTTTTTTCTCTCTCTCTCTCCAGTTCACAGTGTGAGGCCCTCAGATGTGGCTGTGCTATCCTCTATTGGACTTCACATGCACAGGTAAGCACATCATCAGCAGTCAGCTTCAACCATGCTGCTTCACAGTGCAGAAACACAATCACACTGTGTGTTTTTTTTTTATCTTGTCCTGCAGCACTGAGCTGTCCAAAGTGGTATCAAGACTCAGAGGTAAAATTTCAAACTTTTATTTTGTTCTTTGTAGGGTTCACAAGGCTTTAAGACAAACGTTTCTTTATTCACTTGCTTAACTTCTTTCTAAAAGTTCGTTACTGCACTCTTGGGATGTCCACACATTCCTCGCGTGTCCTCTTATTTTTTTCCCGCTGCGTTCCAACAGGCTTGAAGGAAAAACTCCAGTGTCTTCGTTGGTATAAAAAGTTAACTTTGACTAGAATTGGCCTAGAGTCTCAATAAACAGAGTAATTCATCTAAAGAGGTTGATATGAGCTTCTATTACACTACTGTGCGCTATCTTTACTACACTGATATCTCAACTGACTGTGATAATATGAAACAATGAACCCCAATACACTTTCCTCACACACCAGGCCTGTGGTGTGCTGTCTTTTCAAAGGAATTCGGAATCTCGATATTTACTGGATTCCATTGTCAAATCGTGGTTTCGTTTATCGACCAACTATGTGGTGGCTTAAAGTGAATTAATATATATCTAATGCTTTTGAAAAGCATCTGGATTTTGCTATTATTTGCAAGCTTTGATGACCAGCAAATTGTTATGAAGCTCACAAAGACACTATTTTCATGGTCTAATCCAACTTGTTAGGGCTGCAACTAACAGTTATTACCATTGTTGATTAATCTGCTGCTTATTTTATGGATTATTTAATTAATTCCTAGGTCTATGAAATGTAATGAAATAGTGAAAAATATCTGTCACATTTCCTGTAGCCCAAGTTAGTAAATTCTAACTGTCTTATGGAACCAACAGTACAAAGGCAAAGATGTTTACACCAAAACCACGTGGGAAAATAAGGTCTGAGTTTAACTTGTCTTTTACTCCGTCTGTCAGAGCTGATGACCCTGTTCAACCCTGCACTCGTCAGTCCTCAGTCAGATGAATCAAACTTGTACGCCCCTCACTTTGTTCAACAAAGGTACAGACAGAACTTTCTGACATGAACACACTCTGCTGCCCATAGACTCTGACTGCTTCCATTGATTTTATTTTTTTTCCCCTCCATGTTGCTTTCTATTCTTAGCACACTGGTGGAGCAGGCAAAGGAAGTCTCCCGCTATCTTCAGAACAATCAGGTAGGCGCGTTAGTGTTTCATCTTAAGGGATATTTATAATTTTAGGGCTGCCTCTTTCGTTTCATCTGACACTTTTATATATACCTCTGTGTTTGAACTTATCTCAAATAGCTTATTAATTGCAAAAATAAATAGCATATGCAGTATTATGTTTGAGAGTGATGCAAAAGAACCATCAATTATTCTCTTAATTCACTTTTTTGTTTTAAACAGCTTGATAACTTAATTTTACAGCTCTGTAACTTCTAAATAATTTCCCAGTGAACTACTAAAAGAACACTCTTTAACCTCCTAATAATTAGTGCCAAATTACAGAGGTCTACCAAGGAAACAAACAGAAAATGAAGAGAAAATAAATCAGATATTACAGACCTGGAAAATAAACAGCTCTGAAGTGGTTGATGTTATTTTTCCCCCTCCAGGTCACTGATGTGGATAGAGACTGGAAGCTGGTGCTTCTCTTTGTTCAGGTGGATCGGCTCTGTGGATGCAAGGAGCAGCAGGTAAAATAAATATTATTATGATGCTACAAAATTACTGTCAATAGATACAGATATTACATAGTAAAAAAGATACACAAAATCCTTAGTCTCAAAGCCAAGAGCCAAAATCACTTGTGTTTCTGTTTCTTTAAACTCTGAACTTACAGAGCTCAAGTTTTTTTTAGCGTCTGCCTGTGGAGACGTTTGGTTATTTGTGCCAGGAGTAAGAAAAACAAGCGTGTCCTGAAACACTGCTATTTGGGAGATTAACAAAAAGGTTATTTCAGCCTCAGTCCTATGTGTTTGTGTGCAGGTTCATTCTGTTATCCAGGCAGTGGTTGAAGAGGTGGATGATGCTCTGCAGTTGCTGCACTCTCAGGTATATTTCACATCATACACAGTATTTTCAGTCTTTCACTATCACTGTTTTTGCAGTATACTAACACATTCTACATGTTTGTTTCACATCTCTGTGCTGCAGCTAAAGCGGGCCATTGTCAGTGTTGCATTGTGGGACGGAGAGCACGATGCTTTCCAGCACAAGTAAGTTCATATTTCAAAATAATTGCTGTTTTATACAAACACTTCAGGGGCAAACTGGTCCAGCTACTGTAATTTGTCCTTTGACAGTAAATAATAAGAGAGAAGGGAGATTAAACTCAAAATAAGATTTGAAATGTCATTTCACAGCCTCATCACATGTAAAACATGTTTGGATTTAGATGTCTAAAAGTAGCATAACATCTGACTAAAATGAGATCTATCTAATATAATGTATCAATGTACATTATTAACTTTTACACATAAACATATGCAAATGTGACACTTATATATATTATTATATTTCTATATCAACAGACACAACAATTCATCATGATTCTGTACCAAGAGCAACGCATTTTTTTTTCCTGTTATCTTTAGTTTTGATTTGCACATTCTTATGTTTATTCCATCTTTTATGGGAGATAATGTTACACTTAACAAATGACATTTTAACAGAGATTTGACGTGCATTATGAGGCCGCAGCTGTAGTGTTCTGTTGTTGACCTCTTTCACATTACTCGTCATTCAAATCTCTCACTGTAAAGTAAAGATAGCAAATCTGTTTTTCCTGACAGGACGTGCCCATGCATGGAAACAAACAGGGACGGAGAAGTCAGACTTTTGAGGGCCACGCTGACTCAGTCTCTGCAGGTTTGTCCATTATCCATCCTCAAATACATGTACAGAATGTAGTTGGGTACATTCAGCCCTTTGAATACTTTTGCTGCTGTGAACTTTATGACCAGTGGTGGTGGAGTACAAACTAGTCTATCCCTGACCTCTTTTCTTCTCAAACTCCTTTTCACTGACCAGGAGTCCTTGGATGAGCTCATGGTAAAGAAACACTGGTACGGTGACAGGGACGACTTCACTGTCACTCTGCAGGACGAACCTTTCATCACAGACCTGTCATCTGTCGCTGTGAGTTACATTCAGCTGATACCATCACTTCACCCTCAGTCTTTCCTTCCTCTCATCTGCACCATTTTGCATCCCTAAATCCTCAGTGGTACTGAAGCAAGGAGCAATCTGGGCCATTTTTTGCAGTGGACTCAGAAGTCAGTGATTTTCCATCAATGCTATGGTGGAAACTTATGGAAAATAAGTGTTGCCACATTGTAAATGTGAATATGCCTGAGTCAAGGTTTTGAAGGTCCTGCGTAGATGGTTTGTTTCTGTAATACCCTTGGCTCCTGATCTATGTCCATTAAAGGAGAGATCGCCATGGTGAGAATGATGACAGCTTCCAGAATATTTTTTTCATAGCACGAGTTGTCATGGTGATCCGGTCCCAATTATGTTTCCTACAAAACATACTTGCTGTTGCAGCTTAGTTATATAGAAACGTAACTTGAAGGAGAAAGGGTTGCGTAGTAGGAAAAGATTCTACAGTGAACCAGCATGAACAAGACCTGAAAATGAAGCAGCTTATCATTTAAACCAGAGCCTTTCCTCCTGTGACATGTCAAAATGTCTTCTGTGAAAAAGGCCAACAGGAAAGCTAAAGGTCCATTTTTAAAAGACTGGGTAAACTAGAACAAACAGCACTTTGGGGTCATGCACAGTAAATTAAAAGCCAGGCTGGAAGATGTGGGACCTTTATCGGACTTACACAGTATGAACCTCCTGTGAGCAGAAAACAGATTCCTGGTTATCTCACTGCAGGAACTGAAGATGTTCTTTTTTGTATACAGCACAATGTTGTTAATGTTTTCCTTCTTAACAGAATGGGAAGCCTCTCTCTGAGTCAGAAGCCACGCAGCAAACTGATGAAATAATTGTGCAGATGTGGAAAAACCTGGTGAGGCCCAAGGCAATCTCCTTCTCTCTCTGTTATACGGACATATTGTATATACAGACACGCACATACATGAGTCATTGTTCTCTCTGTGACAATGAGTTTTTCTGTCTTTCAGCTACAGCCCACAGTTGGCCAAGAAAACACAGAGGACAATGGAAAGATCATTGCATTGCCGTGTCCAACAGAGGTGAGAAACTGTGCTAACCCCCCCCCCCCCCCCCCCCAACATACAAACACACACACACACACACACATGCAGATAAGTCAGCTTGTCAGTGTGCGTGTATTAAACATACTAGTTGAAAAATAACACCACTTTCTCTTTCTCCTCCCTCTCTCCCCGCTTATCTCTGTCCCTCCCCAAGGGCCGACCCTTCTTGAGGACAGAGGGAAACTCGCCATCATATCACCACAGTGATGTTTCTCCTCTCCTTCACCCAGTGAGTATTGTCTGGTGTCGAGCCAAATGGAGGCTGTAGCAGCTTTGTTTGCCTCCTGTTTAGTCCTGACTGTGGATGTGCTCTGTGTGTCCGCTCAGTTTACAGGAACAGAGATGCCCTGTGAGGACTTCAGCCCCTCAGACTCCGTACCCACCTCAGGTAATGTGGTTTACACTAATTTACCAGCCATTTATCAGGCTCTATAGTTTTACAGGCTTTATGTTACAACACCTGCATGTTGAATTTCCTTCAAATATCAGTATACAAGACACATTATCAAACATGAGCACATGAAAATACAAAACTAAGGTCTCCCCCATCAACAATTGATTTGATACTGTACCAAATCCAATTCATAATCAATGACACTTTATAATGGTTTTCCTTTGATTTTGTCACCTGTCTTTACATTTATCTCCTTAATGTTCAGTATTGATCTGCCCAATCTCCTGTACCTACCTCTGTTTAAAAGTTACATTAACTGTCACATTTTATGATAAAAGACACTACTTTACGATACTTTAAACCTACTATACAGTATTTCTATATGTCTAACTATATCATTATAGGCAATTTACATGTAATCTAAGTGTAATATTGTTGTATAGTTGCTCTGACTGTGATGTGTTACTTAATAAATTAAGTCTGGAGCTGATATTATTATTATTATTATTATTATTATTATCTGAGATGTCCTTTTTATTTTCCCAGTCCATGAACTCAGACCTGCAGATATCAAAGTCGTGGCTGCTGTGGGAGACTCTCTAACAGTGAGTCACTTTGTCTTTCTTTTTTTTTTTTTTTAGATGAATAGATATCAAGAATTAAATAAAGGTTAGAACACGCCATATAATCTAAAATGAGTAAATTGAAGTGGATAATGTTGGATACATTTATTCAACTATTCATCTATTAAACCAGAACTTTATTTGATTGACTGGCAAGAATAATGAGTGCATTAATCAATAACAAAAATTGTCAGCATTAATTGCAAAACTTGAGACTTTGCCTCTGCTGTGAACAGTCCAAAGATCTGAAGATCTCAGTGGACAATTAGACAATGAGCAATGACAATCATATTTTTAATATTTATAAATAGTCTGATACTTCTAGGGCACTGTATCATCATGTTACTACAACACTGTCCTTTTCTATCTGTCAGGCAGGGAACGGTATTGCATCCAGCCAAAACAACATCCTGGACGTCCTGCGTCAGTACAGAGGTTTATCCTGGAGGTGAGTTCAATACAACACAACCATCACAAAACATTGCTGAATACTGCTGATATTGAACCTCTTGCAGTGTTGGCATTAATGTGGCACTGCAGCCATCAAACTTCGTTAGAAAGTAATTTAAACATGTTATTTTCCCCAGTATTGGTGGAGATGAAAACCTCACCACTGTCACCACTCTGCCCAGTGAGTCTCATTCATCATAACTTACTGTATATAATCAAATGAAAACAGCTTGTTAGATTCTGCTTTTGTTGCTGTGAGGTAAATGTTGACACTTGAACACAAAACACTTCATTGTCATCATTATCTAACTGTACCCGTTTTTGTTTTAACAGACATCTTGAAGCATTTTAATCACAACCTGACGGGCTACTCTGTTGGTACGGGCAAACAACACACTCCTGAGGCTTTCCTCAACCAGGCTGTAGCAGGAGCCAAAAGCAAGTGAGTTTCAGTAGCTTCTTTCTAGTTTTTAACCACAAAATTCCTGCTTCATGTTGTAAGAGTTAAGCAAACTTATGCTCAGAACTTAGCGACACACATCAGAGTTATTAGGAATCTTAAAATCTTTATAAAGTGTATATTTTTTGATTTTTAAAAGGAAAAGAAAACTAAATAAATACATACCTAAATATATTAGTATATATATATACTGTATATATCTGAAAGGACAGTAGATTCTTGAAATAAATGTGCTTTTAATTGCCTGAGTAAAATCTCTGCCATTTCATTATGTTCCATTTTGTCTGTGTTTTAGGGACTTACCATCACAGGTGCGAGCCCTGGTGGAAAGGATGAAGAGCGACTCTGTAAGTTTATAGACGTTTATTCTTTACTTATTTTTTAAATCGCCTACTCCACTATAAAATCCTTTTGTACTTGCATATGTTACATCTGATTTTGACGGTGAAAATGGCCTTACAATTCCTGCTTCTTCAAAATTTAGGAAATCTAAGAGACACACATATACTATATGTCTAAAATCTGCCTTGTAAAATAACTAAACACTTCTAACACTCCCTGACATTTGTCTTTCTTGTGCAGAGAATCAATTTTGAATCAGACTGGAAGGTGATCACTCTTTTCATTGGAGGGAATGACATCTGTGACCACTGCTACAACTCTGTGAGTAGCCTATACTAATACTGAGTAATAATTCACACGTTATTTTTAGAGTATTCAGAAACACTTGAAAGAAAACAAAACATGAAAACATTTCATTTTCGTTACAGCTCTTCTATTCTGTAGAGAATTATATTCGTAATGTTCGTGAAAGCCTGGATTATCTACACAAAGAGGTAAAATGAATGACACAGACTTCATGCTGTGGACACGCTGCTACAACAGATATATGTTGGTCTGGTTGATTATTTGTAAGCATTAACTGAGCTTGTCCCTGTCAGGTGCCTCGAGCTCTGGTAAACTTAATAGAGCCTCTCCATATTACTCCCCTGAGACAAATGCACATAGATGCTTCATTGAAATGCCCAACCTGGCTGGTGAAGTGAGTATCACTGTTCTCTCTGGGCCATTGAATCCAGCTAATGTGCTCCCGTCATAACTCCAAGTTACCCCAGTTATCATCTGATAAATAATCATAAACAGTGATTTAATACCACGTTATCTCTCCGTTTTTAGTATTCTGTGTCCTTGCGTTATCTTGCCAAAGGCCAACTCTAAAGCTCTTCAAATGGTGGAGGACATCAACAGAGGTTATCAGGTAGGACAGACAGAAGAAACTGTGCTTTGATTGGTAAGGTAACAGTCCAGTTCACCATCAGGCACTGACACTTTCTCTTTCCTTTCTTTAAGCGTTTACTGCATGAGCTTGTGGAGTCAGGCCAGTATGACAAACGCTCAGACTTCACCGTGGTCATACAGCCTTTCTTCAGAGAAGTCGTTGTCCCCACACTGCCGGTCAGTAACAGTGAGAACTCTACACAGTCTTTTACTTGTGCACTACACTGGCTCTATGGCAACCTGTGCCATCAGCCACCTTATCCCATAACCGGAGGATTATCACCAGAATCATCACAGGGTACAGCATGTACGCATACAGCACGTAAAACTATTTTAGGCATTTAATAGTTTTCAGAATTTAAATTCACTGAATTAACAGCACAAAAATATTTGGTGTTGCGTCAATGCATCTAAAATCAATGAGGATACATTGTGCCTATTGTTCTAGCAATTCTTAAACAGTGCTAGAAAATTTAGGCACTGTCAAGACCAACAGCAAATACGGGAAGTGATGTGGCAGCAGTGTTTCTAGACTTGGAGTTAAACTAACCAGAAGCCGGCTGCACAGCTTAATATTTAGACATGAAAGTGGTTTTGATCTTCTCATCTAACTGTCCACAAGAAAGCAAATAAGCATTTATCCCATCATGTTGACTTATTCATTTAACACGTGATATTTGAAATCCCGAGTTCTGACTTTTTATTGCAAGAGATATATTTTACTGTTCTGACTGATAAGAAATAGTTACCCTAGTCCTCAAGGTTCATATATTTATTTTACCTGTTCCACAGGATGGCCGCCCTGATCGCTCCTTCTTCAGTGCTGACTGCTTCCATCTCAGCCAGAAGGCCCAGACGCTGATGGCTCGCTCCCTCTGGAACAACATGGTGAGCATCTGACAGTATGAAAAAAAGTAAAAGACTAAGAGTAAAATCCAGAACAGCTAGATAAGTAGTAAATTGACACTTAGCTAGAATGTTGTGTTAGAATCACATTAGCTTCAGACAGTTAGTATAATGGCTTGCTTGGTTAGCAGTAAACCGAGCACAGGAAAACTAAATTAACTTAGTCAAAGATCTGACAAAATGGCGTATGTGACAATTACAGTTAAATTGCTGAATTATACTCAGCTAGCACTCTGACTCGTGTTTTCCCAGCTGGAACCTCTGGGCAAGAAGACGTCACAACAGAATTTTACTGCAGACATTGACCTGAAATGTCCTACCAAGGTAACTATATGGAGAATCACTGCTATGAATATTGAATGTGGTTTTAAATGGTATAATGTCTCTTAGTTTCCCTAATGCTGTGACTTTGAAGAAACAAAATACCGTCAATGGACTGTTTTTACTTGAATTTACATCATCTTTCTATATTTTGAAGCTGTATAGTTGCTGACTGCTGTGATATAATGGAGGTTCTTCTCTTTTTCCACAGACTTCGCCATATATTCGCACCTATAACAACAGCAACTACATATATACTGATCCCTCCCCAGCACCTGGACCTATTACAGTAAGCATATAATGTCTATCTGAGCAGCTGGGAAGTGATCTAGTAAAAATAAATGTATAATGTATAACGACAAGAGGAAAAATGAAAATAGAATATTGTGGATTGCCACTTTAGTTAATCTATTCATCCATTTTCTATCACATGGCTAAAACATACAACAGACAAGCATCACTGTTTCACTGTCACTGTTTTTGTCAAACTGATAGAAATAAGCCCAAAACTAATTTTTCAATCCAACTCATATTTTAAGAAACTTTGCAATATTGATTCATTTATTCATTGCCAATTTCTATCTTCATTTCCCTTTTCTCCAGAACTGGGGAAGTGACTTCTCCTGTGTGGACCTTGTTCCATCTGACACTGTGCCAATGTCAGGTGAGACGACAGTCATCATTTCATTATCAGCAGACAGTCGATATGAGATGAGATTTGATATCCTCTTTTATCTAAAAACAACAAGCTGAAATACACAAATAAAGACTCTGTGGCATACAACAATGCACACCACCAGTGACACTGTGAAAAGGGCTGAAATGAAGTGCACCATTTGTCACCTGCATTGTCTCAATTTCCTACAAACAAAAACGTATGCCATCAAGACGATTTAAGAGATGCTGTAATCACACACAAATTGCTTTCAGCTCTTTCCACCCCAAATACTAAGAAAAGGAGCTGGTTAAGTGTTAAATAGTACATAGTGCGGGGATGATGTTGGTGGTTTGTCCTAATGTCAGTGAGTTGAATCTCTTTTATCTGTAGTTCACAAGCTGAGACCAGCAGACATCATGGTTGTGGCAGCACTGGGAGACTCTTCAACGGTAAGGATCATACTAGAAATCACACAACTTTAAATGAGTAAATAAACAAATATTCTATATTCACAATACATGCTTGACATGTAATCATTATGTATTTTCATTTAACCCCAACTGTGAACCTGTTAATATCGGTTATTTGATGTCATTGAACTATGAACTCTCATATCAGTTTGTTATCAGCCAGATAGGTCGCACCAAAGATGGTCACCTCTTTTATGTTCTGCTGTTTGGTCTTTGATGTACCAATTATCTTCGTCTGTGTCTCACTGTCTGCACTAAGTATTTTTCTGTGTCTTCATACTGCACTGTGGCTTGTTCGCTCTCTGCTTACAGGCAGGAACTGGTGCCAAAGCAAAGAATGTGTTTGACCTCAATAAAGAATATAAAGGAGTGTCGTGGAGGTAAAACACGCCTGTACAGTGAATAAAGGTTACATTAACTGTTGGATTTTACAAACCACACCAATGTTTTCTGGGGTTTTCTTGCAGCATCGGAGGGGATAAGACTCTTGACACTGTCACAACACTACCAAGTGAGTTTCTGCTGCTTGTTTGCCAAAAAGTAATCTGTCTGACACATAATATCTGACAGAAATAACAATTTCTCCAACCTAGTGCTGGGAATGTGCATCTGTAGTTTGCAGAAGAGCATTCATTTTAGTATGCAGGAAATCTGTGAGGTATATTAAACCTGAAAATGTTTTTTCTAAACATTTGGCCTCATGCAAGAACCATTCATAAGAACAGAATCATCTTGAATTGATTAAACAATAATTGTCGCAGTCACCACTATTCTTATAATTCCTCATATAATTCACAAGTGTCCAGACCTGTCGTATGTCGTATGTGTAATGTACAGATAGTCTGCCTCTCTCCATATGGGTTTATGGCTTAAAATGAACCATCAGCAATGCATTTTGCATTTTGCAAATGATCAGGTAATGAAAACAGTTAAGAAAGCAGTTAAGATGGGTTTGATAACTTGGAACATGTATGAGCAGGAGTTTAAGATAAGAATATGAAACTGTTATTGCATAAGGCCCAGCGCCTGTTTCTTAGACATCTGACATTCATATTTGGGAGCTACTAGAGCCACAGGCTTTCACTTAGTAGTCACTGGATCAGATGAAGCCTAGAGTGGCAAAAACCTGCAGTGCAATCTTTCTAAGTTGGCTCTTTCTCCTTTTTATCTCCTCAGACATCTTGAAGAAGTTCAACCCCTCTCTAAAGGGCTTCTCTAAAGGTCAGGGGTCAAGATATAAGGGCTTCAACATGGCTGCACCTGGAGCTAAGACCTCGTGAGTGCATGTTTCTTTTAGTTCCTCCACCTGAGTAAAACTTTTGAACCTCCTGTTGTTATTTCTCTAACACCTCCTGCTTGGATTTGTTCTGTTACAGAGCGATCCCAGGACAAGTGCAAGCTCTCATCAAGGCCATGAGAGAAAATAAGGTGAGACTCTATGTGATTTATGTAATTCCCTCCATGTCTGACTCAATTAGCATTTCTATCTTAATGCTGATGTTCTGTATAAATGTTACACAGGGGGTGAATTTTGAAAAGGACTGGAAACTTGTGACAATATTTGTAGGGGGAAATGATCTTTGCCATTATTGCATAGACCAAGTAAGTGCCCCTTAAAATTCATGAACTGTTCACAAATACATACATTTCTTTATGTGATGGAACTGCAATAAAAAACATGCCATACATATCTCCGCAGAATAATCTGTCACCCAAGAATTACAGTCACAATCTTATGCTCAGCTTGGACATGCTTTACAAAGAGGTGAGCTATATTTTAAAAAATATTAAAAATTAATCTAATCTAATCCAATCTGTTTTTGTGAAGAGATGTGGATCATATTTTTCTGCCTGTTCCTCGTCTTTTATCTCTTTGTATCTCTAGGTACCGAGGCTGTTGGTCAATGTTGTGGAGATCATGCAGATCTACCCATTGAAAACAGTTAAGAAGAACACACTGGGCTGTACTCTACTGCAGAGGTTTGTTTTGTATTAATCTAAAGTTAATCTATAGTATTAATCTATAGTTTTTCTGTTCCGTTATTTTATTACGTCATGTACAATAGCAGTATATACAAAGTCTGCATGATCCTCATGATCGTGATCATCATTGGTGACATGTCGGTACATTTCCTTAGTTATAGTTATAATGTGTTTAAATGATTTTAAAGGGATCTTGAAGGAAGAGAGGGGACTTTTGCACTGCATTAATTTTCACGAAATTTTACCTGGATTAATAGAGGGATGCTATGATCACGGGAAAAATAGGTTGGTAAAGTGATAAAATAAAATAAAATTTTATAGATTTGATGTTTGTAGTTTGTCTTGATGTTTTTATACTTAAAATGCAAATATCGTAGCCTTAATTTTTTCATTTCCAACTTACAAAACTTTATAAGAAGCTTCAGTCGTCGATGGGACAGATAATCATCTCTGGCAAAGCACTAAACCAAACCCTTGGAGTTGCAATTTTTCACCTTAATTGAAAGGCCTACAGCCAGTTCAGTTGTAACTACTCTTTACCTCCTCACTACTGTTCTCATCTTTATGGGG
The DNA here is from genome assembly GCF_002260705.1 of Seriola dumerili. Classification (NCBI taxonomy): domain Eukaryota; kingdom Metazoa; phylum Chordata; class Actinopteri; order Carangiformes; family Carangidae; genus Seriola; species Seriola dumerili. The sequence continues at coordinate 17,456,057 of NW_019174280.1, forward strand.
AATTAATGGGAATCTGTTTTTTGCAGGACCAGCTGCCCCTGTGTGATCAACCCATCTGAAAACTCCCCAGAACTTGAAGAAATAAAACGGGTCAATCTCGAGTACCAGGTAAAAGCTTTTCTAAATATCCAAATTTTAAAGATGGGGATCTTTTTGTCATTCCTCTCATTTCTTCATTCTTCTATTTTTTCTTAGGCTGAGCTCCAGCATCTTATTTCTGGAGATCGTTATGACGGAAAAGGAGATTTTGCTGTTGTCCTTCAACCATTTCTACACAATTCCTTTATCCCTAATATTGGAGTAAGTTATAGACACAAATGTATCAAAACAAGCATCCACATAGAAATAATGAAAGGTAACCAAGCTGAAAATCTGATCTTTTCAACAGAAGGGCGAGGCTGACACGAGTTTCTTCTCTCTCGACTGTCTCCACATCAGTGAGCGATCACACGCTGAGATGGCCATTGCCCTCTGGAATAACATGGTGAGCAATAGTCAATAGTGGACCAAACTGAAGCAGAGTGACCAGTGTTTTTGGTTTTACAGAATTTATCTGTCTGTCTAAACAGTTGGAGCCTGTAGGCAAGAAACAGGCCTACAACAACTTCACATATGATCGCTCCAAGATTCACTGTCCCTCTGAGGTATGTGTGGAGATTTCTGTAGTCAGGAGTGAAACTCCACTGCTCACAACTTCTCACAACTAGTATTACTCAACTAGACCTATTCATTTGTTGTTCAATGTTGAATTTTAAAAATAGATTTGTCTTACTTTTAATGGAGACCCAATGTGCTGAATTCAATTAATAAATTAAATGAATAATTTGAAATAAACTATTATTATGAAAGAGGCAAGATGATATAACATTTAATAAATCCCTGCTTGATTTAAAAAAATTTATTGGTTATATATTTTGTATATTTTTATCCATATGATTATTTATTTCATAATATTTATTTAATATTGAACACCTTGGGCCTATATAATATTTGACTCATCATTTATATTCTTTCATATGTTTTCTTTCATAAAGTTAAACATTTTTCAAATTTCTAACTATTTTATCTTTCCCGTAGGCCAGTCCCTTCATCTTCACTAAGATAAACAGCCTCCAAACTCCACCAGGAACCACCACCCCCACCACAAGCTCCAGTCCTACAACAACCATCCCTGTGCCCAAGTGTCCCTCCTCCATACCTATATGGGTGCCAGTGGTTGTGGGAATTGTCAGTTTACTGGCTGGCATTACTGTCGCCTGGCTACTTCTCTCCTGCAGTAAATGTTGGAAAAAAAGTGGAGAAGAAACAGATAGAGGAGAAAATATGAGGGGAACTAATTTTTAATGCAGTTATTCTTATTGTCAACAGTATGTTTAAGCCTTAAAGCTGCATCTGGCAATTTTTGAACACTAGAGGGCAGAAAGCCCTACAGAAGTAACACCCAGCAGAAACAACAACATTGATAGGCCATTAGGGTCTTCCTTTTCTTGCCACCTGTTGATGCAAGTCCAGTATTCAGTAGCACTGTAGCCATGGTTTGGTCCACCAGTTCTTGACAAAAGTAAGAGGGTCTGTTTGTTTTGCCAGATGTTCGACTTTCTTCACCAGCTGCTTGTTTACTGTCTGTTGTTTCAAGCTAGACAAGCAGTGAACAGTCAGCTTGTCTGTGTGATGGGAGCAGCTGTTCACAATTTTATTTGAACTCAGCAATAAATTATCCAGGTCAAGGACCAATAAAGCAGAACAATAAAACCTGCATAGAGCTGCAGACTGGGATGTAGATTCTTGGTTGGACTGGCAGTACAAGTAACCTTTTCGCACAACAGGCACTCAAATGATTAAATGCTAGTTTGAAAAATATTACTAAATGGTACTTTTTTGTTTTGCACGGAAATTGTGAAGTATTCCATGTGTAATTGGTTGACCTCTGTGAATCCAAAAATTTTGTACATTTCTCTTTAGTCATTGTTATTTATTGATAAAATAAAATTGCTACAATATTCAAGTCATAGTTTCATAGTCATTGATGTACTTTTGAAACAATAGTGTATCCATTGAACGAAAGGGGAGTCCTGCTCTATCTCTTGTCTGATAAGCTCCCATCTACATAAACTGTACAGTATCTATGCAACCTTTTCTTTTTCCTCTCTTTTCTTTTGCTGTGGTGGTGGCAGTGTTGGTTGGTCTACTATTCTGGTTCAGACTAAAATATCTCAACAGGTGTTGGATTGATTGCCTTTAAAATTGATACACTGACTTGATCCCCTGATATATCATTTAGTGGCACCACCAGTCTTCACTTATCAAGTGAAATATCTCAACATCTACTTGAACGATTGGACAAAAAAGTTGTACAGACATTAAAGGTTTCCATATAATATATCCTAAGGATTTTGGTGATTCCCTGACTTTTCCAACAGTGCCATAAAGAGGTTGACATTTGTGGTTTTAAACTTAATCTCTCAACAACTATTGGATGTACTGCCATGAAACTCAAAATCAAAAGAGCAAAAGTTTAACTAACTAGCTTAGAATCTAAAGTGGTAACCCAATTTACAAGGCCGAGAAGCATATCATAAACTAACTACTAACTACTAGTTTCTTGGGTTACAGTTAATGTTAAATAAAAGCCCCATTCAAACAGTACCCTAATCATCATATTTGGAGGTCAGTCCCAGAAGCTATCAGAGACGGGGGGAGGCTGGTTCAAAAAATGTGGTACCAAAGCAAAGTGCTGTTTTGATGATGTTAGATGAACTGTTGAAAAATATTCTACATGAAGCATACATTTAAATGGATATTTGATGGTTTTGGTGGGCGTAAAAGTGTCTAAAACAAGTTTTTTCAACTGGCCCCTTTCACAGCAGGTCATGGCTGTGCTAGTATGCAAATGTTTCCTGCTGCCTAACCCTAACCCTATGTTTTCTATTTAAAATCTAAAAGTAAAAAAGTAACAATTTACTATAGGTGTCGAATAGTCTAGATGAGTAAAAAGTACAATTTTTACAATTAAATGTAGGGGGTAAGGAAAATGGAATCATTACAAAAAAGAAACAAGTTTCCACAAAATTATAAAATTGTAAATGTAAGCCTACTTTCCATCACCCTTGTTTACCTGGATAGTCCATAATATCAACATCCGTGTGCGTACATGGGAAGGCTGGCATCCTTTGAGCCTACAAGTCAACTATCAGGGCCAATTTTGCCCACAGCCCTGCCTGCGCGAGTATGAGAAACATGGCGGAAAGCGAGTTGAACGTTGACAGCCTCATCTCTCGATTACTGGAAGGTAGAGGAGCTTTGTGATATTTTGTCTTCTTGTGTTGCTTTATCAATGGAATGAGTGGCTTATACGTTCTTATTTGTAACCAGTAACTTTACGACATGTTAAAAATAATTTTGCCATCTTGCATCCATAGCTATCTGTGTTGATCACCAGCGACCCGTAAAGCTAACCGTCGCGTTAAAAGCTCTCTGCTCCGGGAGTAATGTAAACGTTATTGTGATGTCACACTATGTAGGAGCTAGCACAGTTTGTGTTGGAATGCTAGCTAACGTTAGTCTCGACCTATGGTCTCGTCACCGCACGTAAAATGGGAGATGAGTGAAAAAAAAATCCCCTATCTGGTGTCTGAGAAAGAGGGCTAACTACGTTAAGTAGTGATGTAACGTAACGGTATGACAATTGAACTATCCGAGTAGTAGGGACAGGTTAGTGTTTTCTCTTCTGTTAAAGACGGAATGCAATGAAACGAGAAAGAATCGCGGAATGCTGTGGTTGCTAAGTAACATTTACTGTTCTCGTTGGCGTGGCAGGTTGCTAGCAATTCGGCCGGACACACCCCCTTACGTGGGAGATCATTGAAACCTCCATAACTATTGACATTTAAAACCCTGAAATGTATGAATTTAAAACCTGAATCTGTACAGGTACAACTCTACAAATGAATCGCGCTTAAATGTAATTACCTTTAATTTAACAATTTATTGCTTTATTTTTTTATTAACTTCATTTATTTAATTATTCTTTTGTTTCTTTTGTGTTATTTATTTACATACTCTAATAAATTTTTTTCTTTTCGATAGTTTTATTTTAATGTCTTGATGTCCAGCCATTTTTTTTTCAGTGTTGACACTAAAGTTTGTTCCTTTAAACAAAACATATTTTATGGCATCACTTTCAAGCATGTTAGAAGCAAATTGAAGAATGGTGAAAACGGGTGAAAACATAACCTCTTTGGCAGAGGTAATTCTTTTTTTTTTGGTATTTTTATCTGTATTTATTATTATTGCTAGTACAATATGTATCTATTTTATAACTTCTTACAGTTTGAAAATGAATTGTTCAATGAAGTATCTAAAAGAAAAGCAGCATGCCTTTATGGCCAGAGCTAACACATTACTCAACAAGCTTGTTGTTTTTTGTTTTTTTTTTATACATAAAGCTGTCCTCTAGACTGTGTCCTTCCTGGACCCCACCCTCCTCGTTCACACACTTCCAGCTGAGCCAACAAGCTGTTCATTTCTGTACTTGCCAGTTCATAACAACCTGTGTTGACTGGAGTAAATGGCATGTCTGGCCAGTAGCAAAGCAAATGCAAGAGTCAGCTCTCTTTAATGGCACACTGTGATGCAAATGTAAACAAAAGGGTAGCTAACCCCAATGCTGAAAGACAAAACACGATTGGAACGTGCTATCACTCTCATAATAATTGCTAGGCATTTTAATACAAGTAGAGTCGAGTAGACAAAAACTTAAAAACAGAAGTGGTGTTTGCAAACATCAGTATGAAACAGGTCTTGCTTTTATGATCAGTTGAGCAATGCTCAAAATGCTGATTTTTGGCTGGAACACAGACCTTAGCTATATGTTTGAATATATTTTTTTATACTGTTTGTATGGTCTGAATAGTGCTGATTTAGCCTGCAGTTAGAAAATTTACCTGTCATTACATGCTGAGTACTGACCTCTTTGTACTTTTGCCTTGCAGTGAGAGGATGTCGTCCAGGGAAGATCGTACAGATGACGGAGGCTGAGGTGCGGGGGCTCTGCATCAAGTCCAGAGAGATTTTCCTCAGTCAGCCAATCCTGCTAGAACTGGAGGCTCCACTCAAAATCTGTGGTAAGAATTTTAAAAGTTTAGATATTTTTTCCTTTATGACGTACTTACCACTTACTGACTGACTGTGGGCAAAATGCTTACTTGTCTTTTCAAGTGTACAAATACACACAATTACTGTATTAAGGTTCTTGGCTTGCAGGTTTCCACCAAATAGATTATGGTATATTATTACACTACTTTGATCCAAAAGGGACACAGTTTATACACTGGAGCTTAAAAAATAAAACTTCTATCATGAAATATGTTTAAAAGCAATTAACATGGCATCTGTTTTTTCAAAGTGTTACATTAATTATAGAAATTCTGATGTCAATTAAACATGCAGTATAACATAATACCTGAACATACAATTCCAGGTGATATCCATGGACAGTACACAGACTTGCTGAGGCTATTCGAGTATGGAGGTTTCCCTCCAGAGGCCAACTATCTGTTCCTGGGGGATTACGTGGACAGAGGGAAACAGTCTCTGGAGACAATCTGCCTGCTGCTCGCCTACAAGATCAAATACCCAGAAAACTTCTTCTTGCTCAGGGGGAACCACGAGTGTGCCTCCATCAATCGCATCTACGGCTTCTACGATGAGTGTAAATTGGAAAACACACCTGTTTGTTGGGAACTGGCAACATGTGCATATAATTCACCTTGAAGTCCTAAATTTTCCATTTGGTGAAGGAGATCCCCGTCAGCATCTGCAAATATTAAAAATTCTTCTTAAGTTATAAAACTGAGAAGCTCATGATATATTTTAATAGCCTTTAGTTTCTTTTTGGCAAATCTTACTTTCACATCCAAGTCATTTTTCACAAATGACAAAAAACACAACTTTGAATATAGAAATCCAGGATTATTTAGTTCCCCATTTAAAATAGCTTTGTCTTATTTGTTCTTTTTGTGACACATTTCTTTATTTTTTCCTCAGGCAAGCGCAGGTTCAACATAAAGCTCTGGAAGACGTTCACAGACTGTTTTAATTGCCTGCCCATTGCTGCGATTATTGATGAGAAGATCTTCTGCTGCCATGGAGGTTTGTGAAGTATCTCTGTTAAGCAATGTACTACTAGATAATATGATGTATTATCTATGTTATAGCAGTGTGCTGCTGGATAGGTTTAAAAAAAGCTAATGTTTAAAATGTGACATTACTTTTATACATTTATCAGCATTGGTGTAATGTTTTATGGAATAACAATGTTGAATGGTTTAACATTTAAGAGAATAATTAGAAAATATTTTTTTATAATTTTTCTATATTGCTATAACATTGTCTGTAAAAGTACTACAGATGTTTACTGTAATGTTATGTTATCATCACATCATATTATCTAGAGGTAACTAGATTGTCATTTTGCTTTAGGATGAATAAAAGAAAATTTTATGTTTTTTCTTTATGTACATTGTGATGCATGGGAGATTTGCTGTAGCTCGTGTCACTTATAATACGATCACCTGTTCTCCTCAGGGCTCTCACCTGATCTACAGTCCATGGAACAAATTCGACGCATTATGAGACCCACTGACGTTCCAGATACAGGTCTGCTGTTCTCTGTGTTTCTGCTAACGGAATAGTCTTGATCAGCTGATTCCATCCTTTACATACTGTCTCCAAAAAAAGCATGAGATGGTTAAAGGCAGTATAGTAATACATCTGCCTTGCTTGATTGTAAGAGATGAGTAAAATCAAAATATCACTATCTTAAGGTGTTATTTATAATTTGTAGTCTTCCCACCATATGAAAATGACACTTTTAAATTCAAGAAAAACTGTGTTTGAAGAAGCCTTTGGTTTGGATGCTTCAGCGTTATTGGGATACCTGGAGTTGGTCATCGAGTGCCAACAGAAAACACTGGTTTATATCAGGCACTGATTTCTGACCACTGTGTGTTTGTGGCTTACCAGTGCCTCTGATCTGTTCTAGGCTTGCTGTGTGACCTCCTGTGGTCGGACCCAGACAAAGACGTCCAGGGATGGGGGGAGAACGATCGGGGAGTTTCCTTCACCTTCGGGGCCGACGTTGTCAGCAAGTTCCTCAACCGCCACGACCTGGATCTCATCTGCCGAGCACATCAGGTAACACTCCTGCTGCCTTGTGATTTACGACTGTATTCAAAAGGATACTGTGGAAAATTTAACTTTATTTTTTAAAGGCAAATAAATTTACAAATTCCTTGAACTTTAAAAGATACATTAGCAGCACATACAGGAACATCAATAAATAAATATTTTTTTTTCCAGTTTGATGTATTTAATAATGTGATAAAAGACTCAGTTTCCAGACTTGTACAAATTAATGCAAGTTTTTAACACGTACATCAATGAAAGCATAAAAGTGAAGGCAGTTCAGGCAGGGAAACACAGCATGTTTCCCTAAGATGGATGAATAATTGTGAAAAAACAACCAGATCCAGTAAATTAAATACTTTATCAGTAATGTTACCAGGAGGCAGTGTAGAAATAGTACCTGTGTAGAAATAGTATAACAAAAACTCCCAGCTGTCATATCTCAAAAGCCTCACAGTACAGTATGCTGTAAAATCATTTTAGCCATAATACTGCAGCTCTATTCTCCTGTTGCTTCTTTTTCACATATCAGTACAATTTTTTTTGTTTTTGCTTAGAAATTACTTAAAAATATGATTAATTGGTTATAAAGGTTGTTGCCAAAGAATTCTCTCCATATCCACCAATAATTTCAGCTCTAATCCTTCTACCTACAGGTTGTAGAAGACGGATACGAGTTCTTTGCCAAGAGACAGCTGGTGACGCTGTTTTCTGCCCCCAACTATTGCGGGGAGTTTGACAACGCAGGCGGCATGATGAGTGTGGATGAGTCCCTTATGTGCTCCTTTCAGGTACACAGCTCAGTATTTGTTGTAGCGGCACATTAATCCTGATTTATGTGGTGTCAACGTATTTATCGCTACCATCATCCTGTTTTCCAGATTCTGAAGCCGTCAGAAAAAAAAGCAAAGTACCAGTACGGCGGGGTGAATTCAGGACGCCCAATCACCCCGCCTCGCACCACTCAGGCACCTAAAAAGAGGTGAGTGGCTGGCCCTGACTCTCCTGCTCCTCCCCCAGCTGGTCTCTGGCCCATGTCTCTGCAGCCTGCCTCAAACACTCCAGCCTTTTCTCAGTAAGCTTGTTCATGTAAACAGATACTCCAGGAGTGTATTTTGCTTGTTCTGTGGGTATTTTTATGAACACGAGTGGTATTTTTTCCATTTTTTTGAATCCATTGTATGTATTAACTCAGCTCTCATTTCTACTACTCAGTCCATTCAACAATATTAAAACCAACCCTTTGTGGAATGGACATGATGTTCAGAAAAGATGCTTCTCTGCCTTTTAGATTAACAACTTCCATTGTGATTTTGTGAATGCATGCACACTTATGAGACTGAGATGGGTTCTTTGCTGTCGCCAATGTAAAATCCTCCCAGAAAGACACAGAGAAGGTAATGTCCATGTAATTTACCTAATTACTGCCATTGTTCCCTTCTATATTGGCCAAAAGTAGAAAAGGAATAGTTAGACATTAGACATTTTGGGAAATAAGCTTATTTGCTTTCTCTTCGACTTAAGAATGTTATTCCTCCACATGGAGATATCACTAAAATCCTGAGATTTTGATGATAAAAGTGCAATAAATATCAATAGAAATCTTGCCAAATGCAAGAAAAAACATTTGTAAAGGCCATTAAAGCCTATTTGAACTTTGAAAACCTGTCACAGCCGACTCTTGCTTTATCTTCACTAGGGCATTCATAGATAATAGATTATCTGCATTAAATAAGTGTTTCCAGCTCTCAACATTTTTTACCCCTCACATCTCTGAACAAGCATTTGTGATTGTTGAAGAGCAGAGTTTCCATTATTGGTATGAAGTAGGGAAAAAAAAGCAATGCAGTAGTGTAACAGGTTCCTTTTTTTTGTTCTGATGTAAATTCAGTGTCTGTGGAAATGTGGGAACCAAACATCAGTGAGCACTTTGAGTTTGTGTCCTTTAGTCTGGTGAGTAAAGTAAGTGTGTAGAAACGTAGAGATGGATATGCCAATGCAAGATGACGGTATATAAAAGAAATGTCACAAACAGTACAGGAGTAAAAAACTAGGCCAAGTGGAGACTGATGAAGACTAAAAACCAGTTCTCAGTATATTAATTTTTACGACTTGAAAAGCTGTTAGTTCTCCACATCAGTGGATGTCGACCTCTCTCACATGTTGCACTTCCAGTCATCGCATGACATTGTAAAGAGGTCAAAATCATCAAGTCAATACAATATTGTTTGTTGTTGGCATTATGCTAGTTATATTACATTGTTCCCACTCAGTGGTTTTTGAACGCAGTACAGTAAATCATTTCCACTAATTAACATTTAACCTATGTATTTTTTTTATTTCAATCTTGCCTTTTGCCTTGTACATCTATTGGTCTTCAAGTTGGAAACAGTATGTAAAGACTTTCTGAGATTTGTATGAGTTTGTTTCAAACGAGTGAAATAAATGGAAGTGCTGTTGAGCCTGGTTCCTGACTGGTTTCTGGTAAATCAAGTGTTGTGTGTTGTTGAATTACATGGACTAAGGTAAGTCTGAAATCGCCATGTTCAATCTTCGACAGGAGAACAAACGTGTTACTACATAACAGTTACCTGTGGTTGAAATCATATATAAGACAGAGGTCAAACAAAGTTGATTTGGAGGAATAAAAAAAATGTCGACTTTATGTAAAAAATAGATTTGATAACATTTTCAGACACACAACCCTGTCTATGGATGGATCTTAACCTGTTTTTACATGCTAATTTTTCTGCCCCACAGTGGAGCATTAATGTGTTTCCTGATTTAGACAGACCTCAATCTGTCTTGAGGGCTTGCAGCACTGACTGTGGTACTCTGCTGACGTAGTACTCGTGGTTGCGTAGTGTAGCGAGAACGCCAGCAGAATTCATGTGCCTTACGTTAGCGTCGTAGCAGTATGCATTACCATGCATGTCAGTCAGTTTACCTGCACAAGAAAAGAAGGAGATGAGATGAGATGTTCAGCAAATTGATTCAAAGTCTCAAGCTTAACCTACATATGCACGCCAATAAAAATATAGGGCTAGTTTGTTTTAAAAAGTGGAAGTTGGTATCGGAGGCCTACATAACGGTTTTTACCTCCCACTGCATGGAGGATGGCTTCAGGAGCACAGGTGTCCCACTTCTTGCATCCCGGACTAGCAAAGACATAAGCAGACGCCTTTCCCTCAACAAGCTGGATTATCTGCAAAGAGATGATTGAATAAACAGCTGTTCTTCACACACCAACAAGCTCTTTGCTTGGTGTTTTGTTTGTGTTATTGCTAAAATGGCTGCTCAGTTTCCTTAACTAATACTTTACTTTTACTTGTATATAAATATGTGTGTATAAAACTGAAACAAACTTCAATATCAGTAGGACACAGCTTTCTGCTCAGGCTTTGCAGCAATAAAATCTCAGTCAACTGATTAGTCCATTAACAGAGAAACATTTTTATAATTATTTAATTTAGCAAAAGTACCAAACATTTGATACCCTGGGATTTGATTTCCAGGGAATCTGCAGGTCTTGGAAAATCATTAAAAGCATTGAAATTGGTTGTCTGTTGTGGGCAGTAATTTTAGTTTTAAAATGTTTTTGTATCAAATCGTTGCCCATCAGTAGATGTTAAACTAAAAGTGGAATTGTTGTGATAGCAGAAAGTTCATGTGTTTTTTGCGGTGTTTCAGTCAGCACCATCCGACCTGTGGCACCGTCACTACTGCTGCTACAGTAGCAGGGAAGCTCATTGTCTCATAATGAAGAAATGTCCATTTTGGCAAAACTGAAGGGGACTTGAATTAATTATTCATATTTCTATTTCTCTTTTTTTCTGCTGCTTATCTAGATGCAGGTTGCTTTAATTTAATTATCTATATCATCAGGATTTATTGTTATAAACTGCTGGGAGGAACTGAAAAAAATATGGTATAATAATAAATAATTCTAGGTCATTTTGTCCCCACTGGTTTTGCATCATACATTCATACTTTGGACAGTATGATTATCAGTCAGGTATCAAATTGCATTCTATGTGGCATTAAAAGGTCTTAAATTTAACATGTCAAAAACCACAGAAATCCTGATTACACATGGATTGTAGAGTCTTTTATTAATTTAAAATTGCAGGTGACATTTTACACCATCACCAAGCTGATTTTGAGGCATCAAGATGGTTGGTGATGGTGGTTGATTGCTATAAACACAAAAAGAAGATCGGCAGTATCTACCAGCCTCTGTGCTGCATTTTACTGTGTATATGGCTCCAGTTTGGCAGCAATTTTGCTGCACTCTTTACTGACACAGAGGGAAATTGCTTAAGGGCACAAAAGATGAGTTGGTGGTAGTTCTGATCGTGCTGTGAGATTCAGTCAGAAACCATGACTGCATTTGATAATTCATGCACAAGTCATCCATACACATGACAACATGACACAGCGTTTGGCTGAACAGGAGGACTAAAACCCACGTGACATTTTCACAAGCTCAGTGTTAAAACTCTAAATCCATCTCACCTTATTTCCAGCACCACCCACTCTTATAACTTCATGCGGCTCCATGGCATCTACGCAGTCCGTTACCACCTTGTTACTATGGGAACGGGTGGTGGTGACGATTCGTCTGTCACCTGGAACTTCCTTCAGCTGAAATCCAAAGGCGCCCAGTCCCAGCATTCCCCACATGGTTCTTCCTAAACCCGCTCCTGCTCCAAGCTGACAAAGACTGAATTAACCAGAGTGTTGGCTTTTAGGACACTGCTGCAGGACATCATTTACTTTGGTCTGTACCTGGTAGTTGTAGAAAGGCTGGTTGATGACACCTGCTATAGCTCTGCCTCCATATGCAATACCAATAAGCACTGTCACATTATCCAGGAGCCCTGAAGTCAGAAAACAGCAGGATGTTAGCTGGAGGCCACTTACCAAAGCCTCATCTTTTAGTGTTTATTCAATCACTAAGCAAACATGAAAAACTGCTCAGGCCAGTCAAGAGACAATATGGCAATTTCATGAAGAGAACGTGGTCTTGAATACTTACAGACACGCACGCACACACACACACACAGTATGTGGAGGCAGATTTTAAGAAGCACAACAGCCTACCTTCTGTATATTCCTTTGTGCCATCAAGAGGATCAACCCACACCACAAGCTGAGATTCAGAGACACAAACAGAGAAAATATGTGCACAAAGTGAAAGTGAACACCACAATATGTCTATGTATTAATACAACTGTGCTGCACAAATTTGTAATAATTCTGATACGTGAAAATGTGTATTTTGTAATGTGTTTATTCAGTTCAGTTATTCAGCTATACCTAATTACTGTTCCTGAGGATATATATTGCACTTCCAAATGTTACCTCCTCCTCTTTCAGTCCACTGTATTCTGCTGGACAGCTCTTCTGGAGGATTTCCTCTGCCTGGCCATTCTCAATGAGGTCCTCCTTTGCCTCCTCAAATGGAAGCTCCTGCATGAACAAGAGATACATGTGATCATCTGTCCTTGTCCTCGCTGTTCATCTAAAAGGCAAAAACCAGAATAATCTTCAACGAGTTCTTTCACTCACCTCCTCTCCAATGATGGTGATTTTTGGGAAGCGTCTGGACAATGAAGCACAAATGCTCTGCTGAGCTAGTCTGTCGGCCAGCGTCTGCAGATCATTAGCTCCTGTCTGTGCAGGGGTACAAGGTGGAATCAGAAAGGTTACAACAATTACAGTAATCTCAGTCTACACTGAACATGCAAGGCTAGGAGCGTAATAGCTTGTAGGCTATGTGCACATTTAACCTCCTCTGGGATTTAAGTGCTAAAAACAAAAGGGCTCTACCTTTTCCACAATGCCAAGGTCTCCACTGTGAAGAACCTTCCTCACAATGGACCCAGCCTTTTCAGCCACAGAGTAGGCAGAGGCCACCAGCCGCATAACCACCGCAGGACTTCCAGACATTGCTGACAGACAGAGACAGTTCACCATTACTAATACCTTTAGGTCTACAGCCACAGCAGCTGATAATGAAGTTGACATGATGATCATGCACTAAAAATAAAAAATGTTGTCTTCCTTATTGCAAATAGTGTGAGAAAAGAAATTTGCTTCTCTAATTAAAAAAACAAAAAAAAAAACAACTTAATAACTTAAATCAAAATTTGTAGCTAATGGCATTCATTGGATTCACATCATTATCTCATTTGAAAAGTTAGTCTTATTATCTAATATTTCACTTTAATTGATGAAGCATTAAAAGAGTAGAGCGGGGGACTGTGTTTATCAGCAACGTGGTTAGCGATGTAAATAAAAAACAGCTTGTAAACAGTCACAATGAGCATAAACCTCTGCAATTCCGGCTAATTAGCTAACATGCTACTGGTGATAGCTAGCTGAAGCAGTAATGTTACTCCATGAATGTTGAAATATCAACTACAAAGTCCTAGAAAGTTGTGAACTAGGACGAATACTCACTGAATCAAACGCGGGCGGACAGACAGACAGACGGACGGACGGACAAACAGACACCGGTTTCTGATAACTTGAAATTGGGAGATGTCGGAAATACAAAAAACTATGACCCCCCAAAGATCGGAAATGCATTGTCAAGATAGTTACCTACCCAACCGAAGCTAAATTGTCAGCTGGTAAGATTGCTTGTTCTGACATTCAGCAACATAACGAATAAACAACAAAACGGATAAAGATCTTAAACCGAGGGTGTGCCATTATTTCAGGTCCTAGCCTAACACAGAAACTATCAAATGAGCATTTCCCTGGTCCAACCTTTGACTGTACATGAGTAGGTCAGACAGCTTTTAAGCAAATACGCAATTAGACGGAGGGAACCATCCCACTAAGTCAGTAAAATATTTACTCTCTGTGAAAAAAGTCATACAATGGGTCCAAGTGTCCGTCAGGTTTGATTTAAGGGAAGAAGGACTGATGATATACTTGCTGGACGTTTTGTCTAATAAGCTTTCTTCTTAAACTCAGCTCTTGTTATTTTTATAATTAAGAAACTTCCGTTTGGAGTTTTACATTAACATTTTCAACTTTAACTCTTACTTCAATTGGACATAATTTATTTTCTTGGCAGATTTCTTTGAAAATACCACTGCCTAATAATATGTAAAAATGTATTACTCTCTAGAGAAGAGACGCTGGACACTTCAAAATGTTTTATTAAATTTTGAAAGCCTGAAATGTCAAGTAAACAGCATAAATTAACAGCAGCTTGCCCTTTATGTTTCATCTGTATGTGAGTCGTGACAAACTGTTTTCTTCTCGTTCACATTCCTAAACACCTTCCTCACATTTTCACCTTAAATGACAGGGTAATGATGCATTATGTCTCCAACTTTCTGTGACATTATTAAACTCATTTAAAAGAGAAATAGAAACAATGGTGAAGTGGTAAGTAGACAACTCTTAATTAAATTTTATGAGTTATACAGACATACAGTAATAAACTGATCAATTTAAGTCAATCTAAATTCTTTTAAAAATAAACATTTCTGAAAAAAAAAAACCCTGATTATCTTATATAAATGTGCATATCACAAGTTCTTCATCTGTTAGCCAGAGGTCTATAACCCATCTCTCCCTCCAGCTGCTCTGCAGTGAGAGAGCCCAGCAGAGGCTGACAGTCTGGGTTGAAGACAGAATAAGCACTCAGCTCTCCAGGCTCACGGGCCGCTGGGCTACGGAGTCCTTCATAGAGCCAGTAGAAGAGAGAGATGACGAAGAAGGGCAGGCCGAACTCCAGTTCAACAAACAGCCCAAGCAGCACCAGCCACAGCAGCAATTTGAGCAAAGTAAGGTTTGAGATGACAAATTGTTTCGATGCCAGCCATCTTCCCAGAGCACTGTCCAGCAGCCAGTCAGTATGGTCCTGCAGGGAAGATAATGTAAAGTTCATGATCTGGTTCAGTGGTTCCCCAGCTGGGGGTGAGGACCCCCCTGAAGGGTTGCAAGATAAATCTGAGGGGTCACAAAATGATTCAGAAAATAGGAAAGAGAATAAAAAACACAGTTCTGCTAGAAAGTAGTAGAACCCTAAAGTAGTAGTGGTGCTAAAAATTCATGGTGAAATAAAAACTTTTACCTCTTCAGGACTCTAAATCTGATAAAACTGAACAATCTTGAACTGCTCAAAGCTCATATATAATCTATGACCTCTTTCTGCTTGATTCTCACATCATATGAGAGTTTGTGTCTTTCAATAAAGAGTGAAGTTGTCACTTGTTATTATGATTGAATTAATTTTTTGAATCAGTAAATTTACTTTAACCCCAGCATGTTTTACTGTACTATAACTAACCACAGTTTTGTTGAGCTTATACTTTAATTGGTTATTTACATTTTATGCAGCTTATTCTTTTACTTCTTTTACACTTAAAAGGGAAACATTGTGCTTTTTGCTTCACTACATTAACCTCACATCTGTAGTTAATAGTTACTTTGAAGATCAAAATCCAAAACATTTAAATAGGGTATATTATATTCTAGAGTATATTAAGTATTTTAAATTAGCCCCACATTAACAAGCAACAACAATAAAACAATAATACAATAATGCATCAGTGTATACAAACCAATGATATCTTCTGCCAAGTGTTTAATTTTACTTTTGTAAAGTTTGTTGCTTATATTTTTAAAAACCTTGTGTGGAGTTTTTTTGCTTTAACATTGTGGAAATGCTACATCATTGCTAAGTTTAAAATCTCAATACACAGATCCACTGGTGCAAATAAAATAGGCCTACTGAACAAATATCAACTTCCAACTTGTTTCACAGTTTAGTTGTTAGTGATCTTACCTTGATTTGAGAGCTGTGAGCTGAAGCTCGGTTGTTTTCTGTCTGTTCTCTCTCAGCTGTTGGTGTTGTTTCAGGCTCAGCCGCTATTGTCGGTTCTCTGTGCTGTGGATCAGCTTCCTGGTCCTTTTTAGTAGCATTTTCAGCCTGTCGTCGAGCCCTGAATTCTGCAAGCTTCTGCTCCATCGACACTAAATATTCACTGTCGTTGTCAGTTCAAAAGAGCCGGTACGACAACTCATTCAAAACTCCTTGATATCAGCTTAGTTTCGGCAAAGCTTTAAAAAATTATCCAATACGTTTACATTGACTGTCTTTCACTTTAGCTTACACTTAAACCACATTTTGGAGATATTTCACCATGCTATTAGCTTGTTTACCTTCTACGTCAGCGTCTATGTATCAGAAGAAAAACGTCATGTCGTAAAGATGTTTCATCTGTCGTAAAACGCTTTCAACTGTCGTAAAAGGCGTCGTTTTCTAACAATTTCACCGCTCTGCTACAAGCTAGGTTGTTTTCAATCACTGGTGAGTTTCTAAACCTCTACGGTGTGATTTTTCAGTGGTTAATCGATCATTTTATGAATATATGTAGTTGTGGTTCTTGTTGCTGTCGGTAGCTCTCTCTAAGCGAACGTTAGACAGCATTAGTTTCTAATCTATCAATAGAGAAACTAAACGATGGACGAATATTAACGATGTCGAACACCTACAACACCAAGTCTGCTTTATGCTGCCTTTTTATTGTGGAAGACTAGTTAACGTTTGGTTAAGTGAAGTAGAAGTATGAAGTCAGATAAGATGAATATACTTAAGTAAAGTAGAAGTACCTCTACTTACATGAGAACTACCTGAGTAGTTACTTTACTTACTTTCCACACTGATTTAAACAATAGTAGGGGCATCATTTTACAGCAGCTGGATGCAGGTTCACCTCTAGCATTCAAGTTTAGGACCATGTTGCCAATACCATACTGCCTTTCTGCATTGTTTATAAGTCTAAATATCTGAATAAAGTAACGAAAGTACAGCTGCTAACAGGCATTTTTTATTATCGATTAACCTGCCGGTGATATTCTTGTCTGATAAATTAATCGTTCAACAGTCAACCAAATAATGTCAGTTACAGTTTGTAACATAATGTCCTCAAATAGCTTGTGTTGTCTGACAAAAACCCAAATATATATATATATTTTATTTTATGTTTAAATTGAGCAGCAAATAATAGGTGGAAGAGCAGGAACTGGTGAATGTTTGGAAAATGTTCTTGAAAAGTGATTGATTGATTATCAACATAGTTGCGAATTGATTTTTTGTAGAACATTATTGAAATGGTCTAAGTCAATTGATAGTTTCAGCCCTATGACTAAGGTTACTTTATTTTCTTTTGTTTATTTTGTTCACTGTAAATATCTCCTTGCTCATTCTCTTTCCTCTCCAGACATGGCCTCAGCTCCAGCACAGCAGCCCACCCTGACTGTTGAGCAGACCAGAGGTGAGACGAACTGGAGATATACAAGTTACTTTTTCTAGCTCTTTTGCTCTTTCTGAGGTTGTTCTTGAGGTTTCTGGATAAATGTTGGACAAACACTTCATTTTTAAGTTTCCGTTTGTTCCATCACCTTTTTTGGAGTTTTTTTTTTACTTAGAATAAGATCCACATCTATTTAGGGTATTGTCTCAACTGTGTTCACAAAAGCAATCTAGAAACTTTCCAGTTTTCTAAAGCTTATGATTGGTTGTATGTGTGTGTGTCCGTGACTTTGTGTAGTGATGTGGGTTTATGACTGTATTTGTGTAGGTGGGTGTTTGCACATGCATTTATTATAATGAAATGTGCTAAATATTAAATAGCCTTCCACTTATACTGTATATGCATGATGTAGACGCAGAACAACTAATGTTTTTCTTGTTTCACAGTGGTATTGAGTGAGGTGATCCAGGCTTTCTCAGTACCAGAAAACGCTGCTCGGATGGAGGAGGCTCGAGAGAGCGCCTGCAATGACATGGGCAAGATGCTGCAGCTTGTGCTTCCTGTTGCCACCCAGATTCAGCAAGAGGTTATCAAAGCCTACGGATTCAACAATGAAGGAGAGGGTAAAGCAGCATTTTCTAGCCCTTACATGTTGATTTAGGCACTCATTCCTTGACTGTGTGCCTGTGTGTTATGCAGAAAGGACCTTTTTAGTATAAATACCACTCTGTAACTGGAACTTTTCAGACCAGAATTCATCATGGTATTTATTAGAGCTGCGCAATATATTTATATAACACTGTGATAACATAACATTGGTGATAACAATATATGTTAAATATGTTGTTTTCTAGTCTTAAATTCTGCAGTCAAATTCTGAGCCATTTAAGCACAGTGAAATTAATATGATATTAATAAAGGGACTGCATTTCCTCAAAACTGCCATAGATAGATGACACGATTTATCATCTTGGCTGCTTTACTTTCAGGTGTCCTAAAATTTGCCAGACTGGTGAAGATGTATGAAACCCAGGACCCTGAAATTGCAGCTATGTCAGCTAAACTGAAATCTCTCCTCCTGCCACCTCTGTCAACACCACCTATAGGAGGCGCCATTCCAGCTTCATAGGGACTATTTACGTGCATTGGTCAACTGCAAGGTTACTTTCATTTACTGCTTTGGATCTGTGTGACCATCTTGTGTCTAGAGATTTTGGAAAAATTAGTATCAAACTCAACACTAATGCGTTCCAGCAAGGATTAAACACATACCTTATCTAAATTATGGTTTCATTTAAAGCATCCTTGCAAAACTTGTTAAATTATTGCTTTTGAAATGTTTCAGTATTTATTGATGTTACATGATTACCATTTGTCATTTAACATTAAACATTTCCTTTAATGCCATATTTTATATCATTCTTTTATACCATTTTTATATTCTGTCAAATGTATCATTGTCATTTTTGTTATATATTAAAATTCAAAGGTTTTCTGTGAATCTCTGTGTGGCATTAATGAGGAAAAAAACAATAACTTATATTATACACAACTTTATTATTGCAATAAGACTTTGGCAGCAACATCTTGATGTTTTTAAAAATACTGAAGCGATTACACACATTTACATATATACATTTCCTCAAAGGCAACTTTCCTTACACAGTCTCTGTAGTTTTTAAGGTTAAAACATCACTATTACAGCATATAAAATCTGGATTCATGTCCACCCCCTCCTTGTTTTTTGGGTTTTACTTTTGGGTGCATGCAGATATGACAGGAGTGTATCATGGCAGGAGAGGTTTAACTAAGTTTTTTATTCATCAAGATAAATACAACTTATGTGCCCCAGACTTTGAAATCATCCACTTAAAATACAACATCATAAAGTGCTCTTTTTTTGCAAAAAAAAAAGGCAAACAGTGCAAAAACCAGCGTACCCAGCACCCAGTAACAATTGTGAAAGTAATTGTTGAGCAGGTCATTAGTCTGCTATACCTTAAATATGTTTGTTTCCTGTGCATATTCACCCAGCAGCTTTTGAATCCAGTGTGACTGTAATGTACAGTTTGTAGAAAAATAAAAGTATTCCAAGGGCAAAACACAGTTTCCTTCATCTCGGTGTCAGCCAAGAGCCATTTCTGTGTGAGGGAGACTGTATCGATACATAAAATCACATCATAAAGTCTAATATTGCTGATACATTTTAAATCATGGCTGGCGAGCTCATTATTAACAGAGCTCCCTCTTGTGGTGAACAGTGGTTCAGTCCTTCCACTCCAGTGACAATGATAAAAAAGGAACCAAGAGCAAGACGAGAGGAGATGACTTCACATCTCAAAGTGACGGAAAATGCTTTCGACATAACCCAGTACCCTCTGCCAGTCCGGTCCGTCTGCCTTCAGCATCTCCTCCGCCGTCTGTCCCACAGTGAACATGGAAAGATGAAGGTTATAAGAACAGATAGACATGATACAGTGAGCTGTGAGATCTGTAAGTCAATAAAAACTGTACACTAATCTTAAATCTCAAGTTGCATAATTTGTAATTTTCCAAATATATTTTAGAAAAAATTAGACGTGTACTGTGCAAAAAGTCTCTCACCAGTATGGCTGTGATTCCCACACTCTCTCCTGTCTTAAAAGCAAGGTCCAAATTTTCCTTCTGTAAAAACGGCATTCATGTCAGAAGCAGCTTTGGTATCAACTCGACATGCTTGATGGTTAACCTCTGCGCCTAGCTTCATGACTATCAATATTTGTGCCTGGGTATCTGATATCGTTTTCTCCCTCTCTGTCTCGGTAAAAGTTCTTTAAGACATTAAAGCTGTGGTAATGCTCTTTGTAAATAACTGAACCTCCATAAATCTTCCAACGACATGTTTTTGTTTTGAGAATCAGTTTTACCTTGTCTTTTGGGTTGAGGCTGTCATAGGGAATGTGACTTGGTAAATATGTGTGATAAACAGCACAGAATGCCAAACCATCTTCCCAGCTGCTACTGAAGTTGGTGATCTCAATATTCTGTTGTAAAAATACATTTGATGATGAGAAAGTTTGATCTGTAAAATGTACTTTTGTTATCCATCTCAATAACATCTCAATGATGTTGAAATGCCCCTTTTCTAACCTTATAACCTTGTGTCTGACTTTGGCACCAGCGCAGCAGGGAGTTTCTTCTGGAGCCACCATGACGCCGCAGCAGAGCACTGAAACCATCCTGAGGTCTGGGAGGACAAGACAACATTTTCAACCATGAATCAGTTCACTTTCAACTGCAGAAAAAATAACTTAAGAAGAAACAGTAATAAAATCACACAGTGAATAGTAAAACCATGTATAATGAGATTTAAAACAATAATATACTATAGTCCACGAGATGAAGAGTCATGTAAATTAGTTTAAAGCAAATCTAGACTTAGGAACTGCAAGTAAAAACTTTTTCTGTAGGTTCAAGTGTGCTAAGATTGTGGCTAGGTTTGAATGTGATTTGATTGTTGATGCTTCAACAAATAAAAAGGAGCTAGTAGTAACTTACTTGAAGGAATCTGAGCTTTGGTCCTCATCCTGTTTACCTGCAAGACACAGATGCAGCCACAGTCACAAATGTGAACTTATTCAGCTGCCAAAAAAATGTTTTGGTGCACTGCAAGATGTAAACTCACCTGTATAAAAGCTGGACCAACTGTCCTGCCGCTGTAAAATGCGGTCCATCCTCCTCCCTTTTGTTGGCGCCTCTTTCTGGAAGAAAGTCATTTATAATTTACACATAACGTACTATAAATACATGTAAATATGACATATAATCCTGATAATGTAATAAAAATTATACCTTGCATAGCGGCAATGTTGTGCTTGTGTTTTTTAAGGTGCCATTTTGACTGAAGGAGTCAGTTGGGAGGGGGAGACGAGATAAACTCCTAAAAGACAAAAATGTGCATGTTTGATAAGATGTTGTTGTAATGTAATGAGGCTGAACTTAAACAAAGGCTCACCAAGATCTTTCAGAGAGCATCACAATCCTCCTTGGATCTCTCTGCCCACGTCCCTCTTCTTTCCTTTTCTCCAGTGCAGCTAAACTACGAAGGTATCCCTCCGCTACCCCCTTCCCTGTCAGCTGCATGCTCCCTGCTCCATTTGCCTCCTCAGGATCGTGACCTGCACCTTCAGTTTCCACATCTTGATTTGCTTCATTCTCCTGCTTTTCCACATTTTTAGCTTCAGTCTCTGCTTCAGCTTCCTCCATAACTTTGCACATTTCCCTCCCCTGCCCCTCCCCAGAGTCTTGTCTCTCTGTCTGTTTATCACCATCTGTTACGTCTTTCACCCTGCATGCGTTTCTCAGAGCATCCAGCTCGGCTCGCTCCTGCTGCTGCTGCTGCAGCGCGAGTTCAGTTAGCTTGCTGCAGACGTCTGTGTGCTCAGCTCTCAGACTCTCCAGCTCTCTGTCGCTCTCCCGCTGTCTGCTGAGGGCCTGGGCAAGCTGCTCCTCCACGGCCCTGTGGCTCTCCTGGAGTAAACCCAGAGCCTGCTCCGCCTCGACCCGCAGCCGGTCGGCCACAGACACCGCGACCTGCAGGTCACTTTGGAACTGATGCCACTCCAACCTCTCCGTCTGTGGAGGAGAAAAGAAAGAGCACCAAATGGAAAGGAGAAAGACCGCTATATGAATTTAAAAGATCATATTCCTCAAAGGTGTCGTTTGGAGTCATGGATAATACTGATGCCTCTGATGTCTTACTTAAGGCACAACCAAGTAATCAATATTTTCTCAGCACAACCTGGGTTATTTTAATAAGTATGCTGCAGTGATGTCACATGACATTATAATCAGACCAAAAATGCAAAGTAAACTGAATTGAACTAGACTTAGATTTTCACAATTTCGTTAATTTTCAGACACAAAAACTATTTGCAAGTGTCCTTTGTCTTCAACGTTGTCAAAATCAAGTTTATATTGCACAGGAAAGAAATGTGAGGTTCAAGAAATTTCTAGGGCCTAAGGTGAAACTGCCATGTGACGTGAAGCAACAACTCACCCTCAGTGTCTCCTTCAGTGTGTCCACCTCCCCAACCAGCTCATCTCTCTCTGTTATCAACCGCCTGAGCAGCTCTGACAAACAAGACATACAAAAACAGCACAAGTATGAGAGAAAGTAAAGGCTGACAGCTTTAATCAGTATATCAATTGCTACTTACAGAAGAGCAACATACAGCACCATTTCATAACAGGTTTAACAATGTAACAGAAAGCTCACATTAGCAAAGGAGGCGTGGGCAGGGACAGGCTTAGCAGGTTTGTTTTTGAACCACTGATTTTGTGTTAGTGATTATGGTTGCTTCTGATTTTGCGGGTGAGTCCTACCAGACACCCATAAAACTGTAAAATGCAAGGACTTGTATATAATTTCATCAGTGTGTCAATCACCATTGTGTTACCCCATTCTGACTTAAAAGACATTTATTTAAATGAAAATATTCAAGATCGCCGCTTTAAAACATGGAGAAGATTTCCTCCTTCAGCAGATGAGTGAGAAAACAGCCTTTTACTGTCAAGTGAAGCTCAAACACCAAAGTGTAGTAACAATAAGCAAAAACACATTATGGAGTGCAGAGAGACTTTAAGTAAATCCAAAGAATTCAAAGTCACAATTTTAAGCATGGTACCAGTAACCAAGTTACTGGTAACTTACATTTCACTCACTTACATTTACTTTAAGTAGGAGCAGGAGACAAACAGTGCTGCTTTTGCAATTTAACTTTCCATAAAAGTGCCTTTCAAGAAGCAAAAGAAAACAATGAAGATGAGGGCCTACCTACAGCTCCTGTTGTAACATCAGTGCTGGGCGTCAGGCGTACTGAGGCCCTGTAGTGCTCCATCAGACTGAGTAAAACCAGGGTTATCTCCTCTCCAACTCTGTCTGCTGCAGCCTGCGGCTCCAGCCCGCTATCTCTCTCCTGCCAGCTCTGCTCTGAAGGTGATCCTCTGGATGGAGGCAGAGACGCTGGGCTGACCGGGCTGACCACTGCTTTCCTGTGTCTCCCAGCTGCATTGCTCACATTTGTCTCTGAGGGGCTGATGCTGTCTACACTAATCACGGCCCATTCTGTGGGAGCAGACGGTTTCTGTGTCCAGTCTCCGACTGGAGTGGCGGTGGAGGGGGTGGTGCTGTCAGTCGGTGATGGCGTCTGTGCCTTATTAGTGGAAGCTGCGGAGGATAAGGCCATGGCAGTCAGCTCTGCCTCTGAGGGCGTGGTAGGAGGCGTGTGGAAGAAATCTAAAGGAGAACCTGAGAGGGGGAAAAATGTAAAACAGAAGAGGAGCAAAAGAAAGAGAAAGGCATAGAGGTGAAAGAGAAAATTACCACAGTTCTGAGCTTTAAAATAATCTAATATAAGTTGAAAAATGTGCTGAATGCAAAGCCCCCCTCTTCCTTCCCTCGATGCAGATGCAAGCACTCAGTGTCCACTCCCTTATTTACTGTCCTGGGCTGACTGATGCAGCAAAAAGCCTCTCCTGCCAATGTCTTGGCTGGCGCGCGCACACACACACACACGCACGGGCACACGCACACACACGCACACACACCCCATGTGGCAATCCAGGAAGAGAGGCAATTTTACCCTGATCTACTATCTAACAGCTGCTCTCACTGCTACCACCAAGAGATTACATCCATCATCAGTTTTCCACATACATTTTCAGAAATTTAGAGTAATGTTGCTGCATTATTATCAAGTTTGACTTGGTTTCTAGATAGCGATACATCCTCTAAAGCTTCACCTGTCATTGACAACTAATGTTCGAGCTATGTGGTTTCTGTATGATGCTGATAGTATCCTCTTCATGGTGTGCACTGATTAACTCATGCAGACTTCGGCAGGCTACAGGGATCTAAACCTGCTTTGACTCAGATCTTTTCATACTTCCTCTCCTCGTCCTTGTGTTGTACTGCAGGATTCTGCAGCCTCATCATTTCCCCGGCAGCAGCATTATGTAGTCTGTTCAGCTACGGCAGAGGAGCTATTCTCATCCTCCAGTTTGAGCCCACCTCCTGCATACTGACAGCTGAGAGATGAAAGCCAGGAGCAGCATTTCAAACAGCTGTAAGTGAGAATTAACCAGAGCAAGCGGCCGACTGAATGTCTTGAGTTTGAAAAAAAACAAGACATGTAATGCTGCACAGGGCAAACTCACACATTAGCCAAATGACAGCTGGGCTGTGATGCTTTGAACTGAATGACACTGACGGCACAAGAGAGAGGCTAAAAGATCTGACGTTGCTGAAACCCACTTCAATGAAATACAGTTCTGATTCATCACTTCCCATATGCCAAGAAATGCTTCATACAGTACCTCACACCAGAATTTCATTTAGAAAAACTGGGTAAATCTACAGAGAATCACTCAATGAAGCATTTTGCCTTCCTCATATATAAATAGCAGTATTTCCTTAAAATAATAAAAGGTGCAGTATTAATTTCATAACATGCTTTCTGCTGCCTCAGTGCGCTTTGGATAAACAAAATGATGTGATGAATTGTATTTGTCTTTGCATTTTGGTGGAATTAGTGGGATGTAATGAAAAAGAAAATCACTGCATTCACCACTGCTGTTCAAAAGTTTCAGTTGATGCCTCCTCACCCTAAAGGTTCCTGTTACTCTTCCTCATCACAAAAGAATAAAAACTTCAGAGGACTTATCTTTTGATCTGACTGCAAGAGCCAGTTCATTGTCACTTGGAATTACACATAATGAGACACACCAACCTCCCCCCCAGGAAAAAAAAAAAAAAAGATCAGTTCAAGATTGAGAGAAGAGAAAACTGGGCATGTACCGCGCAGCAACCTAAGAACAGTATTTTCAATCACCTGTACTTTGAAAAGAGTGTTTTTAAAAAGCTATAAAGAAAAAATAATTCAATCATTGCAATTCAAAACACTTGTTTGTGTGTTTGTGTTGCTGTGATACCTGTAGGGCCATGGCTGTCTTTGCCAGCATGGTTACCCATGGTCCAGCAGGGGTGGGTGTCTTGACAGGCTATCCCAGTGTCCTTCACTGTCTCCTCTGATTTGTGAAGCCCACTGCTGTCTGGACAGGGGGGGGATACATATAAATCTTTCATAAGTATGACCCACTGCTGAACTTTTGCTCAGCAGAACAAAAGGAGTGCAACATGTCAAGAAAAGATCCTCACAGGGAATCTTTAGTGAGTTCCTGGATACCACAATGGGCCAGTTATTTATATCTTTAAATTAAAAACAAACTGCAGCACAAAAATCACTAAGTCAGTTGTTTCCCGGCCTTAAGTTTTCACTGGGTAGCTTACAACAGCTGCCTGATTTCTATAAGTCCTCCTCAAAAATGAAGAGCTGAATGTTATACAGATGTAACATACACCTGGCATGAAGTAACATAAATGTATGGTGTCTTAAAAAAGAGCCACAGACATGTTACAATCATAACATCCTTTCTAAAAAGGTGCAGACACCTTCCCCCGCAGTGCTGTGGGGTTATATCATTTGTAACACATGGCCGACTCTCGACTGTGAATAATCATCCAAACTCCATTAAATAATGTAGTGATTTAAGGTTGCCATGGTTATAAATTAGACCCGTACATTAAAAGCCATAAATAAGCTTAGTAAGATATTGGTAGTATGTCCACACAAATTTGGCATGCCGATGATTTCTCATGATGCATTGAAATTTCACAATAATTAAATTTTTACCACTGAGTCATACACCTGACTGCAGCCACCGCAGGGGAGTATCAAGGAGTGGGCCAACAGGAGAACTAACTATACAATCTAAACTGTTATTAAATCAATGTGTAGCTTGGTGACTTGCAAGCCGTATCAAAGAAGACCTCCAATTAATATGTAAAATGTTTCGAAATTTGACATGCTAAATATTACTGTTTTCAACGAGCCAGGCAACTTTAAACTGCCCGTTTAGTGAATGAAGTTTGGAATCACGTTATTTATTTATTTATTTATTTTACAAAAAGAACTATCCCTATGGGAGGCAAGTGATGTTATTTTGTGAAATGAAAAACTGTTTTGGCTAAGGCATACATTGCATCTAATTGCACACACACTGCGCACATCGTTACCCTCCAGTTTCATTCAACCTACCTGCTCAGTTTGCCAGCTGGATGCCTTCCAGTTTGGTTGCAAGCTTGTCCAGGGGGTTTCTTCTCCGCGTCTCTAGACTTCCTCGCCGGGGGGGTTTCTGCGTCCAGTCTCCCAAATTCACCGGAGGACACGGTTCGAATTACTGACAATCATTTTTCTCCGATATCCCATATTCACCACACAGCTACAGAGAGGCAGCCACCAGCTATAACTTGAGTCCAATTCCCGATAATACCCAACTCTGCTTCTCCTTTAAATCCAATGCGACAAAAAGCGAAGAACGAGACAGAAACAAACCGGTTGCGCAGCAGCTGCACGTTGTATCAACGACATGACTCATTAATGGCGTTATTGAGAGCAGTGTCTGAAAATGTTTACACAAAGTCACCATTTAAATGCTCAAATACTGTGTAGTCTGTTGAAGAAAAAAAGCCGAGAGAGCGAGCGGTGGAAAAGGAGCGCGAGGAAAGCAGTTCAACCAGGTGGAGGATAATTAACTTTAGTTAAATGCAGGTGTGCTTGGCAGCTTACTTGTCATAGCTTCACACGGTCTGAAGGTATGTTATGAATTAGTGTACCAGTACCATTCTGACACATAGCATATTTCAGCTACAACAAAAGGTACGAAAACAGCCCCAGGCAAGAAGGAAGGCTTCTGATTAATAATGAATGCATTTGTGTTATTCGCTTGAACAGGTTTCAGTGTAATCAAACTCCAAACCAATAAAATCACACATGAAAATCATGAGAGCTTGGCTCTTACAGTTGAGTACTATTAAACACAATTAATTGAAATTATCCACAAGACAGAAGTCAGAAGTGGTGGAAAAATGTTAATTTATTTAAGTAAAACTAGCAATACCACACTGTAAACATACTCAATTACATGGTGTATTTGGCCAAAGTGGTAGTAATGTTGACTATTTCATAGTTTGATGCTTAAATCTTTAAGGCATCATATTTTATAAACTGATAATATTGTTAGTATTTAAAATCTTAATCTGAAAAGTTACTACTAACTATACCTGAGAGATAAACGTGGTGGAGTAAAAAGTATGTTTGCCTCTGAAATGTAGTGTAGAAGTATGAAGTAGCATAAAATGTAAATACTCAAGTTAAGTATAAGTACCTTATGGTTGTACTACAGTATAGTACCTGGGTAAATGCACTCGCGTTACTCTCCATGGCCATGTTATAGTCTGACAAATGAAACATGACTACAAACAAATGAAAAATGCTGCAGTGAAAAAGACTGAAAATGAAGCATTTCATATGCAGTGCATTGCATCAGTTGATATGTGTGTTGGTGTGTGTGTTCAGTTGAATTCAAAATGACAGAAACAGAAGAGAGAGTGGGAAGAAACTGGAATTAATTGTTTCAGGACCACCGATAGAACCGGTTAATCTGTGGTTAAGTATTTCAGCACCACGGAGAGCGGCAGAGTGAGATCAGATTGCTATGCATTATTCTTATGTAGTTTGTAATTTGAATGTAGATTGCTGTAGAGTTAAATGTTCCAGGACCATGGACAGGGCACAGTGAAAAAGAGATCTGGCGCCCTCTGCTGTCCAAATCCGATACTGCCAGGAATTATAATAATAAAAAACAATATTTAGATTTATTCATAAAATGGTCAAAATTCCATGTTGTTGATAAATGAAGTGGATTTTGTAACAAACATCCTGACTTCATGTCCTGTGCTTGGTCTGTGCTTGTTGGAATTCAAAATGGAGCACGTTTGAGCATTCTTCCAAACTCTGACACTATTCTCTACGGGGAGTTGTGTCACTGGGTTTTATTATATTGCCTTACATAAAGTAGATAATACAGGACACCTGAAGAAACCAATTAAAAATTTTGGAAAAGGATGACTTCAAAGATCACAAGTTCATGTGAGTGTTGTAAGCTTTAATGCACAACATGGATTTTGCAGTTTTTCAGTGCATACTGCACTGTCTCATATTTTTTAAATGTTTATTTTACCTCCCAGACAGATCAACCCAATCCAGAACACCTCAATTTAACTAAAATGCACAGATCTGTGACAGTGTGTGTGCGTTTTATTGTTGACAAGGTTATATTATCAGTGTTTTGTAAGTTAGTGCGGATTGATTTGCACAGTGTATAATCTATTTGTCTCTGCAGTGTGAGCAAAGGTTTAGAGATACAGGCACTTTTCAGCTTCTGGCTGTTTTATGCAATGTACCCACATGATTTCTCAGTGACCTTACACCTCACTGCAAAATCAGTTTCTTAGCAATCAATCTCACCATGTTTCTTCCCACTCACTTTATACCTAAAGCCTGAGGCACTTCTACAGTCATTTTCTCCATTTAAAAAAATAAACTGACACTACACTTAATAATAACTTAGTTTTATTATCGTTTGTTAAGACTGGGGGGGGGGGCAAGTAAAAGACAAGCAGAGAGGTAGGCTACAGTAGAGAATATAGGTGAGGATTGACCCTGAAGGTACAGTTCAGGTGTGACTCTCCTTTGAATCTGTTAACACTTTTTAAGGAAATATGTGCTGAGCTTGTACTTTGCCAGTACTCTGCTGTAACCCCCCCCCCAGGAGCTGTCCAGTGACACAGCAGTCTACCTCCACCAGCCTGTCATGAAGCTCTGATGAAGTAAAGTGCCTTTCCCAGGAGCACTTCAAACAGCAGCCCCTGAAGGACTGAACAGAACAGTGTTTATCATCCACATCCCCTAAACAGAAAGTTATTCCAGTAAATTTTCACAAGTGCATTTGCAATTGTTTTAATAATCTGGCTGCACAGATAAAGTCAATTTCTAAGAATGTTTTTTTATTTAAATGTTTTCTCTTAACTGATACTAAATTGTTGTAATTGTTTAAATCCTAATTGTATTTTATTCTTTAACTTTTTCATTCCTTGTTTACTACAAAGCCCTTGTTTTTGAATTATTAGGGAAATGAAACAAACTGACAGGGTAAAGGATATAAAAAGTTTTTTTCTCTGTGTGTTTTTCAGTTAAGCCCATACATGCAGCTCTGAAGTGAACCAACTTTGGTACAGCAATATATATAATCACTTTTACAAACTAGATAAAGAACTTTTTCATTTCTACTTTTTCTGTTTCCTTTTTCATCGAAAGCCACGTCCATCCAACCACACATAACTGCACCATGTGTACATAGCAAATGTAAATTATATCATCATTATAGTGTCATTTATTATTCAAATTTCGAAGAGCTTTCAAAGCATCGACAAAAAAGAGTGCTTTAACTTTACAACACTTTTTTTTCTGTTAAAGTTTGTATTTACAAGTTGCGTGTTATGTTATTTCTGTTTGATGATATCAATACAAGTATGCTCCTGTAGGTGCAGACTTTGTAAAAATGGCGTCTGATATAGGCTGCCTTTATAAGCGGAGCTGTGCTATCAATGACCACAACAACATCAGTGCATTATAAGCCGTCTCCAAAGAATGAAGTCTACAGCTGCACCAGGACTTGCGTTGGACAAGAAAACACATACAAGCCGCCTTCATCATGGGAAACTACGGCCGCTCTGCTGCAGATGTTTCCAGCGAGCAAGGCAATGAACATGTTCACGGATGCAAGGGGACATGATCGCCTTTCACTTGTTTATCGCCCGTATACTATCGAAGAAGAAGTGACCTTCTCTGAGGCAGAAGATGTCAGCGCTGAAAAAGGTAGGAAGGAAGACGCGCAGTGTCGTGTTTGTGCATGAACCGAGCCTGCAGCTGCTGTTATTGTTGTTAATGGATATAATCTCAAACGCACCTACATGAGGTTTTTGATGGAGGCTTGCATTTGAACCAGCTGAAGCCAGTGCATCGCACCTGGCCGTGCAGACGCAAAGTGTAAATTTCAGAAGCCGCCAGAAGTTGTGCCCAGCATGAATGAGTCACTCGCTGACTGATTATTCACTTGTCGTTGTCTTTCTTGCAACTATCAATCAACAGCACTGAGTGATGCATGGTGTGTGTGTGGGTGAGGTGTTGAGTGACTGTAGTGAGTACATGTGTTTGGATATGGAGGGAGGGTGAAATTTTGTGTGTGTGTGGATGGGGGTGGGGTGGGGGTGAGGGTGGGAATGGGGGTGGTGGGGTGTCATTGTGAATGGAGGTGACCCACAGCTTCTTCCCTCAAGTTTCTTCTGTCTGTAAATGCCCACGTTTCCATTGTGCTGCTCCCCTCTATTCAGTCAATGTGTGTGTGTGTTTGTGCCTGGAGTGACTCAGCTGTATTGTACTTTATCTGTCATCCATCTTTTCATCTGTCACAGGTGTTACCATGGCTACTACAGACTCACTGCTGTCTTTTCTTTGAGAAGGACTCAGGTAAGAGGTGGTAGGGGTGGCTGTGTCAAACATAATGAGGGGATGTCATTACATGCTGCATAATGGCTTTATAGTAGCAGGGATCTTAAGGAATGACATTGTGGCAGCGTGGAGTTTTTATAACAAGTAGGCTCGGACCATGTTGGCCTGAGGACCATGAAGTATGGGGATGTTCAATATTTTTTTGTATCATCAAAAAATCCCATAAGAAGACAACATTTATCGTACTAAGTTTTGCCTGTGAAGCCAAAGTCTGCTATATCATATTCCTATGTTGTAAGAAAACGGCACATCAAGAAGTTACATCTTACACTAGTCCTTGATGTTATATTCTGTATTAAGAGCTATCAAACTAATATGATCCAATTTGCACACTTCTCTACATATTAGCAAAATGTTATATAATAGTAATACTAAATATAAACATAATCTTTGCATCTTCCACCAATAATTCACTGTTCAGAATACACATAAAACTATACTATGATTTTTAAAGATACAAAACAAAACATTGAAAATATGAGCAATAAATCAAATACCAATCCGTACTTAATTGGCTCACACTGTTGTTTTAGGGCAAATGTTTTAGGAAGTCACTGAGCATTAAGATTAATCTATATAGGTATGACCCATTTTAAAATTTGCGTCTTTCATAGAAATAGATACGTTTGTGACGGAGAGCCACTGACATGGTAATAATGTATTGTGAGACGGACTAATATATTGTTTGTTTTAGTCTTTTCGTTGGATTTGTTGACAATAAGAAATATATGAAATAATGCTTTAATGTGTTTCAAACTGTAGCTTAACCCTACATTCATAAATTTTTGTTATTTTTAGCCACTTGGTGGCAGCGCAGCAAGCTGTAAACGCAATGTTGATATATTGTTACCTTATAAAGATGATAAGGCAAATGTGTTAGCTGAAATTTGCTTATTTACACAATCATCAGACACAGAGCTACATTAGAATTAATTTGGAGCGGTGTCTCTGGCCACCTAATGGATTAAGTCCAGTATCTCCTCCTTTTGGCTCCTTTTAGTTTTGCTTTGCTCCAACTCCTGCAGCTCCGTTCAGTTATACTATATTATACTACATTCACCGGCGGCGTCATTTGGTGCTGTGCAGAAAGTGCACAGTGGGTCTATCAGAGCATTTTCAATGTAAACCACTGCTGGTTGAGGGTACGACGCTGCGGGTACTAAGGCTCAACGACGCTGATGAAAGTGGTAAGACTGAACCAAAACAGTAAAGTTGCAGGCAAGAAAACCAAAACAATTCGCTGAAAGACAGAAAAACTCTCCGTAGATTTGAGGAGAAGTGCAGAGTCGAGTGATAATTTTCTGTGAGTTCTCTATGAGCGACACCTTTCGCATTACATGTATCGATTTGATCCACTGTTCATTTAAAAATATTGATAAGTGGAGCTTTAAACCACAATGCAGTTCAACTGGCCTTTGGATAAGTTCCGTTGTTAGCACTGTCCCCTTATAGCAACATAGATCGATTTCTGCTTCCTGTTATTTTTGCTGATCATATTTATATGGTACATATGATATGACTGACAGATGACCTCTTCAGAAAGTTCCCTACTATCTGCCAAGTGCATAGGCAGGTAAAGACAGTGAATCAACCTCAGATAGTCTGGTGGAGGTGTTGGCTGTTGTAATGTGTGGAGAATTTGAGCACAGAGCATAAAGGAGATAGTCATTAATTAGTTAAACTCTGCAGGACTCCTCCGCTCAGCAGAGGTCAGAGCACAGAGAACCATCCAAGGAAAAAGCACTGCAGGGGTCTGCTGCCTTTCTCTTGGCATTTTTTGGGCATCGCAGTTGATCAAATACTGGCTCGCATCAGCAAAAACCTCAAATACTATCACTATCTCTGTGATGCTTTTGAAGCCAAGGTCCAAGATGAAATCATGACAGTGTAATCTTAAGTTTTAATTTTG
The DNA here is from genome assembly GCF_002260705.1 of Seriola dumerili. Classification (NCBI taxonomy): domain Eukaryota; kingdom Metazoa; phylum Chordata; class Actinopteri; order Carangiformes; family Carangidae; genus Seriola; species Seriola dumerili. Next base: position 17,488,945 of record NW_019174280.1, read on the forward strand.
TGAATTTTAATGTTAAAGTTTATAAATACCACAGAGTGAAACGAAAGCCTTCTAATGATTTCAATGACATGTGAATGGAGTTTGGAGAATATATTTTGTTGGTTTATAATTCACCAATGAACATTTTGAGGTCAGGTTTGATTATTTTACACTGACTCTTTACCTTTTTGTTCTACTCATTAATACCTCAGGTCGATTTTGCACTTTTAGCCCGCCAGCACTAATTGTTAGCTGGTAGTTGCAGTGTCGCTCTAAATCTTAACACCATCTTGAGATAAAGACTGTTGGATGTCAAGTTTGACATCAGTGATCATATGTGTTCATCACATCCTGAAAATGTCTTTTTAAGCATTACAAATGAGCTGACAGTGGAGTTCCAGCCCCACCACGTATCAGAGATTATCTGTGAGTTAATCATGTGTAGGGTCCTACTGTGATTTTACAGGCTTTGTCAGCACGAAGGTTCCTGATGAAATGAATGTGGGTACGGGAACATCTTTACTTGTTTGATGTGCATAACCTAAAGAACTGTTACAAGTTTTTTTTCTTTATCAGCCATCCGCAAAACTTGCTGTTGATCATACCTTACTCATCATTTTCTCAAGGTTGAGGTACAATGTTAATGACTGTGCAGACCGCATCATTTTAAGGAATAGAAAGCAAGCAGGACAAGTAGCAGAAGCAGTGATGCTGTTTACCATTATTATTATTATTATTATTATTATTTTTTTTTTTTGTGTATGAGCTTAAGCTTTAAGAATGAGCACAATGAGCTTTTCAAATGTGTTCATATGGTTTTTAAACTCTTTGATATTTCTAGCTCAGTCTTACACCACTAGGTGGGACTGTTTACTTTGATAACATTCCCAGCTGCTGCTATCACATACAGATGGGTGACAAATTAAAGGAAAAACCTGAATAAATGAGTGGAGCAACATAATGAATGCAGATGCTCTCACACAGGCACACAGCGCTTCATGAACATCTAATCATGCTCTGTGGCAGGTGTAAAATGCTGAGAAGGCCCAGTTGATTCTGAGTTTTTGTCAAGATGGCAAGAGGAAAAGATCGAAGTGACCTTTGAGTTGGGGCACGAATGGCAGGAGCCTCAGTCACAAAGGCTGCTCAACTGGCCAGTGTTTCAATAGGACCAGTGGTGGACAGCGCACATTTGATGACTGTGATCGCACATTTATAAATGCATGAGTTCACTGGTGCAAAAAACATAGGCACTGCTCTACAGAGAAGTGGCAACAAATGATATGGTCAGATGAATCACTCTTCACCATATTTTCAGCAAGTGGGCGAGGTCATGTGTGGCATACACCAAGAGAACAGGTATAGACCTGAATGCTTGACCCCTACAGTGAGGTGATCCAGTGGCTCTGTTATGCTGTGGGGGCCATTTTGCTAAATGAAACTGTTTGTCAAACCATAAGAAGGCTGCATTCAGTATTTTAATTGCATTTGGCAATAATGACTTGCTGTACACATTTGTGATGGCTCCTACTCGTCTCTAATGGCTCCCTAAGGGGAAAAGCTCACAGTGTAGGATAACTCTGGAGAGCTTTGTTCTGTACATCTTCCCTAAGTTTAACTAATCTAGATCTTAGTGTTCACAATGCGCTAGCAAAGTGAGACCCTTTTTTATTTGAGATGCGCAGTCTAGCGAATGGAAGCACAGGTCTTGTAACAGATTCAAAGATGGCACCTTATTTCAAAACATTAAAATGTACCTGGGACTGAACCCTACTGGAACACCAAACAATATAAACTCTATTCAGCAAGTAGTAGTGCAATGATAGAAAAGCAGCAGTTCTTTAAGGTGTTGTTTGCTGGTTTGAGAGACTATGGAGAACATTTGAGACATTAGCTTTAAGTACAGAGTTTCAAGAAAACGATATTTGTGCCTCGGGGAACGCCTGGTCTTCACAGTCCAGGTCCTGCAGCATTATCATCACACTTAATGACTCCCACAAGTCAAGAATTCAAAGCATCACAGAGCCATCATGACTGTTTAACTGTTGGAGGACTGTGGGTTGAAAACATTTGTCTCTCTCTGAACATTCACCTGCACAGATGAAGTATAGACACCAGGACAAATAAATGACTCATCATACAATATTACTTTTTCCACTTCTCAAAGCCTCTAGGTTTCAGCTCTTAGGATACACAAAGTTTTACATCTTTGTCTTTTGGCTTTTTGTTCCCATGCCCTTATTTAAGCTGCCTTTCTTTTCTATTTGCATCAGCTATTGCTGATATGTCTTTTTCATCAAGAGAAGGAACACTCATATGTCTCTTGAGTGGCACCTCTACTCCTTCAGAATACCAATAAGTCTCACGTTAGGCCTCAAATCAATATGATCCTTTCCAAATCTGTACATATACCACTCTCAGATTGTCTTTCAGACTTAGAAGCTCTGCGGTGCTGTAGGACAGAGAGGAGGCTGATGAAGGAGGGAGGACGTGAGGAGAATGTGAGGGCGGTCAGGCTAGGAGATCAAGTGTTCTGCTAGTTGGTGGAATTTGTGGTTCTAGTTTGGACGGGAGATTGTCTCGGGACTTCGAAAGGTAGAGAATCTGATCAAATCTCATGCTGTAATTTGCTTGGATCCGCTGCAGTGGATTTACCTGAAGTGGAACTCCTTGGCATGCTTCAGTTGTCCAGCTTTGTTTAACTTTCTCTAAGGGTTGTATGCCATTTAAACGCCTGCACATGGTTTGAGGAACGTGTCTGATCTCGGTGACGTCAACAGGGTCCTGACAAGACCAGGAAGCAACTCCCTCCCTTTCGGTCGGAGGAGTGATGTCATCGCAAGGAGAGCGTGAGGTTGGCTGAGGCTTTATTGAGCTTGACGTTTTATTACCAAGACCACCAGACATATGACTACATGCACCAGTCAATGTGAGGACACAGAGAAGGAAAACTGAGTGCCAAAGAACATGGCAACACGTTTGTGACTCGTTATAAACCCCTTGAGAGGGAAAAGGAGTGTGAGGCAAAGGCATAAAGACAGAGAAATGCATTTTGAAACCCAGAGGGGAAGAGGGACAGCATGAGTGTGCATGCTGATGGGGATAGGAGCGCGTGGAGCCACAGAGCTGCAGAATCCTGAATCCAGCAGATGGAGACTCCGTGTCCTTGTTTTGCGGTGATCTGTGGGAGCAACATGCAGCTCGCGCTGCTGCCTCGCACTGCTGCAGTGGAGGAGTAAATGCGGAGCTCAACACTGCTCCAGGTGATCCACAGCAGCCCAGCCCGGCAGACTGCTCCCTCCTCAGCCTTCCCTCTCCTCCTCCTCCTCCTCCTTCTCCTCCTCCACCTCCTCTTCCTCCTCCACCTCCACCTCCACCTCCTCTTCCTCCTCCTCCTCCTCTGTCAGTGCTCCATTCCTCTGAGGGCTTTGAAAAAAATAACAAGAAAGGAACAGAAAAAGAGAGGAGAAATCCTGCTTTCCCCCTCCATTCTCAGATGTGAAACACCTCTGCATGACTGTCCACTGCTTCCCTGTCATCGTGTGAAGACGCGCCGCATATGTGCTCCAATGTCTCCGGAACATAGACTCGCTGCAAGGTAAGAAGACTCACCCAGAACATCGTTTCTAATCTTGGCAGTTTTTCTGTTTTTTCTCAAGAGCTATTCAGTAGAACTGTTACAGGCTTGTGTGTGTGGATGTGTGTGGATGTGTGTGGATTTAACAGGTAGATGAGAAGTTACCACAGCAGATTAGGTAATTGGTATTCCTTGCAATGGTTCAAAATCAAAAGCTCTCAGCGACAGATCTTTGTAGGATATGCCAAATACATCTGTCTTCAGTTTTGGAGGAAAAGCACCTCTTCTCCCCTTCAATCACAGAGATCCGTGCAGGTGTGTGTGTGTGTGTATGTGTGTGTGTGTGTGTGTGTGTGTGTGTGTGTGTGTGTGTGTGTGTGTGTGTGTGTGTGTTCATATGTATGTGTGTGTAACAGAATCCGGCAGGGTGGGAGGGATTGCTCCTCAGCCAGGCTTCTTGATGGGTAACAAGGGGATTTTCATCTTGACAGTGTGGCCAAACAGCTCTCCATCGATCTTCTTATGGACAGAAATGTCGGCAAAATTTCAGGCTTTAAATAACTGACAGTCTTCTTTAATGGTACCAATAGTTAATCATTATGTAATCATTTCTATCGAGTCAGCTTGACTGTTAGAGAAAAGAAAAACCTTTTCCTGACAATTGCTATATGTGTCTTCATGCCTTATTTGTCATAGACAGAAGGAATTCAAGATGAAGAGTGTAAAGAAAGGGAGAGATAAGGATAACAACAGCAAATAGATGTGGATTGGGGGACTGGTGGTGGTGGTGGTGGTGGTGGTGGTGGTGGGGGGGGGTGTAGGAGAACTTACTCCATCACTCTCTGGTTTGGGAAACCTGCTGGCCAACAGCTGAACAGTGCGATCCCTCTCAAATCATTCAATCTTTCAGTCACATGTTAGCTCTGACACTGTAAAGCCTGAACCTGTAAGTGACCTAATGAGGGTTCATCACTTTCACCTTCTACACGCACGCACATGCACGCACGCACGCACACACACACACACACACACACACACACACACACACACACCCTTCCCAATGCCATAATAAGAGATGGAGTCTAGCTAGTGCTGCAGCAATATCCAAATCCTGCATTCTGCCGTTTGACAGGGCTTCAGGGCTTCTCTATGTGTGTGTATTGAAACACACACACACACAGACACACACACGTTTAGCCTCTGTATTTATAACCGATTATGAAAAAAAAAGAACCAACCACCATTTAGCTCAAAATCTGTGTGCATCTGCACTCATTCATGTTTGCATAGAGATCACATAGCACATAGCATTGTAGGTTATTGTATTAAAAAAATAACTTTTTTTGTTTGTTTTTTACACTGTGATATGCAGCAGGGGACTGACAGGTAGTCTTTATAACTGGCAGCATTAATCCTCGTGTCTTGACACACGCAGGCACACACTCACAAACTGTACATACAGCATTTGCCCTTGCAACAAGCTCCATCTCCTAACACAGTGTACAGAGTGAGCTAAAGGCACGCCTATATGCATACATACACACACACACACACACACACACATTCACATGGCTGTGTGGACTGAATCAGGCTGCTTTCATGTGTAGCAAGGTGTCTGGATGAGGTGATCATTTGTCATGTGTGGCATTGGGATGCAGAGAGGAATCTCAAGAGGAGCTGAGTCTCCTCACAGCTCCCAGTTGTATTTTCACTGCTCTGATTCTCAAGCAGATACACTAGCATCCTGAAACGCCTCATTTGTCTGGTTCCCTGTAAAAAGCTCAAAGCTCCCAGCAAGAATAAGAGCGGAAAGCCCCACCAGCAGCCCCTAGAGGCCGCAGTGTTTATTACACAAAACAGTATGGAAATGTTGTACGGGATGGACGACACAATAAAGATACAGACTAAGGGCCTGGGTATTCTCATTCAGAACTAGTTCTTAGGACATGCTGTTCGACCAATCAAGTTATAGCTGCTCAAAACGGCAACACTTGAAGACAGGGTGAAAACCTGGAGAAGCGATAGTTTGAATGTGGCGATAACGGTGCACATTTTCAGATGGTCTCTCCTTGAAGAAATTCATACTGCTACACTCGGCTACACCCACGAAAAGAGACAGAAATAACTGTGTCAAGAATGAATAAAGAAAGTCAGAGAGAAAAGTTCAAATCCAGACTCCTTTCTCACCTCCACACCAATCACAGCGTGAAGTGGGTGCTGAATGGTGGATCGTCATTTTCAGACAGAAAATCATCATACAGAGTACCAGGAGTTTGACCAGCTCTGATGGAGTAGACTGGCCTCTTTACTGTTACGGTGGTTAACGGAATAGTTTGACATTATGAGAAATGCTCTTATTCACTTTCTTGCTGAGAGTTAGATGGATACGACTGCAGGTGGAGCCAGCAGCAAGTTAGCTTAGCTTACAGACTGGAAACAATTGTAAAAATGTTGCCATTTTACTGGGGGGTTATGCGCTAGACTATTTCTTGGCCATGACTAGTTACATCCTGGAGTCTCTGCTGGTTGCCTGGCAACACCTCTGTTTTTGTACAGATTAAACAAACAAGATATAATGTGTTAAATAGTGAGCTTCAGATGTGCTGATAAATGGATTTTGTTACAAAAAGGTAGCTGTTTCTCCTGTTCCCAGTCCTGATGATTAGAGGTGAGACAAGAGATCAATCTTCTCATCAAAATCTTCACAATAAAGTGCGTAAGCTTCCCAAAATTGTGAACTATTCCTTTAAAAAATGAAGGGGACACTTGAGGAAATGACAATTGGGTCACCAAATTTAAAAGGGATAAACCCTTTTAAACCCTTTTAAAGTTGATAAATGTGGTAATCAAATTTCATCGAACTCTGCCTGTTGCAGTATAAGATATCCTGTATGCGGAGGACAGCAGAAGAAGAAAGGTAAAATGAGCAAAAAACGTTAAGATTCCTCCTCTGGAGGGCATCAATATCTACAGGAAATTTCAAGGAAATTTAACAATGAAATTTTGAGATTGATATCCAAACCCAATGTGGAAATCCAGCCAGTAGTTGTTGAGTTCTGGCCTGAATAGTTAGACCGGCAGACGGATGGTTCGACCAACATACAAGCTGATGGTCAGGTCGTGCTCCCAGTGGGTCGATACTGGTGAAACATTTTCTGCATGTTCTGTGTGCTATTACGGAATGGGCGAATCAGTCATTTGACACAGTGTATAAAATGACTAATTTGTTTATCTACCCTCTTAGTTTTACTCACAGAGTGTGTGTTTGGTTTTGGGATTAGAGCAGCGGTACATCTGGCTGTTGATGGCATCTTTTCTCTTTGTTTTGCTGTGGGGTTTAGAGGTCAGGACGGAATGATTAATCAGCCATTAACTGATGAGCTGATTCATTGCCGGGTGCAGCACAGGACAACAATAGAAATACCAGTGAATTCTGTTACATTTAAAGTGATAACACACAATCATTTTAATTTATCTTCTACCTTGTTTTATTCATGAAGGTTGACTGTCATAGCTGTGGTGTTTCTCACCCATCAGGCTTGAATTTCTGATCGTGGATCTCTTTTCTTCATCTGCACAGGGTAACCACAGAATCTGGTTTTGTGTTAGTCCCCAAAGCACTGCAAATAAAATTGGCAATTTATTACTATATTCCGACTCCTGAGCTGCACAAACCTGCACTTCCCTCCTTGGCTAAATGATTTCAACACTGTAAATGAATCAGTTTTTTTCTATAACAGTGAGAAGTTGGGGTGTTGATGACAACCACCACCACAGGGAATGTCACGTTTCCGGGATCCAGCAATTAACTTAAGTTTTAATGAGGATTGGGGTTTTCCTTTCTTTGTACCTTGTCTACTGAGATCTGAAACTGTCACAACTTCACATCTTTTCTCTTTCTTGTCACCGTTGTGCTTCTTGCTAGTGACACCATGGTATTTTCTCCCACTTCATGTTGTTTTCTACAATACAGAAGGTAAAAACTGACAGATATTTTATTCAGCACTTTTGTTGAATACAATGCTGGATCTTTGCTTTTGACTTGCAGATCGAATCAAAAATAAACACCGTGGCCTGTGGTAGTTGTATTTTAAGATAAAATATTTCTTAACTGTCCTAGCAGCTGATATACACCCTCACTTGTCAGTTTATTAGGAACACCTAGCTAAAACTGATGCGGTGTAATCCAACAGTCCTGCAATACAGTAAACCCTCCTTCATGAAGGTTATAATGTTTACTTTTTGTTGAAACCCTGTTAAAGAGGTGCTGATTTGTGTGATCATTCTTGATTTGAATGGGGTGGACAAAATAATAGGAACACAAATGAAGTTGTGAACACAGACACCACAGATTACATTCTCCAAAATCATACAGTTGAATCAACACCTCTCTAAAACAGTTTTCAACAAAAACCTTCATGTAGGATTCATTGCCGAACTGTTGTATTAGACTGCCGTAGTTTTAGCTGGGTGTTCCTAATAAACTGTGTTTAAAACCAGTGAAGTATGATTTTCACTTTCACTCGTCTCCCAACAGGAACTGCATCAATGTAGAAGACACATGACATATCATATTAACAGTTTACAGTGCACACCTGCATATCTCCTCTGCAGAGCTCACAGTTGGCACATCCCACACAGATTTTCTTTCCCTCACGGTAAAGTTGCAAATTTGGAAACTACTCTTTGTACTTAAGTGTTAGAGCTGATGATTATTTTCACTCATTTTCACTTTTCAGTTAATTACCAGATCACTTCCTCAATTCATGACTAATCATTTGGTCGATAAAATGTAAGTATATTGGTAAAAATTTAAAAGATCCCAAGATATCATATTGAAATGGTTAAAAAAAAAAAAAACTTTACTTACAATGACATAAAACAAATCCTCACATCTGAGGAGCTGGAACCACAGGATATTTGGCATTTTTGCCTCAAAAGTGACTCAATCAGATGTCTTATCTTTACTCAGCATTATGTTTCATCTTATCCACTGTATATCATCATTCTTCTATCGCTGCAGTGACCGTAGAAACCCCCACAGGGATCATTAAAGTTTCATTTTGGCTCTGTTATCTTAATGTTTCCTGGGCACCTGATATTCAGTCCTGTATGGAAATAACCAGAATCCTAGTTCCCAGTTCTAATCCCCTCCGAGTGGTGCTGAGTACAATACCATGTTAGGTAGTGAGAGAAGCTGTGTGGGTGTATGAGTGAGTAGAAGAGTGAATATGAGTTTGAATATAGAGAGCATTGAGAGGAGTGAGCTGGATATTGGCAACAGAGAGCACGACTGATGCAGTTTATTGTTTTGCACTGAGAACTGGAAACATGTACTCCCTTGGCCTCTTTTTACCCAAGTAGATAACTATGAATGAGACACATCTCAGGAGTCGTTGAATGTATTGGAGGATATTCGAGTCAGAAATGGTAGCACGCACATCAAAATCAATATGGTATAGGTGCAGGACAAGAATCAGTTGCATCGTGTGATCCCCTAATTGTAGGTGGAGCTGTAAGTTTTTGTTAATACAGACAACCTGTTTTTTGTTTGCATGGATATTTGACCTATTTGAAGACCTTGCACCTCAAAACATTGCATTAATAAAAACTGGGGATATTGGAAGTTTCAGTGTGCTTCTCCTTTTCCTAAAGATATATATTTACCGTATGATGTGGCATGATGTCGATATAAAAGAAAGCAGTGATAGGATTAATGCTTGGTCCCACATAATGTATGTAAGGGAGTGCTGTTGAGTGTCGTCAGCAGATCTGCGGCTCAACCTTGAATTTCTCTCTGCACTGTTAATTTCATGGCTAATGCAAGCTCTCTCTTTGTCATTAAATATCAGCTGAAAAACACTCTGAGTTAAAGGCTTCTCTGCACTACACCACATCTTGTAGCACATGACCCACAGTGAGAGCCACTTTGACCCACTCTTGAGCTTTTAGTTCTGTGGGATTTTGAAGCAGCATCAACCGGAATCTCTTGCAGCAAGTTTATTTGAATTGAATCCCATGCCTTGGAGAATTTGTATTTATTTATTTTTATCAGTGCATCATCAGCACGTTAGATCTGACTCAATAATGATGTCCACTTTCTATGTGAACTGTCAGTCACTGTAAAAAATACAGAAGGTAAAATGGTAAATGTGAGGTGCCTGCAGGAAAATCAATGATGCGCTACGATGAGACTGCATCAGCGTGCATGAAAATCATACAATCTACATTGATCAGCCTGGGGAGAGAATCTCTATCCCTAACCCAAGTCCAATAAGCTAGTTGGAGTGTATTGACTACTTTGAGCATGAGGAAACCCCTCATCCAGGTGTGTGTATGTGTGTGTGTGTTTTTTTCTCTGTAAAACATCTATTGCAATTAATAATGGAATCAACCGCCTGGTGTGTGGTGTGGTTTGGCTTCCCTAATGAGGACTGGATTCATCCTCAGTGTCTGACAGTGCGCTGAGCAGGATATGCTGCTCTCCAGCCTGTTTCCATGGAGATACTCAGGAGCTGTAGCGTTCACCCACGCCCCCGCCCCCCCCACACAATACACACACACACACACACACACACACACACACACACACACACACACACACACACACACTTCTGCTGTACATTCCTCCAAACAGTGCTGCTTCATAAGAGGGATCTGGGCCAGGGTGTGCAAGTGTGTGTGCGGGATATAACGGTGTGTTAGCAGGCACACAAGCATGTATGGTGCCATTGACAGATACGCATATGCTATTGTGGTAGTTTTAAGCTCTACGGCAGTGAATGTGCAAGTGTGTGTGTGTGTCTGCAGCTCAGTATGCCCAGTAATGTGATTGTACAGTGTGTTAGTGTGTGTGTTGTACTCTCTCACCCCCCCCGTGTGTCATGCTAGAAGTAGCTGCTAATCTTGAAGCTCTGCTATAGCGAATGTGCAAGTGTGTACGTGTTCGTGTATGTCTCAGAGTGCTGTGAAGGCTGAATTATCAGCTGTGCGTGATACTCTGAGTGGTCATTGACAGAGTGTGTGTGTGTGCTCATGCAGTGTATGTGAGATAGTGAGTCAGAGTGACAGAGAGAGTGCAGAGAGGAGAGAGGTGAGGCGAGTGAGGGGCAGAAGAGGTTAGAAAGAGACAGAAACAGCAAGTGAAAAGACATGATGATCTAATGAATGCAGGAAACAATTGTTAATTGTAAGCTGTGAACAATATAATCTCATTGAAAAAAAAAAAAAAATCCTACTGCATTCTGCGAGCTACATGTGCGCTGTTTTATGTGTGTAGTTGCATGTATCCCCCTAGGGCTGTAAAGCCAGAAATGGTTCCCTGTAGTTCTTGCTTACAAGGTGACAAAGGTGACAAGTGATTCCTGGCCAGACAAAGAGTCCACCACGGGGACGGAGTGTGTCGAAAATAGCTGCGAAAAGGATCTTTCTGTCTTGGCAGAATGATGCAGTGCAGACCTGAACAGAGAGTCCCTGCTGTATGGAGGCCAGGGCAATCCCTGTTGCAACAGGATATCTAATCCTGAAGCTCTGCCCTGTCAATATGCAGCCTGCCTCTGTTTGAAGAGTAGATCCACCCTTTGATTCATCAACCAGATCTGGTACTTTTTGGGTGTTACTGCTTGGTTTTGTCAAAGGAGCATGGTAATTAAGCTAAGCACTGTGTCAACCTTTCAGATGAACCTTTTTCCTTTTTGGCAACCTTTTTAAAACTACACTTATCAATTTGTTTCATCACTTGTGGTCAGCAGAACAAATGCAAGCAAGACATGGCAAAACCTAGGTCAGAACCTTGTATATGGCTGGACTGCATCGTAGGCTATTTGCATTCTGCCTAGTGTCAGCCGGTTTCAGCCCTTTATCTGTTTGCTGCTCTGCTTCTCTCTGTGCTCACATGCACAGTTTTTTAATATAGCTGAATTTCCAATAAAGCTGTTATCATTTACATGTTTACCTGTTTCTGTTGTCAGACAACAGAACAAGTTTGAAATAGTGACTGAAACACAGCCCATTAAGACTACATGAACCAGCAGTCACTACCAAGCTATTTTCAAGCTCCTGCTCTGCACTGCTGAAATCCTGGTTTTATAACCGCAACACACATTAAAACAATGGCTGCACAGTGATTTCGGCTAAATTTATTTGTAAATGATCACTCAGAGACAAAATGAGAAGTTCATTCATGTCAGCTGCTGTGCCTTCAGCATAGAGGTGCGCCTGCAGAGGGTAAGACTGACCTTGTGCTCACAGGGCAAAACTGACTGTCTTCTACTGACACCAGCAAAGGTTTGTCCAAACGTCGCTAGATTTGTTGCTATGTGCTTTGTCTGAAAAGTCGACTGATCTAGCAACACAGATGCTAAATTGGCAACAATGCTTGTTTGCATGAAATCATTTTGAAAGAGCATCGACCGGTGGGGAATCTCAAACACTCGGCCAGCTGACCAATGGTGTGACCTCATCACTCAGTCAGTCAGCCAGCGACATTCTTGTTTATAGGGCTTGCCCCACTGTTGCGGTTCAACCAAAAGAAGAAACAGTCCATCTGATATTTTAGCACCTTATTAAGCTCTTAGGAAAACATATTAGTAAGGCTGCAACTAAAGATTATTTCAATTACCGATTAAGTGCACTTTTTTTTCTCAAAAATAGTGAATTATTCCCATCTGAAAACCTCAAATATTCATATAGTGGAAGCTGGAGCCAGTTCATTTTTGAATCAAATCCTGATTAATTTTCTGTCAATCAACTAAGTGACTAATCATTACAGGTCTACATGTTTGCAAACAGCTGCTTAATTACAAATCCTGTAGACATGGTGTGACATTAGTATTCATTTGTTAAGGTTAGGGTTAGTTGTGTATTCCCTGCTGCAGCTGAAAACCAGAGTGAAAAAAAACAGTAATGTTTGGAGCTGTACAGCTAAACAATGGCCTGAAACTTGCTAAAAAGCTCCTTAAAGCCGGGGCTGCAGATTCAGGTGGTAATTATCTGGAGGTCCATCAACATGAGCACAATGTGTCACACTGTTTTCACATTGTCATTCAATACATTGTTATTATAAGAATATACATTATAGTATCTTTAAATGAATAAATTAAATATCATGTTTTTTGGGTGGTCATCTGCTGGATGAATTTAGACTTAGACCTCAATGTTTCTAAAATCCTGGCTACACAAACATCCCTAAATAAAAAAGCAGATACTAGATGAAATATGGAATGGATACATAAAACAAATATGTCCTTAATTTGGGCTCTCTTATTTTACATTTGAAATACATCCCACAGGGAAAAAACAGAGATCAGAATCAGCTTTATCGACCTATGTAGTTTTAATCGGTATGCCATCATGCGTGAAATTGATTTGACTGTGTGTGTTCTCCCTAACAGCATCTATAGTGAACATCTCCATAGCTGATAATAGGATATGCTGTGTGCAGGGTTGGCCTGCAGAGAAGCAGGGTGGTAGCAGTCATCTCAGTCTATCGCACTCTGGGGAGCGCTTATAGGATCAGCGCTTGTCAAGGCAGGAGAGAAACTCTGTGGGTGTGTGTGTGTGTGTGTGTGTGTGTGTGTGTGTGTGTATGGACACTAAGGTTAACAGTACCACATGGGCTTGATCCTTCGCCAATGCCATGGTACCTGCCGTGTGTTAATGGCCAGAGTGTTCTGACTCACACAGGGCGGCGATGCCTGCCAGGTGGTACATGTCCACATGGGGAATTCAGAGTGCTAATACTAATGTGCTAAACCAGCGTCCAGTCAGGCAAGTGGGGGTTAGCCTGAGCGCTACGGACAGGATATAACACCGACAGGGCATGGCAGGGTGCAATGCTTAGCCGGTTTCCTCAGCTGAAAGCTCACACGCTCTCTGTCATGCTGTTTCTGTATCATGTATATAAACATGTGAGCACACATGCACTCCTACAGAGACTTGTCTTCAGTAAAGCATTCTGCGGGTGTTAAATTGAAACACCTGTGAAATACAGGTCTTTGTAAAGAAGACACATCAACTTGTTTGACACTCTCTTTCATCTGAATAACTGTATTTTCTTGTCCAAACTTTACCACTTCAGTGATAAAGAGGAGCTTTAAACCTTGCATAAACACTGTGTCCAACTTCTTTTATATTCGATTTCAAACAACAACTGACTTTCCACGCTTCAACCGCTCTTTCAACTTTCAATTCACTTTGGCAAATCCCTAACTAGCCTCTAATCAGAAGGCTCTGCCCACTTGGAAACAGCCAACGTAAGAGGTTTTAACTTGACTCTCACAGGCTGCTGGCATGCAGCACCCACTGCCTGGCCCGAACAGCAAACCCTTGGCTCATCAGCACAACTTGAGCATGGATGTGGAATATTAACAATGTTGGACAGTCCACTTAATAGGGATCCATCAAGCCCCTCAAGGATTGTCTGGAGTTCAGTATTGAGTCCATTGATTAATTTTCAGCTCTTGGTTATAAACAGATGAATAATTTTAAGGGAAAACTATTTGATTATATATGTTTGACTTGTTTTCCCTGCTGCTTGGACTTTTCAGCAACTTGGTGATATTAATGCTATATTTCTCTACATTTTCTGAACATCAAAGTCACAAACAGAGCCTTTCCAAATGTGTGCTGGCAGATGACTGAAATCTAACCATTTAGTTTGAGGCCTTTTAGCAGCCTCAGCATTCAGTAATCGTTTTAATTGCGTGGGATTAGTTAGATCTGTTTGTCACCACAGAAACACGAGAGGCTCTGATGTGTCATGGCACACAGAGGTGAGGGCACTGACAACACAGTCTGGCACCCCGCTGCAGTGACAGTTTAATTCAAAACTAATTATGGGAAACTCTGAAGCTTGTCTCGGTGTCTTCAGAAGAGTCTGCATGAGGTGAAAAGTGTTGACATGTGCCTTTCAGCGCTTAGGATCATGCTGCAGAATAATCTTTATCACTGACTGGATTTTAAAATACTAAATACAGCGGCGGTAGAGATCATCAGCAAGATCTGTGATCTTTAACCTTCACCACAACAAGAGTCACTGTAAAAAGTTAAGCAACTTTTGTAAAATAAAACAGACACTTGAATCCTCTCCCTCTAAGCTAGGAATGCTACCACCAGAGGGCAACTCTCTCACTTTTCTTATCAAATCTTACAAAGATTCTCACATAATCCTGCGGAAAGGTATAGATTTAGTCATAGAGAGTGTTTGTCTGTCTACAATGCTTTTAGATTGACCACTTAAGAGACTGGGCATGTGTGCGCTGTGTGTCATGCTGTGTGTTGAGAAGAAGGAGAGACAGGTAAAAGCACGCACCTCCTCTCTAAGCCATTATTCTTTCAACCCATTAAAACCAAAAATCAAAGCTCCCTGTTCTCTGGATGAAGACACTATAGGTGTTTTGGTGCAGAATACCAATATCCCATGATCCCATTCAGGATTGTCAGGTGTAACATGTCGAGTCGGGAAGTGTCGCACACAGCCAGTCAGTTTGAAAGCATTTTCTGTCCCTTTCTTCTGTCTGTTGGTTAGAAGGAAATCTCTAAAACGACTCACTTTGACTGAAAGTTAAGCCATGGACTAGAGGAGATTATACACTGGGATACACTGATCTGATATCTGGTATCTCAGCCATGAACTGACTGATACACATAAACTGCCTGTTAAAGTTGGCTGTTTTTAGAGCCACTGGCCTCGTGTTACCTTACAGTACATTCACAAATATTTCAATAGGTATAGAGAGTTTTAACTTTGGAAAAAGAGAGCACTGGTATCAGATTGGTACCTCAGTTGATTTATAGGAATTGGTATAAGGTGTGGAAAAGTAGGTTTTTTTGTGTTTTGAACTAAAGGTTTTAACAATCTTTCCTATAAAATTCACCCAATCTTCACAAAATTTGGCACAAAATCTGTTTTGAATTTTTGAAGTGGTTGCCAAAATGTGGCAGTTTGAGATACAGTTCCATAACTCTTTTTAATGTAGCGTCCAACGGCATCTAAATTGAAACATGCATGTATAGACGCGCTTTACTAACACGACGAGTTTAACAGTATTAAGGTGGTATTAAAAGATCATAGCCACCATCAGCCAGTCAACATGACATCTGGAGGTTTTTTTTCAGCCTTAGAGGATGTTGGTTTCTCTCTGAGTACTTTTGATAATCCCCCCCTAGAAACACAAAGATTGTACAGTATGTCAGGTGGATACACACTCTGACTGTCTACTGGTTTTTTGTGTTCGACATTACAGACTCAGTTTCTATGGTAGCATTTATTTGTAAAGGGGAAATGAAAATGCAAGAGCAGGTGATTCCTAATAAAATCTTATCTGGATCTGTCATATGAGCTGCTGTTGAATTCTGTTGCCATGATAAAAAAAAGCAAACAGCCCTGTGGAATTACACTGCATGCTTTTACTGAAAATCACATTAACCAAATAGTTTGTGTCTTGTACTTGCTAAAATCATTTGGATGAATGTCTTAATGCCCCGTAGGATACTGATTTGCCTCTGTACCCGTTATCCATTCAGGCCGTTATCCCTGCACAAAACCCTCCACAACAGCAGTGCTACCACCCAAGGCACTCTGAAACCAGGACAAAAGCTTGCTATTGTGCCTGCAGATGGGCATAATAAGAAATATTGCTGTGTGAAATACCCAGTTTGTGCTTGTGTAATCTCCCTCAGCAGCATCTTTATTAAAATATTCTGTCACTGCAGTGTGCTCTTGGTGTCTTAAGTAGAGACAGCTTCTGTTGAATGTCAGACTGCTTTGACAAATCACACTACAGACCGAGAGCCACACTGCTTATGTGCAGCAAAACACAGCTGATGGAAACACCAAAGCAGGACATCAAAATGGTTGCAATCAGACTACAAAGTGAAAGAAAATAAAAGAGGTCAAGCCACTGTAAACTTTACACTAAACGTAAATAGGGCCTTAAAAAATGATGTCCAAAATCTCATTGTTTGCATCTGGTAGAACTGTGGCCTGTAAAAATATGATGATCTAATGACTTTTAAACTCAAGTCATCAGATGAATAATATGACAATAATACTTTGCAGACAGACAGAAATTAGAAAAAGAGAAAAAAGAGAAAATTAGAGCAATTAAGGTGAATTTAAACGGTCAATTTTGCCAGTTAAAAGTCAACCAGGGAATTTAAATAACCTGAGTGACAAAGCACCGTTTCATTCAGTTACGGGTATTGAGATGTAGCCAGCGGCCCTACCTAGCTGAAAATGAAATAGGTAACACTCTGTCAGTCACCTGGCTGCAGTCTGGAGCCATGTACTGTAAGAAAACTCTCCACTTTGACAAAAAAAAAGAAAGAATTTTAGTTGTGAAGGCAAAGCTAAGGTAGTTTTTCTTTGCTGAATTTCTGTAACCTGGGGTGCACATAACATTTTTGGTCTGGTTCTCAAGGGAGCACCTGGAGATGTTGCTTTACATAGCCTGTACACAGCATTGTTACTACCCCCCTGACTGCTCTCCTCACTATCTCCCTCTCTTCCAAACATGGTAGATGATGATATAGGCCTACTTCTTTCTCCCTGGTTGAGCCTGCGATCAGCTGTTTGCATCCACGTCAACAGCTGGCTCTGTTATCATCTTAGACAAGTGGATGTGCATCAGGGATGAGAGGTGAGAGAGCTTTTGATTACTGCTCAAGGACAGTGTGAGGGACGACAGAAGGACTTTCTGAATGTTGGAGTAACTATCTGGATTGCTTATCTTCACTGTGTTTACCGTGCCATACACAGAGGAGGCTGCCAAACGTTTTCCTGCTTGCTTTAAATGCATCCATTCTCTTACAGTGGAGTCTGTCACCAGACAAGCTGGCTTCATATTTCTGAGGGATCTTACTAGTGTTGCTTGCATTTATTGAGACCAAGTTGAAGGATTAGAAATTAAAAATTGATCATAACTTCAGTGATCCATATCTGCTTTCAAACTCATGAATTAGACGTCTCAACTTGGTTCCCGTCAGTATCAGCAGTTGAAACACTCTCCAGTACCTGCCTTCTCTGTCAAGCAGAAGTGTCAGGTGTACAATAACTACCATGAGCTCATCTCTGCGTTAACCAAGAGTGAAATTCTTTTGCTGGAGCCTGAGAGAGGTGAACCATATAATGTTTTCACTGTCAAGCATGTTGGCTAAGGAAGCACCAAAAACACTCTGTGCAGATACGTTTTAGGTCACTGTCATCACTTGAAGCCACTTGAATTTTAATGGCAAATATGGGATTGGATTTCTGAAACTGGCTGCGCCTGTTGTCAACAGCTGCACTACGTTCATGTGCTCATTACTGTTTTTGTGCCTTTCAAAAGCTGGACGACTGAAAGTTTTTGTCCCCATATGAAAGACGCTGCTTTTATCCACAAGATTGGGATTTGCACGGCATATTTTGAAGCACATCTCTTGGCTTGCTTATACTTCTGTACAGTAGTATATAAACATAGCACTTCCTGTACGTGATGAAATGCAGTCAGTGAATTTCTGTGAGTGCTTTCCAAGGGTTAGGGAAATTCTAAGATGAATAACACAATGTACAGAACAAAATGACATTGTGCTAAGGCCTTAATGTGGTATTTTGGTAAAGAAATGTGAAAATATATTAGTCAATTAAGGAATATAGAGTATGAGTCAGAAATCAAGTTTTGAAAGCTACAAATCTCAGCACCTGGACAAGTAATCACTGAGTCAGTGGTATTTATCAATAATCCTATTGACCCTAATTGCAGTAATTTTCTTCAATATAGGAGCACAAATCTTCCTCATTGCCTTTTTGAGGTTCACAGAGTTCAGCAAAATGCAAAAGTAGATTCTGTATAGGGTAAAGAAACATCACATGACCTATAAATATGCGACTACATGTATATCAGGATATAGGAGTTTTTTTTCATTTTCCCACAAATACGGCAGTCAATGATAATCATTATTGGTTTCAGAAGTGCATGAATAAAACTGCATGGTCAGAGCACAGCGTGGGCTTTAACAACAGCCGCATGTGTATGTGCACAAAACACATGGGTGCAGACATCGGGTTACATCAAAGGTGGCTGAAGAAGACATACATGATAAGACACTCGTTTCTGGACACTGATTAAGAAGTGAGTAAATAAAACTAATAGTCACTTGTTGGCGTGACAAACTGTGTTAGCGATTAGCTTGTTCGATGCATTAAATGTATTATTCATACAGTGTGGCTGCTGGGTGCAAGCAAGTAGGAAGAGAGAGTCTGGCATCCTGTTTTACCACAGTCTCCTGAACACTTTATGTTGCTTTTTTTTTTTTGAAGATGTTTTTCCACATAATTTGATGCTGTTCAATCTTTTTCTTTTACATTAATACTGTTTATGAATCTTTGAGTAAAACAGGAGAGTGTTTTGCATAACCTAATTTCCATGTCACACTCAAATGTGAATGTGCCCAACATCATTTAGCTTAATAATGGATCGGGCCCTTAAAACCATATAGAAAGAAACAATAACAAACATCCTCTACAATTCTCTGTGTTATTGATACTAGTCAAGGCATCTAACACCAAAATAAAATCATGCGCATTTTGATTTGATTTGAAAAGGTAGATTTAAAGGATAAGGATGGTGTTATTCTAGATTTTTCTTAACTGTCAGCTAAACCCTAATTTCTCTGTGGCCCAAAAGCTCTTCGGTTCCTACTGAACCTACCAGTACCAGTAGTTTCATTTTCAAAAAAGCAGTTAGTAAAGAGTTAATTGCCACATAGCACAAAAATAACTTGATGCGATGTTGATCAGCACCACTGACTCAATGATTACATACTCAGTTCTGAGATCTCTGGCCTTCAAAACACAGTCACTGGGTTTTGGAACAATAACTCAGTGTTTGGCCAATGATGTTGCAGTTACTACTGGTCCCCAATAGAGGTCATAAACCATTGAAGCAGCAGTGTGTCCATCACTACTCTACAAAAGCATGTGAAGTAATATTCTGTGTAATACTGTGTGAAATGGCTCCGATAAAAATGTGGATGGCCCCCAACACATACACACACACATATACCCTCTCTCTCTCTCCCTCTCTCACACACATACACACGTGCACACACGCACAAACCTTCGTCATGCCACAACCCTCTGCCCTGTTTTCCATCCTCCCCTCTCTACATGTAAAGCACTCTTTGCTCTCGCTCACCGCTCACTAAGCTCAGCTAAGTGTTGCTTTGAGATTAATACATGTGAGGCCCGCTCTGCCAGATGATGTAATAATCGTGGTGGTTTGCTGTTGCCTAGATACAGGGAGACTGAGGAGAAAACACTCAGTCAGGTCTTGCTGTCTCTGTCACTAAGACCCTCAAGACCGTATGCGTCAATCAGAACAAAAGTGTTTCGGAATAGCTGCTGTTCACTTTTGCATCTGGATATCACAAATTTTTTTTTTTTTTTTTAATTTGAAAATTCAATCTACGCAACTATCGGTCTTAAAACAGATTACAACTGTGTGTGAGTTGTGTGAGATGAATGAGTGCGGACTAATTCATTGTCTACTGTGTTCAAAAATGTGATTTTCTCATTATATATCATTTTCTTGAACGCACCCCAGGGTGTTGCTGCCTAAACTTGTTATGCCTCATCTTTGTACATAACATTAGTGCTTTGAGGAAACAAAATCTCCACTAGCAACAGACTCAAACCTTCAGACACACACCTCCTCATCTGTATTCTTCTACTTCCTCCAGTTCCCCAGTGAAGGGCTAAAGGAAAACTCACAGGGAACTCCAATGCAGGTCACTATGTATGAATCGGTGTGTGTGTGTGTGTGTGTGTGTGTGTGTGTGTGTGTGTGTGTGTGTGTGTGTGTGTGTGTGAATGTGCATGTGTGTGAATGTGCATGTACATGTATGTGTCCACCAGGGAGGGAGGTGGTGACTAAGCCTCTGTTTCTGTAACAGTGTTGCATTAAGTGCATCTCCATTCTGTTTTTAGCTCAACAGAGCTAAATTCAATCTGCTGGTTGCTATAGCAATAAAGACTTCAACACTGAAACTTTTTGTGCCTTTAAGATGCATGAAGATGATCTGATAGCCTTGTTGATTAGCAAGAAGATGGAGTCTAATCTGCATTATTGTCTGTACTTGTGTTTTTATAAATCGTCATCGTCACAAATCCAGGTTCTGGGGATCCTCTGTAAATGTCCCGGTGGCATTGATATGGCATAACATTTTATTCCTTTTGGTTGATAAACTGGTCTGAGGATTTAAATCTAATATTTGTCCCTGCCAAATTCTTTTCGCTGAAGGTAAAGTTAAAGTTCATGTTTTTTATTGGATAGTGGTACAGTAGCACAGAATAAATGTATAAAAATGTATCTGTTAACCACACCGGACAGTCAAAAGTGGACCTTTGAGTTCATTATTATTATTTCATCCTTTCAGAATTTTGTTACACAACACCTGAAGGGATGAGTCAGCTATTCCACTAATAGATTAAGTGGAAATTTATTAGCAACAATTTTGGTAGTTGATTTATTGTTTCAGTCCTTTTTTAAGCACACAACTATAAACACTCCCTTGTTCCAGCTTCTCAAATAAGAGGATTTGCTATTGTTTTCTTTTTAAATTTATATCACTAAAAATGGAATATATCTATGACAAAACAACACATTTGAAAACATCGCAATTAACTGAAAACTAATGATGCAAGTTTGAATGTCGTGTAATCTGTATTGTGAAAGGCCTGGACGTATGGATCCTTTCACCAGAAGGGAAATGGAAACATTTCTATAAAAAAAGCTTAAACCACAAACAGCAGAATCCCCACAAGCTTTTTGTGACAAAAAAACAGCCATCTTCTCTCCTGGATGAGAAATGATGGGCCATCATTTCACCACCATCTGCTGCCAGTGCTCTCTGAGAGACTGGCTGTGACCTTGGGGAGAGGCCGGCCTGGCTGGGCCAGTCTGCATGACATAGACTCTTGCTGCCAGCTGTCCATTAGATCTGGAGAAACACTGTGTGATGAGTCAGTGACGCCTCGCCCATGCTGCATCTAGATTTGGCTGCTAGATTGACTATCATCATGCATTTTTGTATGTATTAGGCTGAGTGCGGCACAGTGAACAGGAGATGGAGGAGATTAGCTATGATGTTGAAAAGGGATGGTTGATGGCTCAGTCCTCTGAGTCTCTAGTTTCTAGTCTCTAGACTTAAAATTTAGCCATTTTCAAGGTGACAGTAGGAAAGTCTGACATTTGTGACACTGTCATGTAAGGAGGAGCAGCGCTGCTTTTGAAACTAAAAGTGGAACCTGTCACACTTCCATTTTTCATTTCCTTCACACACAAACCCCAAACCCTTCATTGCAAACTGCCACCATAGTTAAACAAGTTACACAGCAGATGGGTAGTGTGAGGAGCTCCGCGTTTCATTGCTACACTTTCAAATCGGGAAGCTACCCTTCTACTGCTTGTGGGGCTCTTAAAATGCCACATAACATTGCTCTGATTGATTGATTTTCATCACACTGCGATCACACAAAGCTTGCATTCTGCCTTGACACACTAGAGGTGCGAATAAGTCTTGATTGTTTTTCAAAGGTGGACACTTTTAGAGAGATATTAACTAATCTAGCTACCTCCATTAGACCACTGGGAATTGCAACACCACAGGCAGAACATCACTCCTCGGACTAGTCTCCATCCCCACTTCTATTCTCTTCAGCTACACTGTCCTGTGCTTGACACAAACAACAAAGTCAATCACATTTGCACCACAGAGGTGAATAAGGAAGCTAATTACAGCAGAGATTCAACAGAATCAACCACTTAATGGTTGATATGTCACGGTCCTAAATACAGGAATAATAAAATTGCTTTGACAGTCGTTTTTCCTAGAATTATTAGCCACTGTAGCTGTGTTGCGATGGTGATCACTAAATCTTGGTTGAGTGGTTAAAAAGCCAGTGTAGACGGGGGAATTAGTGGTAAAGGGCGCTAATTCTTTTTTAGGTTCCTCAAATGGTAGAAATGATGTCATGAGACGGCTGAATGTCACCTCGAAAGATGACATTTGCCTCTGATCGCGATTAGATTTGTTTTTGAGCAAACCACTGTATGTGTGTGGTAGTGTATTCCTGCATTCAGGAGTGAGTGTACAGGCCTCCGGTTGTATCTACAGTCCGTATACATGTGTGTGACTTGTGTGTGGCAGTGTGTGTGTTTTGATGTATTTACTGCCTGGGGTAAAAGTCTCACATTACACAGTGGCTGAAGGCACATTTTACACTGTAGAAGCAGGGACAGTTCTGGGTTTTTTTTTTTTTTTTTGGCACTGCCATGAACAGAGTCACACACATGGCTGCACTGATACTCCAAGCCCACACAAGCAGTTACATGCCATCCCTTTGCACTTCTCCCCTCTCTTTCTTCTCCTCACTGCACTGTCCAATCAAGCAGAAACACCTTAAAAACAATAGACGTCACCTTCGCAAACAGCTGCGTTACATCTATGGTCTTTTGATCATGCTGTGTGTAATCCCAGTGTCCATCGCTGCCGTCTCAGAGCTTGCACAGTGTCTATTTTTCCCTTCTCAAGGGGGAGAGGAGGACTGCTCAGCTGACAGCCGAGGTCATCACACTTGTTTTTATCTGGGCTGGTGCTGTGACAGCCTTGTACTTTCAAAAATCCTGAGGATGAGGCCTGTAGAAGAGTGAAAGCTAAGACACACAGACACACACAAACACACACAAACACACACACACACACACACACACACACACACACACACACACACACACACACACACACACACACACACACACACACACACCACTGCCTGTGTCCTTTGAGGTAGAGGCAATCATATCTGAAACTTTAAATCCAAAGAAGATGCTGTTTGATGCTGGAGAAAAAGATGTAACGCTTTGTTCTTCTGACAAATCCTAACACCAGGGCGGAGAGCATGCATGAAAAGTGACTGGTCAAAGTTAAAGGCAGAAAAGAATAAATAAAGGTATGATGTACAGCGAGGTGTGTTTGATCATAAATGTCTGTGTCACCCTTTATGGTGCATTTAGCATTTTCTTATGGTTCATTAATGTGCCAGACGACTCAGTGAACACCGCAGCAGCAGCATGTGGTTTAATTATCAGGAGGAACAGCATAATCAATCAAGATGACTGATTTGGACATGTGCTCCTTTTGCTGTATACATTTGGTATTAGCAAACTGTAGAATTTACAGTTATCATTTGGTCTAAAATGCTTTGAGATGGATTTATAACTTTATCTCTTTCACTCTCCTCTCAGTTTACGGGTACTTCATTCTCTTCTTAGTGCAAAAGTGCAAAGTTGTGAACTCTAGTGAACCCTACCTGGCAAACCGCCCCCCACCGACATAGCTGGTGTTGCCTGGCAACCACTTAGCATTTTTGTTAAGGATACCCTTATACCTATTTTCAAAAAAAGGCACGGTGAAGGCTAAGTTCCTTGAATTCCTGCTGTGGGTGTTTGAAGACTGAATACATTGTGTTTCTCACCAAACAACAGGGGGAGCATCACAATCCTATTCTTCCGCCGACATCCCTGCCCAGGTGTTTCCAAGAAGGCTGCAAACGTTTTCTCAGCGGCTGCAGAGAGAGAGAATAGAAAGCACAGAAGAAGATTACACACAGTTACAATTATAGATAAACTTTTTGTTACAAGATCAATAGGCTATAATGTCTTGAGGGTGGTTTGAGAATAGAGCGTATACTTCAATGAAATCAAATAGATGCCGTGTAACTGCAAGGTCATTTGTTTTCTTTGCTTGCTAGCCTGTTGGAATCGCTGCAGGTTAAAATACAGGATTCATGTTTTTCAATACTGTGCAAAGGTTTTAGGCACTTTAGATTGTTTAGACTCTTATCCATCATGCAGTACCATCATGGAGGCGTCTGAGCGGTCCCAAATTCATTCTGCAGCAGGACAATGACTCAAAACAAACAGCCAGGGTCATAAAACACTGTCTTCAGAGACAAGCAGAGCAAAGAGTCGTGCAGCTGATGGTCTGAAACCCACAGAGCCCTGATCTCAACGTCAGTTTGGGATCACATGAAGAGAGAGAAGACACTGAGACGAAACTGTGGTTGTACAAGATGTTTGGAACAAAGTACCTACCAAGTACTGTGACAAACTGTGCACTGAGGGGAGTTGGTGCTGTTTTAAAGGCAAAGGGTGATCACACCAACTATTGATTTAATTTAGATTTTTGTTTTATGCACTTTGTGTGAAGTTAATTGTTAAATAAAAACTATTCATGGCATTGTTTTTTAAAAGCATTTGCATAGAAACGTACACCGGTATATATATATCTGCGATAAGCAAATAACTGCTGATACTATAAATCAATGGGTTCTTCTTTAGGGTTGAAGCTCAAGACAAAGCTCACATCAATCTCAATAAAGAGAAGATAAAACATAAAGTACAGTAGAAGTAACAAACAATAATTTTGTCTTCGATGAAGTAGAATTAATAATTCACAAATTAATATATATTTTTTAATCAGTAGCATAATAAATCCTTTTTTTATTTTTTTTATTTTATGAAAGTAACATGTAATTCAGCCTGAATTCATCACCTTAAAATAGACTCCCCTGTATTATATCAGTTGGTCAAATACTCAAATACTATTTTATGTAATCAAAGTGAGAGCACCTACAGTATCCTCACGGTGGGCAACATATGGCCGCCATATTGATAACTTCATTATTTGTCATGAGGAGAATTTGCAAGAAGTCACCATCACAGCCAAATGACATGGTAATGGATTCAGAACAGCAGCTGATCTGCCTGTAACTGTAATTATCTCCACATCCTGCCTTTACTTTCATTAGCAGCCTGTCTCCATAGTGTGCTAACTGTGAGACAGCCAAATGAGAACAAATTAATAAGACTCTGGAACTGTCCCAACTCTCTTGGAGGAAAATGTCCGGCTTATTGTGGAAAAAGCATGATAACAACTGAAATAGTGAAAAAAAATAGTGCAAATGTGTTGTGTGGCTTTTCTCTGGAGGAGAAAGATAAGATATGGGAATCCTTTAATCCGCGGTTTTTGGTAGAATTTCATGCTGCGTGTTACTATTGACAGACAAGAGAAAATATATAATGTCAGCTAATGTTGCTCCGTTAATTGAATTTTACGTAGGCTTAGGAATATAAAGACATTATTGTTAATTGTTATCATGGTCTTGAAACAAAGTGAATACCACTGAAACATGTATGCAACATCCCTCTCAGATAGCAGCCTAATTAAAAATCATGAAAGAAAACAAACTTGGACTTAATACAAGGTGGCGCTATTTTTGCAACGAGTGAAAGAGTTTCTTCATTTTTCTAACAGCTCGTTACATGTCATAACCTGTAAAACTCACCATTTGCAAGGACATTGTTTATCTAATGGCGTAATTATGGAGGAACAGTTGAGGTTGGTCCAGACTTGAACCAAGAGACCTGGCTTTGCCACTGGAGAGAACTAATTTGTCTCAATTATGAAACCATTAGTGGTTCTTCATCTAAGAAAATGAAGAAACTGAACGCTTTAGTTTGTCATTGTCTAGACTTTTTTGGCTGTCTCTTATGCTTTGCTGCTGCATCTTACTACATTTAGGTTCCTTCCACAATGCAGGTATGGTATCCGCCTGTTATTTATCGACCATATTGTTCCTCTCTGCCTTATTTCCAGAGTTCTTTATCATAAATGGGTTGTGGCAAATCCAGTCATCCCTAGAGTAGAAGTGTGTTCTTGTGTGTGTGTGTGTGTGTGTGTCTGTGTGTGTATGAAATAAAGAGTAAGGTGACAAGTGGGGAGGACATCAGAGAAAAATCACTTAGTGATACTTGTCTGTGAATAAGTGAGTGTATGCAGTCTTAAAGTCAGAGAGAGGAGATTTACCCAATTAAATAGCAGCTGCACTGCCTCATTATTTATGCACACTGTGTCCAGCATCCTTGAGTGATTCTGACAAATCACTTTCCCTGTGGTAAAATCAATAAGTGTAGCACACACAACACTTCTGCCCAAAACAAACCTAGATAATGCCTCACATATGCAAGCTGTGTTTTCTCTCTAAGTCTGATACGCACAGTATCATTGATACGCAGGAGTTTACAGGTTGTTTATTTTGGTAATTAAGTTACTTCTCACCTCACACAATGGCGTCAATTAATCATTAAACAGAACATGAGATTCTAGCTGACTTAGGTCAGCATGTGAGACTGTGGGGGACGTGGTAACATCAAGGGATTTAAAACAATTTTCAGTAATAATTGAACAAGAAAATGCGATGACACCTGAGAAAGAGTTTAAAGCTGCACCTGGAAAGATTTTTATGCTAAAAGACATCTTATAAGTAAAACAACAGTAACAGAACAGATGAAGAATAAGCAGTGAGACTTGCCAGCGTTATATCTATTGCTACTCTATTATGCCTGTGACAGGGTTTGGTTTTCTTTTGTTAAAACATATAATTACACAGCGCAGCTGACCTTTATGTGGACAGGCTACATTCTGCTTCAAATACATGCTTGTTATCTACCTTATCAGTAGAATATAGTTCCAGTGGAAACTGGAAATCATCCTTAATAACCTGGGAATTGTTTCTTTTGTATTTTACAGAGACAGTGCACAATAATTAAGCACCAGAAATCAATGGAAAGATAGTTGCATCTCTAGAACATGAATCAAACTGAAAGACCACAATTCTTTATGGTGCCTTTATGTTACCTATACACTAACAACAATCCTTCAAGTTCACTGAACGTTGCCCTGTGTGAGATATGTTTAGGAAAACTTGATTGCACTCTATGTTGAGTGCATTAGATGAAATGAAATGAAATTTGAACTTGTTGCAAGCTCTCATGGTTTGAAAATGTAGCAAAACAAATAAGTTTTTGCCAAAGAGCTATATTGAACACCAATTCTGGAGCATATCTGTTCTGTTAAACGTGTGTGAGATGGATGACTGAAAAGCATGACTGCAACGCTTCTTGTGTGGACACAATGTTAGTTTGAGGTTAACATTTTTTTTAGTAGGGGCATTACAGTAGCTTGGTACGTGTGTGATATTTTCGTGGTATCTTGGTCCTAAATTTCTGACACTGTAAATTTTGATGCAAGCTGTCTTTGGTTGTTGAAACTCTGAATTGGCCATCAGTGGACTTGTCTCACTGTGTGATCTAGGACCACCATTTTCACCATGGTTCTCTCATGAGTGTCATCTTTTATTTGCCCCAAATCCCACTTTAAAAAGACGCCTTTAGCAGAGGCCAATCTTCTCTCTCTCATCCATTACAAAACTGTCAGGACAGTGCGGTGGAAAGGAAATCACTTGTAAAAGAGGACGAAAATCAAAATCAGAATTGATAAATTTATAGTCAGGGTGCTTATTTGCACTGCAGAATGTCAGCTGCCACGGCTTGTGTGTGCTGAGATTTGTGTGCTTTTCTCCATGATGCACATTTTTGCATAAATCTTCATAATATAGAATAGAAAAGGAGTTCATATTATTACTGCCTATGTGTAATGTGACAATGAGCACGTTGGCAGAAATACTTCCTAATTCGTGCATAGATTTATATTTTAAGTATTTTCATTTAAATTATCACAGTGATCATGTGCCTTCTGTTATTGGATTGTACAGTGCAGTAAATGTGGAAGCACATGCCACAATAAAACATTGTCTCCAAGACTCTCTCCTCAAGGATCTGCTCTTGTTGACTCCTCTGTTCCACAGCGGTGAAGCTGTTATTCAGGGAATCACCCAACATCTCAGCATTACACTATGGGAGTTAAGCTGCAGCATCACAATGTCATCACCTATAATGCAACTGGAGAGATGTTTTCACCCCCCCCCCCCTCCTCAAAACTCACCACACTGCCACCCACTCACTAAAAAAAAGGATCTGATTTTTTTTCCCAGTCTGTTGCATCACAGCATTGAAAAGTCAACACAGGTGAAAAAGGAAAACTGTGATCAAACGAACTGAGAGCGAAAAACCCTCTTAAAGCTTTTCTTTGCATTTGTCACATCTGCGGTATTCCTGTCTCTTTTATTTCAGACACAACTGGGAATAGTGTCATGACAAATAGACAATGCTAATAAATAATCTACAGGCTTCCTTTGTGAGCTTACTGGAAAGAGATTGCAATGAAAAAAAATCAATAATGGATGCTGTGCTGCATCCAGAGTATTTTTCTTTTCCTTTTGCACTGCACAATTTTGGACGCATCTCACACCAAACGGTTATGGGAAAAACATGCACACACAAGTTGAATCTGTAAATGAAAGAAAAAAGAAAGAAAGAAAATGAATTCACATTTCAGTCCACTCTAAGGCTTTCATAAGAATACGTGACATAGTTGAGCGGAAAGACAATATACCCTCTAGATTAATTAGAGGTAACGGAACACTATCAGTGGGGGAGTTCAAGGCTTCCTTCCTGGTTATAGAGTCCCTGGGAAATTGAGTAAAAACTAGCATTGCAAAGGGAAGGCAATTCACATTCTGGCAGCTACCAGCACTCTGGAGTCCTGCAGTACATAAGTAGCCTGATGCAGGGTAATGTTCTTGAAATAAGTCTAACGTTACTCTGTCTAATGTCCTTTATGATGAATCCATCATAGGATGAATACAACCCTGGGACATTAAGGGATTTATGAGCATATATAAATTACTGACCATTTAAATCCCTTGTAAATCTAATTTTTAAAGTCACTCATAAATCATATTCTTAGAAATAGCAGTGATGATTTGTATTAAACATGCAATTTCTTTCTCCCCTTCATTTTTATGCATGTTATACAAAATGGAGGCAGAAGTGTATTCTATTTTTGACGGCATTTTTAAGAAAAGTTTCAGTTTGTGGTTTGATTAACGATAAAGTGACAGATTGTGTATTTTGACCTCTTGAGGGCATCTGTGGGTTTTGCTAATCTGCTGTTATAAATGCCTTTAGGGCTGCAATTATTAATTTTATTATTGATTCATCTGCTGATTATTTTTGTAATTCATCAATTACTTTTTTTGTGTATAAAATGTTAGTTTCCCATGGAATAAGGCTGGTATATTGAAATGATTTGTTTCATTTGACCAACAGTCCAAAACCCAAAGAAATTCAATTTACTATTTTATAACACAAAGAAAATGAGCAAATCCACATGTGAGAAAATGGGCCCAGAGAATGTTAATGTTTTTGCTTGTCTAAATACGGTTGAGGGATATTTCATCAGTTACATGGATACCATTTCCAAAAAATAGGACTTTAGACAGCCATTTAGGAGAGTTACTGATGTGTCTGACATGAGAAAGACATTTTTTTTTTAAAAGCTATATGATAAATTACTCTGTGGTTACAGTGTGACTCATTTACCACAGTGTTTTACATCAGGGTGTTAGATGTTAACATGTACTGTGTAATTGTCTAATGCAGTAAACCTCACAAGAGACCTCTGAGAGTTGTTAACAGCTGTCTGCTCCTTCAAGTGGAATGGACAGAGCTGAAGATTTAAAGGCACCATGCTGACAGTCATGCAGGTGTTGCTGTATTTAAAGGAAGAAAGTCCAGAGGGGATTTACAGTATATCAGTATTTATCTCCTGCTACTGGCAGGTTGAGACTCCAGCTATAAAAAAACATTATCACTTACATAATAGAAGAGATGGGCACTGAGGTTTGCAGCTTGCCATTATAACTGAAGTTCTTCTACACCCTCATTAACCCTCATGAATGACTAAGTAGGATGTAATTAATCTGCAGTGAAATTTGTACAGAAATTGTCACATTTAAGGAGATTTTGAGGCTAAATCTAAAAACTTGAGACGTGACTTGCACTTGCATTTGTCTGGATTGTAGGTTGGAGACTTTCTTTACTTGCTTTTTTAAATTAGGACTTTAATGAGAATTGTTCTTAAACAGAGAATAAACTCATTTGTCAGTTAAGTTTATGTTACCCAACTGTTAATTGCTTTCTAATAACAGAGCAGTGATTCAAAGATCCTGCTTGAATGATTTAAATATGAGCAGAAAAGGAACATCAGTATGAGCAATGACAGTGGCTGTGGTTGAACAGACAAAGAAAACAAAATGAAACTTAGGCATCATATTGTTGATGGACATGAACTTAGTAACCTGTTAGAGCTGTAGCCTGTATTTTTATATAGATCACAGGTAAATTCAATCAATACATGAGCTCAGCCTCATACAGAGAATGCATATTTATCCTCAAGGCTGTCTTAAGATAACAATGTCAATCAATAAATGTGATTCTCTACTGGCAGGCTGTGCACTATGATGCTAAGGACTGCAGAAGCTGACATGCTAATTTAGTTATAAAATAGAAGCAGACACATCTTACTTTCTGAAGGCATTAAGTATAATGTGATGTTGCCTTTAGGTTGATGAGAGAGTTTACTGTACAATAAATACCCATAGAAGAGAAGAAGTACACCAATTGAGCTCATGTTTCAGCCCCACAGTAAATGTTGAACAATGAATTAACAAATCAATGAATGGATATTTGAATAATTTAAAAGACTAAATAAATTAACAGACAACAACAACAGATTAGCAGTTTGCATCAAAAGTCCTGGAGCTGTTATTGTCGACTTGATACTGAGAGACTGAAGTGTAACATCTGTGATCCTGGTGGTTGTTTTATTGCCTGAGATTTTGGTTGTGAGGAACCATTACTGAAGAAAAATATGGTTACAGTGGGTTTTTGAAGGGGCCTTCAGCTGTCTGAAGAATTTGCCACATTGTGTTGGGAGTTAGGTAATTTGGGCAGCAAGGGGGAGCTGAGGTGGAACAATCAAACCCTGTTGGACCCTCACACAGATGTCAAACAACAAACCAAGCCCAAAAACATGACTGTTAAGCCTAAAGATGTACCTTATAATACAGGTAATATAAAATGTAATATATTTTTGAAATGACATTAACCCCCGACCCTAAACCCTACACATTACCCTTCAAGAGGCACATTAAAAACGGAAAAAAATAGATACTAAGGACAATGTTTGGTTTATAATAAATGTTGTTAGTATTTGTAGAGATAAGTTAGGAGTATTTCTAAGTGACTTCTATACAGTTTGGATTTTGCACTGGTTTTAAGGCCTGCGTGTAAAGGCTGAAGCTGAATATGTGTTATTAGGAGCAGACGGAGCCCCCCTCTAGGTGCTGTTCTATGGTCTGTAATCCAGGTGAGCTTTAGCCTATATAGTTGTCCAGGTCTTGACTTCCTCACCTCATCTGTCAGGGCAACACAAATGTGTCATGTCTGTTGAAGTCTGTGTTTATGTCCCTGCGTATGTGTATCTTTGACTTCATGTAAATCAAGGTACAGTACGTCCACTTTAAGGTCACAGCACAGCATCAGTAATGAATCCTGGGACCTGGTGGTTGCAGG
Source organism: Seriola dumerili (assembly GCF_002260705.1). NCBI lineage: Eukaryota > Metazoa > Chordata > Actinopteri > Carangiformes > Carangidae > Seriola > Seriola dumerili. Next base: position 17,520,919 of record NW_019174280.1, read on the forward strand.
TTTCCCTCGGTCGGCTCTCTGACAGTCTGAACTATCAACAGAGTGACAGATGGAGCGACGTGGCGCCGCAGCACAGCACTGCTTTGTCTCACAGAGCAACAGAGTGCTGAGATATTGCAAGATGAGCATGTCAGGTTGTTCGAGCATCAAAAGAAATAGAGAGCTGAGGTTTCATTAGGGTTTGGAAATCATTTAGATTTTTCAGATATCAGATTCAGATTCTGCTTATCAATTGTTGTTCTTTAGAAATCCTTATCCTGATGGCTACAATATTATTTGAACAAGAAAACAAACACAAACAAATATATTAAGGTAGAAAATGATAAATTAATGATAAATGAGTGTGTTGGTAAAATATTAAAATGAAAAGAAACAGAAATAGTTTCTGTCTTGCCATGCATATGTTGAATGTTCACAGTTTTACACCATTTAATTTGGAAAAACTACCATTAGCAGATTTTGCAGCACTATGACAATAATAAAAAATCTGAATTCTTATCATTCTTATGTTGCAAGCCAGTCCGCTATATTGCACAATATTGCACTGCCCTATACACAAGCATCGACTCCCATGTACAGCAACCAGAACCAAGGAACAAATCTGTCTTCTATTTAAAAAAAATGTCACAATTTTAATTCAAGTTTATTCCTTTTCTTTTGCAAGCTTAGTGAAATAAATCAACAGAAATAAAGAACTTAACCCAACAATGCATTTAAGGATTTGAAAATGAGACAACTGTCATGACACAACTGTTGAGTTATTCGTACAATGACAAAACACTGTTGCCAAGTGAGATGCACAACAAAAAGCAAATGTAGTTTGAGACTGATTGATAGTTTTTTTTTCTCAGAAAAGTGGTAACAGATTTATTTAGTCAGTGGATGAAAACTAGCCTGAGTTTGTGACAGTTTTTCTGTTAATTAAATAAAATGAAATGGAAATAAAGTAAAGACTAAATAAAGAGTGTGCTCACACTGTAGCTTTAAACTTAATTTGACATAACCCTTTCGTTCTTTTAAGTTAATCAAAACAGTTCCTTTTTTTTTGTCATTCTGTTTGGCTTCATAAAGCAGCCTGCCATCCCTGTGCCGATAGATAAGTGGTTGCCACAGCAACAAGCCTTTATCCTACAATCTCTTGAGTGTTGTGACCTGGACATCCAAACAACACCCTTCTGTGACCTCAATGACCTGAGTGTAAATCTTTATTCTGAATAATTTACACTAATGACAACAAATGAAATCTGAAACTAAATTAAGCCTGATTAGTGTAAATGCAAACATTATACACTGTTTTTTATTTATGATACCTGTAAAGTCCATTGAGCTTCACACGTATACACCACCATAACGGAGTATATTTCTCCCAACAATCCATCTCCTCTGTACTGTATGTGCTAGTTTAAACACTGGAAGTTATTTTAATGCAGTTACTGTAGATGCTAATCTTACTCTAATGTACTTCCTGGCATTGCTACGTGGGGCAATCCTGCTGTTTAGGTTCCAAGTATTACCGTCTTTACACAGCTTATTGTAAGACACCTCTCATAGTTTCTCTCTGCGTCTGCTTGAGCAACGTGCAGGATCTTTTAATCTGTCCTCTGCACAGCCATCAGGAGGAGGGCCCGTCCTCCATATTTCATGTGCATCGCATTTGGTTATAGCCATCATTAAAGCCCAACTTTTCACGCTGGCTGCTTGACAATCTGGTGCAGGCTGTACAGGTATTGAGGGAGGAGACGTCCCCCAACCAACCCCACCCCGCCCTTCGTCCCTTCTCTCTCTCTTCCTTTCTCTCGCTCTCTGCTGCAGTAAGCTCAAGACAGATGGAGCGGTACATGACAAAACAGCCTAATTAAGAGAGTGGTGCACCTCTGAATTCCCACACGTGGAAACCCTCTCCAGAACCGTGACAGAACATGTTGGCAGCGAGGAAAGAAGGAAAACATTTTTCAATTTGCATCATCCATCTTTGTCCTCAAAGTGCTATGCTTTTACTACAAGCTGGAAGCCTCGCAAAAGACTGTGTAACAAATAGGCCATTAAAATATGCGCTTTCTATTGCACATCACCTGCAGTCAACACAGGACGATAACATGAAAATTCTTATGAGCTACATGACTGAATACATTAACAGGTTGAAGATGATTTAGACATCAAAAAATGGCTAACTGTTAGACCTGCATACAGAGAGAGGTTTCAGTCTTTACTTGATATGAGGCTCCTAAAACTTTAATTATGGCATTAAACAGCTACAATCCCCAACAAGGAATGAGCTACAAAAAATGTGTCTGAATTATCTGTCTGTCTATTTTTAATGTCTGTGAAATGTATCTGTGTGTCCATCTATGTATAAACTGTATATGTTTATTTTTGTTCAAAGTTATCTCTTGAAAAGGAGTTCTCAATCTCAATGAGACTACCTGTTTAAATAAAGGATTTGATTAGTTGATTTAATTTGCAACTATCTTAAAATTAAATTAATCATTACAGCAATTCTTCCTCAAAAAATGCCAAACATTAGACTGCCCAGCTTCCCTGAATGTGCCCAAATGACTAACCAATTAATCAATATAATTTGTCAGAGTAATCATTAATGAAAATAATAATAGCCCTACATGAGCTTGCAATCAAAAAAAAATGTAGACTGGACAAGTTTCATTATGTATAGCTACTTCTTTCCTTTGCTTGATGCAACACATCCCATCTCGAGCCATTCAGCTGTGGCCATTTTGTATCATCCATTAAGCACTTTGTTTAATTTTAATGTTGATGCCAAAAGTCAGCAGCACAAAAGCTGTAAATGGATCTGTTTTCCTTAAGGCTTCCTTCATGCAGGCAAATACTAAACCTGGAGGACAATAAACCAAAGTATCTTCAGTGGTGTTTAAGGGCTGGCTGTCACCAGTTAGAAGGAAAAAAAACGAATTTGAGTCCAAAAGTCTGATTCAGAATGGGAAAGTGCTCTCAGACTCTCGCAGCACTAATAACTAAGATGTTGCAAGAAAGCATATGCAATACTGCATGTAACTTACATTTAAACGCCCTCCAGTGTGTGTTTGTGCCCTGTATGCATTAGCCACTTAAGCACGTGTTTAGTGAGAAAAGCTGTCTGATATGATTATTTTTATGGTTTATAATAAAATGTGCTACTAAAGGCAAGATTATTCCAAAGACTATCAAGTGATAATGTAATAATTGTGGGAAAATGATGTCTCACAAAGTAATGAAATTTCATGTTGTAGGGATCTAATAATATAAGTGTTTAAATACTGTAATAATATCTGCTGATTTGAAAAACATAAAACAAAACAGAATACAGATTACCACGGTGCGATATTTATTACAGTATTAAGTGTTCAAATATAATTATGATAATATTGATTTATTGTTAATAATATTTATTGTTAATATATTGTCACCTTGTCTCACTGTGCATTAAGTGTATGAACGGATGTGGGAAGGGAAAGGGTTATAGAGAGTTACAGGGATTGTTTCACTTTTGTCTTTGCATGTAGCTATATAAAAGCCAATGTATGATGCACAAGGGGGGAGTGAGTTTTTGTGCAGATGTACTTGCTGCAGGCTAGGACGAGCTGCACCATGCGGACGCCTTTCAACATACTGTGTACCACTTAAACAGATGCTTCTAATTCAATGTGTATGTGTGAGATTTATTGTAAAAGTATTACCGGTCTGTCGCTGCAGTGAAGCCCAACAAAGTATCTGGTCAGAGCAGGAATTCTGAATTAAACATCCGTTAAAATACAGTGAGGATGAGGGGCTGGCTTGTGCTTTAATATTGCATTTGTTGCAGATATGAGGTGCGGTTATAAGGACATTTTTTGAGAAGAAGCTTATTTTTCATTCTGCTCTGAAAAGATCAAATGGCACGATACATTTGGGATGAGGTTTCCTTTAATGTGATTTCTTTTTTCTTTTTGTATTTTTCTCTTTCTGTGCAGGAAGGATGTTACATCTCCTTCAATGTAATAATAGGAGATCAATGGCATAATATATTGCATCAGGAAAAAATTACTGGTCAATAATATTAATTACAGGTTTTATGACACTTTCTAAAGATGGTGATAGCTATATAACACTAACAAAAAGTCCCTGTGGACTATGTGTGTGCGTGTGTGTGTGTGTATGGTTGGGTGTATATTCAGTGACTGTCAAGCATGACACTGAGGCAGAAAACCACCTGCAGCAATTTGGACTGTGGTTCCTTTCCTTCCGGTTTGAAATTAAATCAGTGTATTTCTTATTAAGATAATTGCCATTTGTTTAACACAAACTTTTAAATATTTGTGTATTAATTCTGACTGCCAAACAAACACCTGGGTCAGTAACTATTCAGTTTGTTACCTTTTGTGGAAGCCATGGTATAAACATACAATTAGACAGATAGAGTAGAATAAAGCCGCACTCTCCGTGTGGTCATACATTTCAGAACAATATGTTAAGGTAAATGCTTTGTTGGCAGAGACTTAAACATCCTATGCAAGCAAGATTGCTAAAGTGTACCAGATGTCTCAATATTCAAACTCACACAAGCTGTACAATGTGAGACTTCAGCAAAGGCTAAATACCGTACGTACGGGCAGTTTCCATGGAGATGTGTCAACATTTGCTGTAAGACCTGAATGAGGAAAGGGCAAGATGCCAAACTTTTCCCATAATGTATCATCAGTAGTGAAATATTTGGTACGTTGCCTGAAATGAGGGAAAGTACTTGATGAAAATGGAGGGCTTATTGTGTAAGTGACACAATTTCTGGTAATCTCACATAGCTGCCTTCGTGTGCTATACTTAAGACTTAAAGTGGTACTCATACAGGATAATTGTCAGTGCATCTGACCAAAAATCATTGGGTCCTCATTAGTTATTTCAGAAACAAGTTAATAATTTTGCTCTCCTTTTGAACGCTCTGCAATACAACTTACACGTTATGTGTACAATACGTACATGTATCCATTACACATAAACCCTGAGGGAAGGCTATGTTTCAGCTCTATATAGGACCTCATTCTTTGCGTTAAAACAGAGTAGTGTGGGAGGCTTTACAAGCTGCTGCACAATGAGCAGTGATGGACTCGAAGCTCCCTATTTGGCATTTTCTTCCGTGGAAGGGCGTAGAGAAGAGACTGAGCCCGTGTCCAGGGTGTGTGGCATCACTACAACATCAGCCAGTGTCTGCCTACTGAGGAGAGAGCAGCAGCAGTGGGTGGGAGTGGGTGGATATCAAAAGGTGAAATGCAGCCTCTGCTGCAAAGCTACATTCAATTGAATATGATTTTGTCTCAGTTGCAAGGTCTAACACTCTTTCCACTTATATAATGTTCACTGTTGTCCCTATGTCTAGTAGCAAAAACATGTTACCATTAAAGAAATCTCCTTCCTGCTGTCTCTGCAGTGCTGCTAGAGTGATAACACCTTTATTAACAGTAAGATACTTTGGCTATGTCATGCCATTAAATATTAATTTGGCTACTCACTGTCACCATTTACCGTTTGCTATATCACAATAAGAATTTAATTGTTGCAAGGTCATGTCAACATTTACATCATAACAGCTGGGTCTAGTACTGTACTTGTCTTCCCTTGAAAAAGACCCTTACACCCTTTCAATGGAAACTGGCTTTGTTTTCTTGTTTGTTTGGAGTAAACAGAAAAACTGGGCAAACATAATAATCACTCAAATACAGATAATGGCACACACTTTAAGACTTTTCTGTCCAAAGGCATTTATAGTGTTTTACAAAAAGTGACCAAAGTAGTTGTGTGAGGAATAAAAATAGCTTGAGAGAGAAGTGTGGCTAGTTTCTCACCTCCGCAAGTTTCAAGTAGCAAACTCCAGCTAGCATATCCAGGATTCTGAAAAGCAGGATGTGGTGCTGACATGCGCAGTGCATAACCACAATACTTCACAAAATAAGAAGGATCAGAGCTAGTATACTCTACAAAGGGAACTTGGTTTTCTGTTTCAGTTTAGACACTCATCAAAGAAGCTTCATCAGTTCAGTCTTCAAGATATTTTCCTCTCCCTATCCATGGATTCAAAACTCACCACAGGTTTGAATGTCAGTGAGTAATTGTATCATCGCACAGATAGATAGATAGAGACTTTATTTATCCCCTAGGGGAAATTCACACAGGCAGCCTGTCCAAAATTGTCTGCCTGCCTCCCACCCAGTGCATGCTGGGATAGGCTCCAGACTCCTGCAACCCCGACTTGCAATTAGTGGGCAAAGAAGTTGCAGTTAAGATAGATTAGAACATCTTGGTCGGTGCTCCATTTGGGACAGTTGTGGTTCTTTACAATTAAAACCATAATACATACTCCAAACAAAATTACTCTGCTTGGTTACAATCACAAGACTGAGAGATTGAGGTTCATAAAGGCCGGCAGTGCCAGCAAAAGATATTCATATCAACTCCGTGCTTGTTCTGGCCCTCCAGTATCATTGTAAACATTTAGATAGATTTAATGTGAATCATGACCATGTCTGACAACTTGACCTGATTTGATTTGGTTTGGTTTGTCTCCATATGGATAGTGGCTTGTTTTTCTTTTCAAACATCTGTGGTCAGTCTTTGATTTAGAGGTCAAGGCTAGGGAACAATCTGGGCGAGTAACAATGACTTGATTAAGAACGGATGTTTTTGCTCAACGCTGATCGATAAATTATCTCAAGCATGTTATTTTTCAACAGTGTGATTCATGCTCTACAGTTTGGCTGCCTGTTGCTCTGTTCTCCCCTGTGGCATTAGCTATCTATGCATTGGTGTGGAGGAGGAAGGCCTCATTTATTCCAAGTTATGCAACCATCTTGGGAAATGCTGGCCAGGCGCTGACTGTAGCATAGCAGCAGAGCTTTAACTTAGCAGCTAGCACCACACTGGTTTCTCAGAGAGCAGAACAAGCAGAAAGGCTTCCCCCTGTCTCTCTTTATTCTCTTCCTGGCCCAAATCTCTCCCTCCTCAGAGTGTGGCATTTTTGTCAGGAAAAAAATGTTTTACAGGCTGCATCAGGTGCTGACAGAAGCACATTTAAGGTAGCGCCATGCAGCACAATAGCTGTTGCATAAGCTGTGATACAGGAAAGCTCTCATCAATGTTTCATGGACTTGCAGTGTGAGCTCTTAAAGAACCAAGGGGGAGGATTTGAATCTTTAGAACCTATTGTCCTACTGAACAAAAATCACAATTAATCATGACAACCAAAAGAATTTTTACTCAGTATGTCAGACACAGATTTGATTGTCACTTTAATAAAAATGTTTTGTAAAATATTTCATTTTTGTCTACAGTATATCAACTTGCACAGTTTGATTAAGATTCACACCATGGTTGCATGTAATCTTCTCAGCTGTAAATGTAACCTTCTGAAGTGTTCCCTTTAACCCTAAAATGGAGACTTCCTTTTCTCAAAAGCCTTTTCAGGAGCCTAATTCTCCCCCCACTGAAGTCCACCAATCTCCCTCTCTCCACATGTTCTTTTTTTGCTACTTTGCATCTGGTTGGCATCTAGTTCTCCTCTCATACCAAAAATGAATCTGATTTTATCTTCAGTAGATGCACATATGCACATGTGCATGCTAAGCTTTTTGAAACTACATATTTAACCAAGCACAACTGCTCTTTTCCACAAATACCCTGCTCTGCACTTGAAAACTGCCAGGTACAACAATCTGTTGGCCATTGGGAAATTGGGGTTAAGTGGTTGCTCAAAGGCACCTCAATGGTGGTGATAATGTTGCAGCAAGTACTGCTCTTTCACCTCTGACTTATTCTTCCAGGGTTGGAAGGCTGGCCCTACCACAGATTTACAGATAAAATCAGTGCAGAAATGTGTTCAAAACCACTGTCTGACAAAGAGAAGACTACTAATAAAAAAACATGTGCTGGTTGTGTGAAGAATACAGATTCTGCAAAGCGGGGCAGATGTGCAAATTAATTCAGTCCAGATAAATTCATGGAGTTTCTCTGGTGACCCGGCTACAGCATTCTCCTACAGGAACTTCAACTTCTACTGTTGTAGAATGAGAGGGAGGAGTTGTGTGGCAACACGGAAGTCTGTTTGAATAAGCACTTGAAACACTCCATGCTTCTCCTCAGGTGGATGAGCTGGAGGCTAAAGGTGCACCATAGCTGCATCAGCTCATCGTACGGAGTGGGTGGTATTGTCCAAGATAGAGCCGAGAATTCATCCTCCCCTCTGCTACTTCCTGCAGGCTATCCAGACTCAGCCCTATGACACAGCCAGCTTCTTTTTTTTTTTTAAACCAGTTTGTTGAGCCTGCCGGCATCCCCTGCCTTCATGTCACCTCCCCCGCACATGGAGAACAGTGCACTGGCCACTATGTATTAGTAGAAGTTGCAGAGCAGTCTGTTGCAAATATTGGATGACACGATCCTATTCAGGCAAACAGTCAGTGTTTGTTTATGTTATCAGACTAGACCAAGTTGTTATATGATATGAACTCCCATAACTTGACTGCACCATCTTCCCATCCTCACTGTGGATTGGTTGCATGTGTCACCGGCCTTTTGCTCTGCCAGGAAATATCCTACAGGCTACTTCAGTTCACAAACATTCAATATGAAGGGTAGCTTTACATGAGTCTTGAGTTTTATGGTGTGCATCGGTGTTCTACAATGTAGAGGTTTAACACTACAGAGGAGTTGTCAGTTCAGCTCAGGCTCATTCACATTCACCTTGGGGACAAAAAAGCTCCCAGGGGATAAAGTTATCCAAAAACATTGGGGATGTTGCCAATCAAATGTTCCCAGGCAAAAAGCATCAATCAATTCAATCAATTTGCAGTCTTGACAAAGTATGAAGAATGTCTTGAGAGATTGCTCTAAGTTTTTAGGGAGCCATTAGTACAGTATATGGATCCTTCGCATGTGTTTGCACATGCAAAAGTACTATTAGCTCCACCCCAGATTTTTTTGATTGTTGGTGAAAAAAAATTGGCTGTTTGTTAGCCTTGATGTTTACTAAATTGTATTGATTTTCAAGAGTGTTGCCATGAGGTAAAATGTGAAACTAAAGATAAGTAACAACATTACATATTAGCAACAGTATGGAGGGGCAATGGTAACTTAATTGTAGATTATTACATTGCAGCTGTAATCTGCCTTTGCTTAATGATTAACTGATGAAGTAAATCATTTTAGCACCTTCTTGGTAGTTTTTTTATTTTCTTCCTTCTGTCTCTCTCTGGAAAACTATGTCAAATTGGCTCTATTTGAAATGAATTGGTTGATAGCTGGAGATACCAATCTGGCTTGAAAGATTAGCCTTTAAACAGCTGATTATGGGGTAATCAAACCACCTCAAGAGAGTTTATATAATCAGAATCCTGGGGTGATTGTAGGGGGAAAATGCAGATCAGGCTGACAATGATACAGACAGCACTCTGTGGGAGCAAACATATGTTTTTTGTCTTCTGAATGTGTACTTCATGTTGCCATGGAGTGATACATTAATGCTAAATTTGTCTGAATCTAAATGGTATAAGCAGGGGATTGACACTAATGTGAAGATCTTTACAATATAGTGCAAACTAAATGCATCTGAACTTATTACATAAAATAAGAACATGCTTCACAAAAGGACTGTCATGTATTTATTTCAGGGCTACTGTGTTGAATTACTTCTTTCTTTAAATGATATTGCCAATTGTGCAAGCTGAGCCAAGCCAATGTAGTTTAGCCCAAGCAGATACAATGTAGATATAAAGCCTGATTGCATCTGCACTTTGCTTGGGCAAGGATAAAATCAAAGTTTAAAGGTGCATTAGGTCAGACAATGATGTGAAAACGTTTCTGATATGCTGTAACTATTGGCTATTTGTAAGATTAGTGGAGATACAATAGATAAGCAGAGATGGTAGTAGAGATGGCAGGGAAGGTGGATTGACTACTGAGTGGGCCATGGCATTCAGGTGAAACTGCTGAAGAAGACTGTGTATAGAGTCACTTAGATACCTGAACAACCAATTTCAAGCTATTTGTGACTGAGACATCTAGTACTACTCAAATGATTAAATTTAGAGGAAGGAAAAACAGATTATTGTCTTGACAAAAAAAAGAATGCCTCTCAGACAGGCACTGACATATTAGGACCATTCTCTAAATAAAAAAAAAAACAAGGTTTAAAGCTGATGTCTAACTGTACAGTGAAATATCATAATTACACAACTTAAGCCAACCAGATAATGCAAAAGGCTAAGCACAAAATGTTATATTTGGTCTTTAAAAAGTACCACATGGATGTTCCAGTCTGATGAGGCAGGTCAGAGGAGAATAGTCAGACTTGTTGGAGCTGACAGAAAGGCAACTAACTCAGATAACCACTCTTTACAACTATGAGGCAAAACAGCATCTCTGTATGCACATGTCAAACCTTGAGGTGGATGGTCTACAATAGCAGAAGACCACATCAGGTTACACTCCTGCCAGTCAAAGAAATAAATCTGACAGTTGAAGAGCTGAAAAACGCAGTCTGGTCTGAAGAATCTTGAATTCTGCTGAGGCACGCAGATGGTAGGGTCAGAATTTAGCGTCAACAGCATGAATTCATCGACCCAACCTGCCTTGAGTCAACAATCCAACAGTCTGGTGGTGGTGGTATAACAGTGTGGGGGAATCTTGGCACACTTTTAATACTGATCAATCATGGTTTGAATGCCAAAGCCTATTTGAGTATTCTTGCTGATGTGCATCCCTTTATGGCCATAATTTAGCCATTTTCCAATGGCTATGTCCAGCATGATAATGCACCAGGTCACAACACAAAAGTGTTCTCCAACTGTTTTCTTGAACATGAAAATGAGTTCACTTTACTTCAGTGGCCTCCCCAGACAGCAGAACTCAATACAATAGAACATCTTTGGGATGTGGTAGAACGGGAGAGTCACAGCCTGAATGTGAGGCTGACAAATCTGCAGAAATTATGTAACGTAATCATGTCAACATAGACCAGAAGCTCAAAGGAATGGTTTAACATCTTGTGGAATCCAGGCCATGAAGAACTGAGCTCTGTTTTGACTGCAAAGGGAGGAATTACCCAGCATTAGAATGGTGTTCCTAATAAACTGCTTGGTGTATATTGTGGGTTTCCATAAGCATACTGACAGAGTCTGAAAACTGCATTGCTGTATGTCTGGAAGTACATGTTTGTACTGCATTATACTGTACATAACAGAGCATGGTGTGTGTATGTATGTGCACACTATCTCTGTGTGCATTCATTACTATTGTAAGCTTTAATTTGACACATTTTGTTGCCTCAGCAACCGGTCGATGTCATCTACTTCAATGTGGTTCAAAGTGGAGAGATAGTGAAAGGGGACTTGGGGAGACAAGAGAGAGCTATGATGGTGGAAATGAGATAAAGAGAGGAACACAGAAGCTTTATCACAGTCATTATTACAATCAAGCTCTATGAGACTATATCTACAGTTCACAATTTCTGTCACAATGTTTCAATGTACAAATTCTGGTAAAATAAAGACAAATATGAAATGTGAAAATGAATCAGGTAATACGGCTTATTACACCCTATAATGAATAATAGTGGGTTTTAAAGAAAGACATTACTCAAATGAAAACAATAATTACTATTCTCCTCAGCAATGTTCTAAGAAAGCCGTTTTGAGTCTCCAAGCGGGTACTTAAATTCATTATTTATTCGAACTGTACAAATGTGGTGCAATTTTTAAAGGTGCACCAACCCATAGCTCATATGGCAAATCTAGCTCAAATGTCTCTAACATATTACATAGTGTATGTTTCTTTTTTCCCTGTTTTTGAGACTAGGATCCACCCCAAACAACCTTGAAAATCCTATTAGAGTTCCTAGGTTTTCAGCAGTGGTTGCCATGACAACTGTGCATTTTATTTCTGGCTCCTTTGAAATAGTGTGTGAGATCACAGATCCCAAACGTTATGTAAGACGATGTGCATCGTTCCAGACTGGGGTTTCCTGCTGAAAAGAACTTAAAGCAATTAATTACAGGGGAATGGAAGACACTCAAAGTGCTCCAACATTGTTTCCCTCTTTACCTTACAGCTTTTATCACATACTGATAAGATATACACTGTAATTGTCATGCACGAAGCTGAGCACTGCTGCCTGTTATAAAAGTCTTCTTGTATTTCGACCCACAGAAAAACAGAAGTCATGATCAAGACTTTCTAACAATGACCATCTTTTTATTATGCATCTACTTCAAATCATGCCTCATATACTCTTGATACTGCATCTCTCAGCATAGTTATTAAGGCTCTCCAAGCCATTGATCTTAAGAAATCTACTGGTGAAGACAATATGGATGTTTTTTTTTCCCCTTCATCTTTCTGCTCTATGAATTCCTGAGCATATAACTCACATTTTTGATCTTAATATTTCTACTGGTGTTGTTCTCAGAGCTTAGAAAACTGCTCATGTCATCCCCTTACATAGGGGAGAAGATACGAGTGATCCAAATACACTGTTGCCCATAAAGTTGGAATAATTTTGTTTTCAGTTTAATTGTGGTTTCATTTTCATTGTGATATGTTTGGAAGAGATTGACTACTAAAGTTTTGAGAAGATATACACTTTATCTGTCAAGAATAAATCACATCAATATTTTATTCCAACTTTATGAGCAACAGTGTATGTATTTTTTTTTTTTTTTACCACCAATCAATCTGAGTTCAGGCCTATGCACACCACTGTTTCTGCCATCACTTAAGTTGTGAATGACATCGTCAGTGTCTTGGATGAGAAAATCTATCTTTGTAGACCTCTCCAGGGTATTTAACACAGTTGATCATTCTCAGCTTCTACATAAGTAATGTTGGACTGATACCAACATTACTTATGTAGAAAAAGTAAGAAAAAGTTGGTTGGTCCTCTGTGTCTGAAAGACATGATAGGCACATGTATTTGTTTGTCTACAAGGCCTTCATTTTGAAGCTGCCATCTTATATCACTTCTATGCTAGACTGGTGCTCTGGGCCATATCAAACTCGTTCTAATGACTGGCTTTCACTGAAAGTCCCTCAAGTCTGTACTGAGCTGGCAAAGTCTGCTTTTAGATTCTATGCTCCTATGTCCCAGAACTCTTTACAATTTATTTAAATCCATGCTCGTAAATTACACAGCTACTGTTTGTATCCATTTTAGCTGATTTGTCTTTCATGAATTCTGAATCCAGCATCTTTAGTCAACTGTATTTATATACTTGTTTTCATTTACCTTGTATGTTTTTTATAAGTAATTTTAAACTGTTAATCAACATCATTGTAAATAAGGGCGAGCTTCAATGATTTTTTGAGTTTAAATAATAAAGACGCGTGTGTATCTGTGAGAGAGAGGAAAATGGAAAATAATATAAGTAGTTCCTTTAACAACAGAGAATTAATATTTATTCATATATTTTTACTATATATATTTATATTAATGGAATTATAATAAACAGGACTGGGAAATTATGTATTAACTTAAATGGGATTACAGGACAAACTGGGCACTGTGGCATCAACTTAGGATCTAAAGTAGCTTATCACCAGTATAGTCAAACATAATCTAACATAATCTATGATTACACAATTTTACTATAGGCTCCAATTTAGGAAAAAATTTGCTTATAAAAATATGTCTGTATATGTATGTATGTTTTTGGAATGTTTTTTTTCTTCAAATTAGAAACCCCTTTTCTCCCAGTTTGAAAGAATATGTTAATAAAGTCAAGAGATTGGATTTCTCTGGTTAATATCACAAATATCTGAAATACTAACTTCAATGAATCTAGAAATGAAAATTGAAGACAGACATTGGACAACTGAATTCAAACAAAACACTCCAAAGAGTTAACATTCATTTGTGGCTTCTGAGTTTTAGCACATTACCGTTGGGATATTACCAGCTGCAGAAACACTAAACTTATCCTACAGTATGTCTCAGATATTAATTATAAAACTCTTGTGTTTCAAAGATTTGTCACAGGAAGTGTAGGTCTGTTTTTCATTTATCACACATTAAAGTTCTTACAGTATTAATCTGAGAAATTAAACAATTGTAGCATTCTATAAAACATTAAAGTCTCCATAATTACAGGCAACACAATAAGAAATGATGCTATCATAATATGATGATGAGGAATGAACGGGATGGAACTGACTTGCTCAGTATATTTTAATGTATCTTCATTTTCAATGGTAAATGTTGAATATAATAAATGTTGCGTATAATAAACTATGAGCTTCCCACGTGCATATTATTTCAGCATTGTACAGAATGAACATATTAGAGAAAATATCATGGCAGCCTAAGCAGCATTCACCATTGAGTACCTTCGAGAGACTGGAAGAGCAAAAGAATTTAGAAGATTATGCTGAACTTCTTAACCCCTCATGCAGAAGCTACAAACATTTCTCATCTAAAAGTCTCCTTGAAGTTGAGCAAAATTCCTTGTTTTTTGTGATCATTGCCCAGTGATGTGCACATCTCTTCTCAAAATAATCATGCATATAGCAAACAACTGCTGCACCACTGCAGAGATTGAGAATTGAGAAAGGATACTTTTATCACAGATTTCAGAGGAGTTAGCTCAATTTGTTGAGAGAATCAGCTTCCTTCTACTCACAGGATTGTTGTGGAATCTGGTTTTCCAATGAAGGACTATACTGGACGAACTAAAGCAATTTGGAGTTTTGCTTTTAAAGGGTTAGCCTAATGATTGTGCCTAGTCTAGCATAGCTTGTTAGCACACTGTTAGAAGGGATCAGGTAAACTCCTATGGTCTGTGTTCTATGTTTCCTGGTTTTATACTGCCAAAATGTCTTGAGTTGATTATTGAAGTCACAGGGTAAAGAGATTTTGATGCTGCCTCGCTTATGTACTCTGACATACGCAATATCCGGTTGAAACAGAATGTTATGTGAATTTCATACAGCCACCATTACCTTCAGATATTACTTCATTTATTCATACTGTATTGAGCTGCAGCCATTGTTAACAACATTTTTTGTCACCTCATTCTTGGTCCTCTTTTCTTTTTTTCTTTCTTTTTTTTTTTTTTTAAAATCAATAATGTATCTAAAATATGGCATTTTATCAATAAGCTAATATTAATACAAATGTCATTCATGATTTTTAGTGTCTCACCAATAAATATCTATGGTATATGGATTTTGTCTTTTTGTATTTTTCTCCTACATAGAATTATCTTTATTAAAAAATGAAAACTCGCTTCTTCCTTTACAGAAAACAATAAAATCAGTTGTACGCAAAAAATATTCCAGGAGATTATTCATGTCATTGTAAATTGAAGTAGATAATCAGTAACGTTTGACAAATTATACATTAGAAATAAATTCCCTGTCATTGAGCTTTAAACCCTCCAAGCTGTTTTGGGGGCAGAAGAGGAACAACTTCCTTTCAGATGAGATGAGATATGTGATAGTGTGTCATTAAATCCAAGTACAAACCTTTTGCCTGTAGAAGAGGAGAAAGGATTTCTACCTGACGTCAAAGAGAAATATATCTCTTGAGAAATATATCTTTGCCTCTACACTATATTAAAACCAGTACAAGGATTGGTGTCTTCTTTGTCTTTTTTATACTGGAAGTTAACCCTCATTTCTGACATCATTAAGGAGTTTAAGAGAGTTGTCATTCTTACAAATGATCATATTTCCATGTGTACGGTAAAAGTCAAGTAACTTCTCTCTTGACATGATCTCTTCTTTGCAAGAGTTTTTACCTCATTATAGGTTCCTCGGTATATACTATGCTGAAAACTTAAATATTTACATACACTCATGTAAATGCACAAAAATTCTCAGTGTCTCTGAGATAAAGAGATTTCTTGTCATTGAGATTCCCATGGGAGTTTTTATCTGTAATTATGTTACTTGTAAGGAGAACCACAATAGCAATTTCAAATTATGGGGCTTTGGGCTATAAACAGAATAACTCTTCATGCTTGTTCAGAGCTATTCTCTCTCTGACTCAGTCTTTTTTTATTTTCTTCTTTCTTTCCCTATCTCTGTAACAGACCAGAAGTTTTCACCTTGGTCCTCGTCTCGAAAGTTCAATGAAGGCAGACGCCTCCCTCCGGCCAGGAACATGAAGGGCTTATCGGGCAGCCGTTCCCAGCACCAGATCCCTTTACCCCATGGCTTGGACTACGACCCCCACGTCCATGACCTCCATGCACACCATGGTTCTGACTCCCGCCACTCGTCCTACCTGCTCAGCCCCACAGAGAGCTGCCCCATGGACTTCCACCACCGCTACTCGCCTCGCAGTTCCATCCACTCTGACTGCATGATGATGTCCCCTATCATGATGCCCCCAGCAGCTGCATCTGACCACATCTCCAGCAGCACCTTCCCCAGAATGCACTACAGCTCTCAGTATTATGACTCAGCCACACGGGACGACTGCGCTGCCATCACAGCTTCTGCCACCTCCCCAGCTGTTGCTGCTGCTGCAGCCGCCGCGGCTGCCTCCTCCCACCACGCCGGCACCAAAAGCAACCGCCTTCCTGCTAACCTACTAGACCAATTTGAGAAACAAATGCCACTACACCGTGATGGCTTCCACACATTACAGTATCAGCGCACCTCCACCACCACTGAGCAACGCAGCGAGAGTCCTGGCCGCATCCGACACCTTGTTCATTCTGTCCAGAAGCTCTTCACCAAGTCTCACTCCCTGGAAGGATCATCCAAGATGAATGGCACAAAAGGTGATATTGTAGGAGGTGGAGGAGTAGGGGGTTATCACCATCATAGCCACCACTCCACCAAACATGGTAGCAAGAGGAGCAAAAGCAAAGAACGTAAGCACCGCTCTGGTGGCTGGTGGAGCTCTGACGACAATCTGGATAGTGACAGCACGTACCGCACGCCCAGTGTCATGTCGCGGCACCACGGGGAACATGTTAGCCACTGTTACCCAGATTCCATGCACAGCCATCACTTTGGAGACCTGTCTCTCAAGACCTCTAAGAGTAACAATGATGTCAAGTGTTCAGCCTGTGAGAGCATGGCCATGGCACCCGAGGGCAAATTCATGAAGAGGAGCTCCTGGTCAACACTGACAGTCAGCCAGGCTAAGGAGGCCTATAGGAAGTCATCGCTTAATCTAGAGAAACCCATGATGCACATGGACCTCAAACCTTCATCACGGACATGTCACTATCTGCAGGTGGGTGTTAGTTTACTTTATTTATGTTTTGAATGGCCAGAACATTAATGTTTTCCACCTGACTTATCCAAACATATGAAGCGCATTTTCAACACACTTTGCTTGTGTGTAACAGGCAGAGTGTACATGCATTCTGCACCTGCCTATGTAGGCCCACATTACTCTCTCGATAATGCACCCTTAAAAAAAGACAGTATTTCAAGGCTGAACTTTAGTGGTAGATTGAAAGGGCAGTAAAATGCACAGAAACCCTGAGCATCACCTATCTGAAACTATAACAAACAATAACTGAGATCAATATCCACTCATCCTTATAGAGGCCCTTCTGAATAAGATGCAGTGATTGATATATTGATTAGAAATCCTGCCAGGACAGCCTTTCGGATTCTGTTCTGTTACTCTCTTGAGGACAATTACAGTGACCATGAGTGTGAGAAGCCAATATATTTAACAAGGATTCCCTTTTGTGTAGTCACCTCAGGGAGCTATTGTCTATTAAGACACAGAGATCAATTGAGTGAATTGATGTCATAGTGGAAGACCACTGAGAATAAAGGGTTACCTGAGTTAGATTGCAATGTACAAGCTGTTCCAAAGAGCAGAGCTGTTCTAGCAGGTTGTGCACTAATACTGACATGAATTATGTTATATACAGTTTTTAGGCCTCTGTCTTTGCTACACAACTGATACATGACACTGAACTAGTTTGGCCACAGGGGCTGGCTTCAATAACACAATGAAGTGTGCGGGGGTTTGGCCATCTTTGATTCAATTTCTTTTTTCACATTGTGCCCTGTAAGTATTGTGCTTGTGCCTCACACAATCACCAAAGATGCAGACATTTGTTGCCCACACTTGCTTTTGCACCCAATTCCAGGAAAATTGAAAACTGAGTTGAAATCATGCACTACCATACATTAGGTTCTGGATGCATTTCCGTCCATGCTGCCCATGCTTAGAGAGGGGGAAGAGGGTGAATCTTTGCCCAGTGCATGCACTTTGATGCTATGTGGAGTGCACAGTTACATAGGCACAAAAACTGCGGTTGTTTGTGTGCCATGGGGACAGACAGACTCTGTCAATACAGAGGCTCTTTCACTGGCAGTTGACAAGCTTGTGTGTCAGCAGGCAGAGACCCTGCAGCTGCCACATGAACACATTCAGTATGTCCACATTGAGAGCTTTATTCAGTGGAATAAGTGAGGGAAGATCTGTACACGGTCCTTGTGGTCAACACTGTGTGCTCATCGGATTTTATCTGTTTGATGTGTCCGGGTCCTTTCTGTCCGGGTCTGTGTTCATTTGTGATGAGGAGGACAGGTCTGCCTTGGGCAAGTTGTTGACACAAAATTGTCAAGTCTTTTGGCTAGCCCCCTAACCCTGTTGTATGTTGAAGCTTAAGTGAATCACAATGACTATTACACATTGTGAAAAAAATAACTAAATATGATATTATAAATCTTAACAACCATCATGAAACATCAGACAGTCAGAAAAGGACCTGAAATTAGGCTTTCAGTGAAGCATAAAGAATGCTGTAATCATTTTCAGCTGAAAAGCATAATTCATAAGCTCTAAATGAGTCTAATGAGCATCAATTCAGACATATTGTGCATTGTCAGAATGTTTCACGGTGATTTTACAAATTACTACTTGAACTATTGTTTCTGGTAACTGACAATTTACATTATATGTAGACTTATAAATGAATGTTATTTGCATTTCTGCTATCAATCACTGAGTCTTACAAACAAACTTGTGAAAACATTTTTCTTTCTTCTTTTTTTGTATCTATATAGTGTTTTTTTTTTAAATTTGATTTAATGTTTCGAAGATTGAATTTCAATTATTATATAATATCTTCTTTTGCTAACTTGGCCAGGAATCCTGTCTAAGAGAAATACTTGATTATAATAGGATTAATCTGGGTAAACAAATAATGGTTTGGCGTGGTCCCAAGATCTTGAAGCATGTGTTGAAGGTGAGAAACAGTACTGAGTGTGGCGTAAGGGCAAACTGTACAAGGTTTAGACAGTATTCCAGAAATCAAATTGCTTCAATAAATCATGTTCTTGCTTTTCCTTGTTTGACATGTAGCCAGTGCAGTGTTTTCCTTTTAGTGTAATAATGAAATCTCTCAGGCGATGGCAAGGAATTTGAAAAGATTATCTGGGGAGGAACTTTGTTTCTCCTTAGTGTCTCTATTACATTATCAACTGTAACAACCCTAAAGATGAGCTAGTGTCCTCCCAATGATACATAGTGGCCATTACAACAAATTATGTCTCTTTGGGGCACTTAGAGAATGTGGTACTGTATGCCCAAATCAATCAACAGATACAATTTTGGAGACAGGTTTGGGTAATAGTCTACACTCCTGTCAAAGCGGGTTGAACATCCTGCATGCACCTGCTTATTCCAGTTACTGTAATAAGTAGGAAGCTAAACTGTCAAAACCTCCTTCAGAATTCAGTAGACTGTGATCAGTGTTACAAATCCCATATTTTATTACTTTAGCATCCAATAACTAACTGCGTGGAACTGTCCTGTGGAAATTTCGGGACTCATTCACTTACGAACTGCAAATTGTTCTACCAGTTCTTACAGGTCAGTGTTTTTTTTGTTTTTTTTTTTTGCTTGACATACGTTGACACCTGCTACACAAGGTTATTTTTGCACACAGTATTCTCAGTGTTTAGTTGTAACTAATGATGGTGTAAAGCTGCTTGTCTGTCTAGCTGCCTCATAGGCACAGCTGAGCATGTTCTTTCATGTGTAGCATCAAAATGAGCACAGAAATAAGGTAATGCTAATGAGCTAGTGCAATGCTTCCATGAGTGATGGCTGCCTTGTTAACCACAGCCCCAGACAATCAATGGTCATGCATTAGGTAGCAAATGATTCTTTTACTTTATTGCCGTCTTTAAGCCTGATTCATTTAGTTTTCAGACAATTTCTGCATTTTATTCCACTCGTGGGAGAGAATAAATGTATGCATAGCAGATTAGCATGTGTGATAGTTTTACTGTCTTTGAAGGAAACAAGCCAGCTAATTCTCATGTTACCTTCCCCACTAGGGCAGGGTTGGAAAGTACTCCCTCCCTCCCCTTTTAAGCAGATGACACAAAGATGAAGCCTGATATACAACCTTAGCAAACTGAATGATGATCATTAATTTTCCTCTCTCTGCTGTTGCATGCTGAAATGTGCATGCTGCCTAAAAGTCCATTTGTTTTGGATTCAAAGGAGAGTTTTAGTAGCATATGGTCTACATGCTTCAGAAGCCTTTTTATCTTGACTATAAAAACATTTGGAGAAAACATCTAAGTTAAATACACTAGATTAATGATGGTGGAAAGCAATCGGATTGATGCTATTATTAGCATCTCTAAATCTTTCTGCTTTTCCCCATTTGCCATCTCCCATAGAGGAGAAAAATGTCCATCGTTTTCATGTAAGTGCCTAATGCTGTCTCGTCCTTCACCTGTCTGCCCTGCTGAAGCAGACTGTCAAGTCGGAGAGGACAGTGGGTGTTAAAGAAAAGAGAGAGGGGGAGAGATGGCCGACAAGAACAAAAAGTGAGAACAGGAGTGTTAAGGAAAGCCTTATTCTACCTCAAGGCAAAAAAAGGGAGTATCAGCCACTCTGCTTTCTGTAAAAACAGTTCAGCGACTGTGACAGAGAAACAGCCAAGCTATATGATTGGGTATCAGAGCATTAAGGACAGCCCTGTGCTTGAGGCTGTTGTTTCAAGAGCTAAGGCTACCCTCTCCACTGGGACAGCTGTTCCAGCTGAACCACACACTGATACAGTGTTGTACTCACTACATGCCTGATCAATATGGTGCCAGACCATGTAGTGTGTGACACATTGCCATTGTAAATCTCCATCATTAGGAGGGGGAAACCACAGTGTGTTCGGGAGGGGCATTGATCCCATGAATTACGGGACTTGTCAATATTAGTCACAGTTCAATCTCAGTAAAAACAAGTGAGCTTAAACATACACTGTGTAGTCAAAATGACAATCAAAAATATTGAGGGTAATCGCTAGGAGTTAAACTTGATGTATGATATCTTGATTTCTATCACATCAATATCTTAATTAAAACCTA
The DNA here is from genome assembly GCF_002260705.1 of Seriola dumerili. NCBI lineage: Eukaryota > Metazoa > Chordata > Actinopteri > Carangiformes > Carangidae > Seriola > Seriola dumerili. The sequence continues at coordinate 17,542,252 of NW_019174280.1, forward strand.
CTCATTGTCAATACATAAGCAGTTGGTTATGTGTAGACATTTGCACTCACAGTGTATAATTACTAGCTCATAATCATTTAATCTTGATGCTGTTATATTAAGAACAATCACTGTGTACAGTTATTAGACTATGAACACTATGAACAAAGCTATTTATACTACATGATGTTATGGCAGTGATTATGTACCTTGTTGATTATTTCTCTAGTTTTTGATCACATTCACTTTAGAATTGATTTTAAGTTACAGTATGTCAGAAACACATGTTGTGCCCCTTTGGCTGTCAGCCAAATTTAAGAACTCGTATGTTTTATTAGTAGTGACGTTGTGCCATTAATGACAGTGTGCTGATTTAAAACTTACAGCTCTAGCCTTAGGGATATGATTGACAACTTTTGCTGTGCAAGCATAAAAATACACAATCACTGCCAAAGGTGAGGGAAATTCTATTAATGGAATAAAATCCTTGAATTAAGTATGCTCATGCTTTGATTTGTAATATGAGTGCTATTCTCAGAGGTTGTTTTACTCTTCCCATTCAACTGGTTTGATGATCCTATAAAAAGTAGCATTTGAGTTCCTTCTACAAATGTGCTGATGAATCTCACCCACACTCCTTTGAGTGAATTTTCTCCCAAACCACTAACATGGAGTCTATTAAACATTAATGAATGGAAGGGTGGATTTTTAAAGTTTTACAGTTTTTGGAAATATTGTCATCTGGCTGTCATACTGTCATGCCGCTTTTGGTTATTGGTTATAATTTATTAAAAGATATACGACTTATATGAAAAGAGTTTCTACCAATATTTGGTTTAAAGAACAATTTTTTTTTCAAAACACCAAGGTGAATGCATAGTTTTCTAAAAAGAACCTGTAAAAGTATTGGTGTTAACTTTGATTTAACGCTCTGCTTTGATAATTACCAAGGTGGACTGTGCGAAGAGACTCAAATATCTGGAAGAGACTCATGCAAACATTGCAAAAACATATTTACACTACATATACATAAGGTGCTGCTTTTAACCCATAGCACTATCAATTTATTTCTCTGTTTATATTAAACCCACAGTACATGACCAATTCCCTCACAGGATGCAACTTGTTATTACCACCCACTAGTCGAAATGGGAAAGAGCTTTCACTTACAGTCCCCCACACACTTCCAGCCAGAGTCAGGCTAAAAAACAGCGGTTACCCAGTTTTTGTGTTTATTCCAGACAAATGCTGTTGCTGCTGTCGGAACCATAATGCACACTGCTCTTAGTGCAGTAAAGGATTCTAACAAGAAAGACCTAATTGACAAAAGGTGTTTAGGACAGCAAATGGAGGAGCTTTAATGAACGGGGGATAGCTTGAATCACTGTCTGTCACATGAAAACATTGTACACTTTAACTTCCATGTCTACCAGAAAATCTTTTTCCCTTTGAAATATTCTCCATAGTCTTTATTATTTGATCTGTCCAACTGCCTTTGTATTTCCCATAAGCCACCTACACCCACACATGTATATGCACACACATACTTTTAACCCCAAATTCGAATGTGGTATGCCTTTTTTCCCTTTCATGAACGACATGCATGTTAGACATATACAGTATAAACCTTTATCACATACTTCTTTTTTCCTGCACTGAAATTTATCATTCTTAGCTTTTGACATGTTGACATTTGATGTACATATTACCGTAAAGTCTGATCTTAATATAAAGAAAAGCCAAATATAGATAATTCTGGTTCTACTTTATACCTCATTAACAGTCAGTTGTGCCCTACAAATGACTTTTTCATTCAATCAACATGAAAAAAAGTTGTTTTGTCTAAAATCACATGGGCCTAAATTTGCTGCATAGATTACAACTCTTAACTGGTCTGCCTTCTGGGCAGTGCAACCTTTTGTCAGTTTATAACAGTTAGTATTAAAAAGGTGGTGTATGGTATTACTGTAATGTTACTATATATGTGTTATAAAAGCTGAGACTCTGTGCACCATCATTACACTTCATCTGCCACCCTCATTGCACATTGTAGCTGTCGATAAAAGTCTGTGAAATACAGTCAATAACTACAATATATGTTTCGACTCCTGCTCTGTAAAAAAATATTTTTCCATTATAGACACATTTTCCCTTCAGTTACGTTACACTTTAACCAGTAGGCAGGAGATTATCCAGCTGCTTATCAAATACAAATTTCCACACTTCCACATATTGGGCAAACAGTCAGCTATAAAAAGATTCAAATTTGTTCAGAAAATATAGGTGTGCAAGCTTTACAGCAAGTGACCTCGGTAGAGTGATAAACATTCTACTGAGGTCCTGCCACTGACAGGTCTTAACATGTGCCATTACGACAGGCAGAAAATATATGTATGCTTTGGACTCTACATTTTTCATTGTGGGGGTTTTTAGGTTATTTCAAATTGCATACATTTTACACACTGAACAATCACAATTTGGACTATAAAATGCTAAATGTACTGCAACTAGGTAGCAAATATTAGCAATGATTTCAAACACGGCATAAAGTCTGCATCTGAATGCTTCAGCACCATGGAGAGAGACAGTGTTTTTTAAGTTTTTCAGAACCATAGGCAAACCACAGTGAAACAGTTTCCTCGTGCTCCTTTGGGGGCACCAATGACAGGAATAATGACAGACAGACAAATTGAGAATTTCTCCCAAGTCTGTCTGTTTTAATATTCCTGCTCGATACAAGGCATATTAGTCTGTTAAAATATACAGTGGGGTCCAATACCATTTTCAAAAAGGTATAAAATATATCAAAATCAAATTTAAAATAATATGAATACAGTAACATGTTACCTTGTATTGCTTTATCTCCTACACTTGAGGTATACATGCGTTGTGTCTCTTTCAGATCAGCAACTCATTTAGTTCCATAGTTACATTAACAAAGTTAATGTTATTCATTTCCAGAATGAAAGAAAGTGCCTGTTCATGATTGCAGACAGGAACCTAGCTAAAAAAAAAACACACTGCATCTGATTCTCATGGGTGGACTGAGGTTAAGCACTGAGCTTGTTTAATTTGAGAGCCCAGGCTCAGAGATGAATAAAATAGAGGTGGAGCTTGAAACCAGGGATGTGAATCAGCTTAATTTTCTGTTTAGGGAAAAACCAGCCAGAGCTTATCCAACTACTTGTCTGATACAGTTCTCACACTCGTTTGGCTAATAGGGTCCCATTCTACTTGCAAATAATATCTCTGGTGTAATCTCACTGTACAAGCCTGATATTTTCTTTGAGCAGAATAACCCACTGCTACATCTGTACTCCATCATTTAACAAGTCACCACAGATACCAGCTGAAATAAACAAGTAATACCTTAGAGTAATATAACCTTATGGTTATAATGTGTATGTAGTATCGGTGTGATGAGATCATGACAACATGATGATATTTCTCCTTGAGGTGAAAAGCTGTCTTGCCATATCAGTACATAACAGCCAACATGACAGAGTCTGACAGTGAAATTAGCATAAAAAATGCCCCGCCACTTTTAAATGTTTTGTGTGGCAGCATTTTGGGTACCCGGTGGAAACAATAAACGGCGACAGACAAAACATGAACAATATGTAAGCACTATAAGAAAATAGTGCCGTAGACCACAGCTAACATGAGCACAATGCAAAGACACCTACAGAACCACCACAGCTCTCTACTAAAATCAAATGTGCTTGTGAAGAAAACACTAAAAGACCAGACAACGCTGAAAAATGCCTTTGCATCTCAACTTATACTTTCAAGTGCTAGAGCCACTGCAATAACTAGAGACATTGGCATTTTTAGAAGCTAGAAGCTCATGCATAGTTCATGCACCGTTATAAGGTCTGAAAAGACTCATGAGTAATCATACAGGAGAGAAGCCAGTCAGTTGAGTTTGTGGCAAAATCTTTTATAGTGCTTATATTGTTCTGTCTTTTACTACATATGATTATTCATATAAAAGTAGAACTTAAGATATATTCATTACAAGATGAATAGTTAAAACATTTCAAATGCACCTGCATTGTTTCGCATTTTGTGACATTCAGTCAAATAAAACACTATTTTTCCAGTCATATATTTTGTCATTGAAGTTTTCTTCAAAATAGTGTTATCAATATCATCTCATCTCATTCTCGTGGACCCAATATCGTGTATCCACTTGTCTCATGAGCTGAGAGTATCATCACACCCCTAGTATGTAATGATTAATATAGGTGTGTTATCTACCACAGGTGCCCCAAGATGAATGGAGTGGCTACCCAGGCGACAAGGATGAAGAGATCCCGTGTCGGCGGATGCGCAGCAGTAGCTATGTCAAAGCTATGGGAGAGGTGGATGATGAAAGTGGTGACTCTGACACCAGCCCTAAGACCTCACCACAGAAGGCCATTCGGCCTGATGCTCTTGTCCTCAAATCAGCCATGCAGAGATCCCATTTAGACTCCCAAAGGTAGGCCTGGCTGCCTAGTTCAATATGTCCATGCCAAAGCTGTGTGTTGATTTCAATTTCAATTCAGAAATTTACCTTGAGAAACTGGCATTCTTTAAAATGTATTATTATTCATAGGGATAGCTCAGAAAATGGTGGCTGCGTTAGGGACAAGAAAAACAGCTTTTTTCTCTAATTGTTAATCATTACATGCTAAGATTTTGTTGCAGTGTGCATCCTCTCAACTCTGAAGACAGGAATTGCATTTTGGCTCCAGTAACTGAAAAAGGCAGTGGTAAATAGTACATAGATTCTACATTGAGCCTATATACCTTTACCCATGCACACAAACACACATTCATACAATTATGGTGTCAGAGCTGTCATGTAGGTGGTTGGCTCAGGTGTTGACTTTCTCAAGCTTCAATACAGCTGGAAACCTGTGAGTAACATTTCCAAAGCTACATCAATATTTTACGAGCCTTTGATCAGCACCCTTAATTTAAGTGAGCTATGATAGTGCATGTCAGGACTGCAGTAAGACTGCTGCATTAAAACTACTCCACACACTGTAGCATTTTAAGGAACAAGTACTAACCTTTGGGAAATGACCAGAATGCAGATTTGAGAGAAATAAAGAAGAGTTTCATGCACAAACGACTTGCACTGCTGACTACATGCTACTGTAAACAAATTCTGGTGATTTTTTCTCAGCTGCTATTCCAGAGAGATATGAAGAACTTTAAGATTTTTTGGGGATTCCAAGAGAAGTTACTTGGCAACAAAATGAGAGGACTCATTTTTGTTATTGTGTCTTACATCACTTTACACATGCCTGGACAAGTGTATTAAGCTGTTATTTAGAGCTTTGATGTACCTATTTTATGACATTATTAACATCCTCTTAAGCACTGTTGGCTAAGTATTCAATCCATGACTGTTTCATGAGAGCAGTTAAAGTAGTGCTCGGCTGAGCGTTTCAGAACCAAATGGGGTTTGTGTTTGTGACCTTTTTCATCTGCTAGTTCAATATTTGCCCAACATCTTACACAGGCAATGGGCCTCATCTTATCACAGTGTTGTTGACAAGTCTGTAGCAAAACTGTCACATTTATACAATGTCAGACTCAAGAGAGCAGGCTTAAATGGGCTTACTGGATGGAGGAAACATTGACAGGTGGAAGGTACAATGTGTTGACTATACTACTTACACCTAGCTTTTTGTTTTGTTTTGGATTAAAAAAGACAATCATTGAAATACATCCAGTTTCCAGTTTATTAGGTATACCTAGATAAGTGCAGTTTAATAAAACAACGTTACAATAAATTCTACTTCCGTGAAGGTTATAATGTTCAGTTTTTGTTGAAACTGTCTTTTGTTGTTGTCTGGTAGTGATTCAACTTCATCGTCATTTTAGAGGCTGTAGTTTGTGCCACAGTTATTGGGTGTTAACTACTTTTCTTTATAGTAAGAAGTTATTTATCAATAATAATGATCAGTTTAAATACACAAATGATGTGTTGCAAAACTCTTTACAGTGGTCAAGTAGATTGTGAAATAAGAGGGATTAATTATTCAGAAGCCTTAAATACAGTATCACAATATAGTTTGTAGATCAATAGATCCTTAACAGTTTTTCAAAAACAACTCTGACTTCTTGGAGTGCTCCATCTTTATGTACTAATTTCCTAATCATCTATCTGTGGTGACATGTATCTGTTCCCTAGTGGCTGTTTGTTTTTGAGCCATGTGGCTTTCAGATGTAGCCAAGTTCTGTGAACCAGGGGAGGCGTCATGCATCCGTCATCCCTACTGCCACTCAGTGCTCAGTGCTATTTTTATGACCATCATCTCAGTGGGGTTCTGATCACTTCTGCTTTTGTACACAGACAAATCAGCACCCTTGTTTTTAGCCTCTAGTGAAGAATGTAATAATCTCTTATTATTGCAGCTCCTAGCACTCATTGTTTCTCTAATAAGAACCAGAGACAAGCCGTACACATTTTCTCTCTAGTTTTGGAATGAGAGAGTTACTGTTTTTTCATAGGACAGCTACACTAGAAGCAAATAAGTGTAGTCATTGAAAATATTGCAGTGTTGATCCCAATAGTTCAGACAGTGTCATAAGAAGATGAGTCATGCAGATATTCACTTTGGACAGAAATATTCCCTCATGAATTGTACAAAAAAGAAGATACACTATGCTCATAGGTGCTATCTAGTCAATTATATACAGTATTTGTGTGGCTTTTGAATTGTGCAATCATGTCTATCCCTACCCCCTGTCCTTGTTCAGCCAGGGCTACCACTTGCAAACCACAAGAGATATGCGGCCCCACCCTAGTGTCACATTGGACCCTGCCACCACCTTTCATCCCCCGCCCTTCCGATCTCGCAACCAGAGCTACATGCGCGCCGTCAGCACCCTCAGTCAGGCTAGCTGCGTCAGCCAGGTGAGTCTCAAACACGTGCATCGCACAGAATCATGAGAAATGAAAGACAGCTTATGTCATATTGTTTTGTATGTAGTAGTTTTTTGTATAAGAGGGCATTACAGAGACATAAATCATTCACAGTTGTCCATATTAAAAGGTCCACAGTTGATTGTTTAGTAGACATAGCCTTTGCTGTCTCAACTGAAGTCAATAGAAATTATTAATTTGTGCTGTTTTGGACTGGAAATTGTTGCTTTAACCAATAGCCTATCTCTGAATCAGCTCCAGGCATGGTATAATGTTTTTTACAGTCTGTTTTTGTGTTTTGTGAAATTGTAAATAATTGAGAAACTAAGATATCAGTTTTACATCAGACAGCCTGTATCCCGATTTGGCCCAAGGATGACTGGAATAGGCCATTTATACATGATTCATCACTCTCCTGTTGTTGTGCCATGCCAGATAGTTAGCTATCTAACAACATTTGTTTTGGTTAACTAAGCTAATTGTTCTCACACAACAACTACTGTTGAGAAGTAGAGAGTAGGGCTAGAGTTACAACAACTTGATGTCTAACCTCACATCACACACCAACCGTTTCAGGTATCTCCTTTTTCATATCCTGCTACGAAACTATACAGTTGGATCAATTGTGCAAGTGTGTTTTGGACCATGGCGGCAAGACGTGACTGCTACAGTAAGAAGATTTGTGACAAAACCAGCTGCAGAGCCTCTATATGGAGAAGGAGTAACAGGAGAAGAAATTTGGCCCTAGAGAGGGGTTGTACAATCAGCTTACTCCTGTGGGTGTTAACACCCAGTTTAATAATAATGATAATAATAGTAAAAGGTCTTTAATAACAGTGAAACTTAGCTGTCTTCTGTAACATAATTTAGAATGTTAAAACTGAAGTAATACGAAAAAGGCATTCATACATGCTTTTTAAGGCAATTGACAATATTAATTTCTTTAACTTTGTTAAGTATACATGAGTGTATATAATTCAAATATTACCAAAATAATACAGCTTACAGAGAACAGGATCTGTGAAGAGGACAGGACAGGACACAACAGAATAGAACTTGGTAGATAGGTTTTTTATAATTACGTGACTTTGTTGCATGATCTTGACATCAACAAATGAATTCATCTTATATCAGCTAGAAGAACTTAGAATATTTCTTAGACACTTGAAAGAACTGAAATTGCAGTGTGTTTTTCCTAGTTTCCATGTAGTAGTATACAGCACAGTACATCTTTGTTTTGGGGTTTGTGGTAAATGGAATGCTTTATAACACAAACTGAATATCTTTCTGATTGTTTTTTGTTGTCATCTGCCCTTTTTCTCATTTGATCTTGACATTTATTCAGTTTAAGGTCGGAAGTGACAGTGGCATTTCCTTATGCTAACACTCCTTCATATTTGCTGTGCAAAGGGGAAGAATCAAAGTGAGAAAGAGAAAGGAAGAGGAAAAATTAAGGACTGCTATTCCTGTTTTTGTCTCTCAGGTGAGTGAGACTGAGATCAATGGCCAGTTTGAGTCAGTTTGCGAGTCCGTTTTTAGTGAAGTAGAATCCCAGGCCATGGAGGCCTTGGACCTGCCTGGTTCGTTCCGCACTCGAAGCCACAGTTACCTCCGTGCAATTCAGGCTGGTTATTCCCAAGATGACGACTGCTTGCCTTCAATGACATCCTCCACTGTCACTTCAACTCTCAGATCCACAACAGGTAAAACAATCCCCCCCCTAAATGAGAGAGGGCTTAGAGAACATATCCCCATACATCCTATACATGCGCACAAACTTGACATACCTACATATGTACAGTGGGAAACCCTTGAGCTTCAGAGATGCCGGGCTGAATGATTCCAGTTATTTTCTTTGGAAGCTATGGTGTGCGTGTGTTTGTTTTTGCCTCTGCATACTCCCGATTGTTTAGATGGATTTGCTTGTGTGTTACTTTGCACGATTCATGCATCATTAGTCAAGCTTCTGGTTGGTCACTTGTGGTGTTGCCAAGCTGTAGATTAGGTTAAGGGTGGGAGGGTTGCATTTTAAACACTGATGGCAACACACGCTCACAGCACACAATATCACAACACAGCACAGCCACATCACATGGCATGCCTAAGAGGAATAGGCCCTACCCTAAGCATGTTAAACTGTGGTGTTATATATGTGTTGTGCGAAGCGTGTGAATTACTTAGAAAGGGATGAAGTCCAAAATGGGCCGCCTGTCCTCCCCCTGCTCTGTTGCACCACCAAATTAGCCTATGGTTTGCAACTGACCTTGTAATTGACCTCATAAAATTAGAAAAAAACAAAACAATCTTGTAACCAATTTAAGGTAAGTCAACAAGCTCTAGAGACTAGAACACATGCACACACACATGCTGGTTGCACAAAGGAACTATCCACTGAGGGTATACTCCTAGAATTTGAGAAGTACAACCTTCACTTATTTGCAGTATTGTTCTATTGTGTTGCATGAAACTCAACCTTTTGAGTAGTGGTTTGAGTCAAAGTAACTACTGAATGTTATGTAAATGTTATTACAGGAGTTTTTCAATCATTTCCCTCTTCAACAACTAGTTTCCAATTGAGCAAACATAATTTTATTGGTCATATTTCACTGTTAGTTACAATTGTGTATGACAGTGGATCCAAACTCACCATGTTTTGAAACTGATTTTCTGAAATCAGTGTATTTTGTTTATGACTAAATTCGATTTTTTTTTTTTTTGCACTACTGTACTGTGCTACTTTGTTAATACAACATGCAAGGATTTAAAGGTTTTGTGTGACACAGTGCGAGCAATATATCCCTAAAATTAGCATTTCAGGTTCTTTGTGCAAGCAGAGTCTTTGCAGTAACTCCCTCACTAAGTGCATTTGGTGTTTGCCTGCAAGAGTAAAGCTATGAACCCTATTGAAACATTTCTTTGATTACGTGCATTTTTAAATATTATGACCTGGATTTTTATTGTTTTTGTATATATTTCTGTCAATTTAATATTGGAGACATTTGCACTTTTACTCAGTTTGTGGGCTTTGTTTTCTTGTTCAATCTGGAATTTTGTTTTTTGAATCCTCTCATCTTCAATTGGGTTTCCATCTACAATTTCTTCGATGTGACAGAAGTACTGAGGATAAAGGAGTGTTCTCCAATCCCACCGTCTTATTTGCTGAACTCTATTCATTTAGCTCTCTGCTCCTAATCTGTCAGCTCTGTATGGGCTAAAACAAGCAGTTGACTGTACAATGTTGTGAAGTTGTATTTTGAAGATTGGCATGGTGCTTCAATTACTATATGTCAGATAAGGTTAAAGCAACCCAGAAGAAGGGTTACCTGGATGGTGATTAGTTATATACAGTACTGTCAAGTCCCAGTCAAGCCATACTGTAAATAATATTTCTCCTTTGGTGTACTCTTTGCACTGTTCTGAGGGAATAGTGGCCTTAAAATTAGATAAAATAAGTTTTCCAGGCTATCCTGGCTAAGAAAAATATTGATTCCTGGAATCATGTTTTTATGGTAGTATTCAATACTAGTTAATAATCTAATTGTAAGCGGCTTATGAACCAAACCCCGTGTGAGGCTAGTGGGCCCTTGAGTGGGGAAGGGATCCCATGATGCTCCATAGGGCAGACGAGCAGCAAACCCCTCTCCATTTGACCATCCATCTCTTGAAGGATAACCAGGGGGAAAGAACAACTGGAGGCATCAATGATGATTGTTGCAGGTATTTTAATGTTGACACGCATACATATATCTATGTATATGTGTGTTTTTGCACTGCCTTCTCAGTAAAAATAAGAGATACATAGAGTTTATATATATAGCTGGTAGAAATATCTCGTTATGTTATCCTAATAGCAAACACGGTTCCAAACAACTCACAAAACTTCAGACCTCATTTTTTCTTAAAACCTAACTTAAAACTGATTATGATGAATCTGATGCTGGCTTTTGTGAGTTGTTTACCATGTCTCTATTTTAAGTGTTCTTAGACCACATTGTAAGTGTAAATGTATAAGAGATGTACTTCCCAAACTCTTCGGAATGTTCTCATATCGCAACCATAAAATAGCAATGAATGTTATCGCATTGCCACTGTCTCCAATCATTTGTAAGAGCAGTATCTATCTGCTGTACATGTGTGAAGTTTATTTTTTCTTTCCATGGAAATTTAACTTCTTTTAAAAAGGCCACATGTGGCAAAGTCTAACCCTTGGCATTGAGTCTGTCAGCTGTCTTTGACTGTGGGATTGCAGCCTCTCCCTGGTGCAGCCCTGAAGGGGGGAGTGACCCCTCCCCTCATTGGGTTACTTACTCCATATGGTCTAATCAGCCACCTTGGACCTGATATGTTCAATAGGGTTCATATCTGCTTCTTGGCCCAGTGGGTTGTGATTCCTCTACTCCCTTTACATCTTTTCTTTTGCACAAAATGGCACAAATTTCAAGTCACTGAAAAACATTTTAATATGTTTTGAGAAAAGGGCTCTCAGAAAATGGATTCATCATTTGATAATGGTATAACTGGTGTATTTCATGTTTAATTCCACTCTTTGCTGTGCTGTGCAGTGAAAAGATGGAAAGAAGCCTTGAGATGACTGAGAAGGCAGTGTAAAAACATTTTGAAAAGCCTACAGTATGTGAGTTTAATGAAAATCATTATGAAGTTAGGCCTAACTCAAGAATCTATTTCAAAAAAGGTGTATATTCTGTACTAGCTCAGGCAGTAGTATCTATTACTTAGAGCTGATCCTCTACATCATTTTGGATTTTTTGTAAAATGTTATACTTAAATATCAGAGAAAGTTCAATGATGATAAGAAACTTTCAAAAATATTTTGTGAATTCCACCAACATTATACTTAGATATTGATAAAAAATAAATGGATGGTTCTTCCATTTGTAATTTCACGATTTTATAATACTACTCAGTTACCTCTTGGTTTTATACAACTCTAGTGCAGGCATACTCGCATTTGAATAGCACAACAGTATGTGGTGGGTGCCCACCCCCGATTAAGATCTATCATTAGAACCAAATGGGAAATTATTGGATCTGATCTCCTATGTTTTTAGAATTATTTACCACTCACATACTGTATGTTTTCCATAGATATGTGTATTTTTTAGTTCAGAATCCAAATCAAATCACACTCCAGCTGTTCCTTTCACTTTGAATGTCCTTCTGTTTGCATATTCAAATTTTTCTTCCAGAGGGATATGATGTTGTGGATGGGACCTCTTTACTAAATGACGACATGATAGAGGATGATGACGGTGCTAGCTCCTCTGCCTATGCGGAGCTGGAAAGGCTGGAGAGAGAGACTGCTGCTGCTCGCAGCCAGCACAGTACTAGCTCCACCGTAACAGCCATCTCTGTCCCACCGGCATCCCCACCTTCATACAGGGTCCCTACTGCCTCACCCATAGCCACCTCTGAGCCGCCAGTCCCTCAGGCCATTCAGGCCTTTAAGGAGTCTGCTAACATGGTTGCTGCCTTCAATATGCAGTGGAAGGATGAAATCTCAGCAATGCGCTATGAGCTGGCAGAGCTGCGTAGAGATGTCTGTGGAGAATTGAAGACTTTCAACAGCAACTTCTTCAACTTTACTCAGTGCTACAATATGTGGACTTTGTGCCGGGAGCCTTGCAGTGACAGCACTACACAAACAGATGACAGAGTGTCCATAGGAATTCAAGCAGGCTCAAGTTGGTCTGTTCGACAGAATACACAGGACAAGTCAGTGATGTGCCAACCAGAGCCAGCACCCTTCAGCATAATGGACTTGATGGACCCACCCCGAATTGAGATTATAGAGGGAACTCCCGAAAGTACGCCAGAGGGATCAGGCAGCCCTGCCAGCCCACTTCCAATAGAGGACTTCCCATGGGAGATCATCAAAAAGCAAAAGGTCCATAAGCAGCCAGACTCAGGTGGTCACACAGGTGGTCACAGAAGCGCCAGTCTAGAACTGTGGAGCAGAAAGTACACTAGTGGGCCCATGTCATATCTGTCTATGTCATTCTAATCATTCCCATTCTACACATACTGTAAAATGAGATGAGGAAGCCAGGGTAAAAACCTGACATTTACCAAGAAAGGCAGGGAAGTGCTGTTGTTAGATGTCCCTTTACTCTATGCAGACACAGAGTCTGTCATCTCTTGAACAGGTTACAGTGTTGTTCAAGCAATCTTTTAACAAGTGTCTTGCTTAGCCATGGAATAAATGAGAATGATTATGTTTTACATCAGAATGAGGTGACATAAGAATGTGAGAGAGAATGTGGCTGATGTTCAGATCCTCAAGTGCCAACAAGTGCAGCATTATGTTCCCTCCACTGTCTTAAATACCCAACCTTTCAGAGGAAAAGTCAATTACAGCAAATATGATTGGAAATCTGAGGGTGATTTAATGATAAAATTCAATGATCAGCCATTGCGAGGTGAGGCGTAAGTTGGTCTGTTTCTGCACATGAATTTGAATAGCTCAAGCTCATGTTCATTCCAGTTTCTCTTCATGTAGAAACATTCTCTTAAGCACCTGAGTATACTGAAAAAATACTGTGAATAACTTTATAACCCTAGTTTTTTAATGAATGCATTACAGATGAATACATTATTTATGAATATATTGATATATTATTTACTTTTTAGTTATTCTGATCAAAGCATTCCTCTGCCATGGCCTTCATCCATTTTGTAGCCAGTTCCAGTTGAAATGGGCATTCTGTAAATTTCCAACTTACAAATGTTTTCTCAATGGTGAACTTGTAAACCACACAGCATAAAGAGGTAACTAATAATTTAATAAACAACAGACAACAATAGTGCTGAGAACAACTTATAGTAACACCTATGAAATTTGTAAAAGCCTAATCTACTGGAATATTGTATGGATGACACTGTCTCAAGGCTTTATGGACTTAGTCCCTGGCTAAAATTGTTTACGATTAATCATTTGTGACTGAATTCAAAGTCTAACAGCACGTGGAGAGGAAAACAGTTAGGGGGATTCACACAGATCATGAAGTATGAATGTATCGGCTTAAAATTCATTCCTGCACAAACTGCATTCATGTTCAAACTCTGTATATGTATATAAATGTACCATTTTGTATATAGAGAAACTTATATTCAATACTTGTACTGTTTGCAGTTATAAACATACTGTGTTGACAGCACTGAGAGGGGTTAAAGTAGTAGTTGTGGTTCTAAACCAAACACAGCACTTTTTCCAGTCTTTGAGGTCTGCCTCCATTTATTTCATCATGTTCATCATCCAGCTGTTTGTGTACCTCATAAGGAAGTTGGTAGTTCATACCGGTGTTTTGCCTCTTGTTTTTTGGGCAGTGGTGACTGGAAATTTTTAATTATTTGGTAAAGCGTCTTACCTAGCCATTCATGTTTATTGCATAAGGAAATGGTCTGACAAATACTAATTTGGAATTACTTTTTTGTTAAATTATCTTGTGATCTGAACTAAATTCTACCATATTAATTTTTTTTTAATGCCACATTTTTCTGGTATTGGTGAAATTTTTCATGCTCGGGTGGTTCATCACTGCTGAAAGATAACAGAGAAACATTGGTCCCTATAAGTAGACAATCAGAGCCGCTGAGGGCCTCTACCTCTCCGACATGTTCCCAGAGGTGCAGTACAGTACCACTGAATGTACTAACACCGCCTCACTAGTGATGGCTTAGCTGGGCTCCTGTCAAACCTAAATGGGTGGGAGCCCTCAATCATCTGCTATATTTGGCCAATTGCTCATTTTGTCTGTTACTCATAAAATAATAGTTGCTCATTAGCCACTTGCATTCCCCTAAACCACTCATCCACTCCATTTTCCCCATTGTACCAACATGGCGTACCAAAGTTAATAATGAGGCCCATGGAACTGAGGCCAACAACAAACATCTCCAAGTTTGACAGCACTTATCTCTGGATGATCACTGCAGCACAGGACCATGGGAGCCTGTATATATCAGACGCCTGACTGAAATGTGAACCTTGAAAAAGGACTTTTAGTAAAGGAGAGGCTACATCTTTCACTTTGTAAAGAGAGTGGATCTACTTCCCCCTTTGCACGACCAAAAGACAATACTTGCAGAAAAAGTGTCATTTTGAAAAGATGATATTTATAAAAGGGTTGTACTATAGGTAAGATCAAAATTAAAGCCACAAAAGAAAAAAGGCAAACATTTCCTTTTCAGTTATTGCAGTAGCTCCACCCCACACACCTGTTGCAGTAACTCATTAAAACTGAGCTGAAATTCCTGGCTCCTTGCCTTGATAATCTAATATATGTGTTACAGAAGAACACTATATTAAGGCATGTTGTGCTGGTAAATTTTGACAGCAACTCCACAACTCTGAACTTGAGGTTTTGGTACAAAGAATAAAAGTTAACGAATAATCTCAAATGTATTGTTGCCATTCTCCACTACTTGCAATTAAAAAGCTTCTAATTTATTTATTATTGTTATAAACACAATCAAAAGCATTTTGAGTTTTTCATTACAGACCGGCCAAAGGCTAGGTTAGCATAAATCATAAATGATTTCAGTGAAAGGCATATGACTGTGACAACATTTAGCCTATAATCATTTTAATAAATAAATATATATCATATATATGGAAAAAAAAAAAACTTTGGAAAGGCTTGTATTCATATTTTTTCTTTTTGAATGATTAAGATGGGATTGCAATGGCATTCCTTACATCTATTCCCATCGTTTGGGGAATGCAAAGTAATTTAAAGGTGCTGAAGACTGGCCAATCATGATGTCTCCAAACTACATTCATTCATTCTATGCAAGTCCTTTGTTCTTTGTTGTATTTTTATGTCATCTAAATATTTGCAGTTATAGATATTAGGTGTTTATGTTAAGCCTTCACTCAAGTCATCAATGTGAGGAATGGAATGATGTTTTGAGAAAATATTGGCGGCTCTTTTTTCTTTTTTTAAAACTTTTATTTAGTTATTTTTGCATGAGCCACAGGCAACACAAAAGGTTGTTTTAGTGTTTCCTGCAAAACTGTTGTTTCATTCACATTTCTCTCATTTGAGCTTATAGTATGCTAGAATCAAAGAGTGTGTTGGTGAGATTCCTGAGATTCTTGCTATGTAGTAGCATCTGTGTGCTGTGTGACATCATACACAAAAGAAATCATAAGTGCATCATACATTGAGAATTAATTTACTGACTACAGCAAAATTAGAAAACAAAGCCAGTGATAATATAATTGGAAATGCTGTACAAATGCTTGGCATTCTTCTAAATTTATATCCAACTGAACTGCAAACTAGTGACTGATTGATGCCAGGGAACTCACCCATGCTATAAATAGGTCTAATCCAGTGTTTCACTATCATTTCATCATTTAGCCCAAAGAAATTACCCTTCCCTTAAAACAAGTTGAAATGTAGCAAAAATACAGATATTGATCTAAATATTATTTTAAAATATATTCATAAAATCTATACATTTAAAAAACACTTAAGAAGAAACAGACAAAAGGGTAATAACAATTATTTTTTAACCATGTAACCATATTTTGTGTAATGAAATATATAATTATTTGTAAGAAATTCCGAATTGTTTATCTAATATGTTACAGTATGTAGTCAATTATGCCATGAGTTTTTGTTTACATTTTGTTGTCATCCAGAGATCTGATGCAACTGTGCCAACTCTGTGATGTCCAGTTGAGGACAAAGGTTTTTGGATGGAATCTGATCTTGCCTGAACCTGTAACATTGCTTGAATATAAAACCTTTTCTACCCATGTGTTATTTTCCTGCATTGAGTCAAGGTTTCTTGGAGAAAACATGCCACTCTGTTTTGCATCAATCATGTTGCAATTTTCAGGGATCTCAGACTGCATTGTTTAGTGAATCAGATTTTGTCAAAGTTATAAAGCATCCTTTTGAAAACCATAGTTTAGCTGGCATTTGTTAGTTTATGCTTATTTTGTTAAATGAATGAAACCAGTATGTGATACTTTTTTTTCTTTTTTTTTCTTTTTTTTTGGCTTATTGTGGTGTTTCTTGTGAAATTTTCATTTACAACTTTTATTGGCCTTATGTATTTTTCATAAATTGATATAAAACAATGGATTAAAATGTTTATGATGTTTATGTTTATGGTAATTTAAATGGCAAAATGGGGGTCATAGCTTTACAATGGCATCCAAAGATGAAACTGACTTGTAGCATAAATAGTATTTTTTGCATCCGCAGTAAATATTCTACACACTTTAACACACTGCAAATATACAGCATGGGTCTTGCACAGTGTCTTTCACTTTAACCCTCTCAATATGCCTTGTTTTTCTACTAAGCTATCATATTTTTGTTTTTTTGTTGTTGTTTTTTTGTTTTGTTTTTTTTCCTTTTGCTTTTCCTTTTTTTCCCCCCATTTTAGGCGCCCGTAGCTTAGCTGGGGGGCGTAGAGAGTACGGTAGGTCTGGTAGGGAACCGCTTTATTATATATTTTTTTATGTGTTGTTAATACAGTTTTTCATACATTTTGTCTGACTCATTAACATTTTTCACTTGTTAAAAAGAAGATATCATAAGTATATATCATATAATATCATAAGTTGAAGATGATGTCATACTCACAGTATGTTTAATACATTTAAATGTTTTCATCTGTTTCCACACTGAATCCAGTGGATTTTTCAAGATTATGTCTAGTGAAAATTAAGTCTTAACCAAAAGAACAAAACTAACACAACTGTTGACTACTGTCCCACATGTTGGCCCTGTGTTAGCACACTGGCATTTTTGTACAATATCTACTGCATTTGAACAGAGTGAGACACAAGAGTAACTCTTCCATTTAAAATATCTTCTGCACAAATGGAACATACCTTAATTGAGACATTCATAAAGCCTTTTATAAAATTCATAAAATGATTTATTTGTTTTGTTTTTTATTTGTTTTAATATTACAGTTCTGTTCAAATTCATTGGTATTAGTAGTGATTCACCCTCTTGCTTTAACCATTGTATACATTTTCTTTAAGTGAAGAGAAGGGAATATAATCAGCACACAGTAGTGTGTCTTTATTTTAAATACCTTGGCATGCAGCAAGGCAGGTTATGACCAACATAACAGCTTTGTTCTTCAAACCACCACAAATCAATGCATTTTAGGAGATATTATGATTGCTATAATTGAGGACAAGCTACAGTTGTTGATGTTTAAAAAGACCTTTCTGATCTGTAGTCAAGTCAGTTGCTTTAAGTAGTTATGATTTTGACACTGCTGGTATTTGTTATCTTCTATTAGCTTTAAGGGAAAGACAGATACAACCAATAGTGCTAATTTTAAAAGGTGGTGGGTGATGGATTTTGTATTCAAAATGATCACATGGTTGCAGATTTCATCATACTGGAAAGTGTTATCTCTATGTTTAAACTTCTAACTTTAAAGTGGAACTATTCATCTCTTCAGTCACAAAATCCTCCACACAATATTTTACTTGTAATCAGATATGTTTGGTATGTATTATTATTACTGGTTCCATGAGTGGCTTTACACTGTTTGTCTAGAACATCTAATTCTCTCACATACTATGTACACTGTGTGGGCTAAAATTCTATTTAAAAACTTTCATAATTATATGTTTATATTCAGCTGTATGAAACCTACTTTAATGGCCCCACTAGTAGCACAGCCCATGGCCTGTCAGTCACTTTGGTTCAAAGCAACATATTAAAGATATTAAAGATTTGTTGATATTTAAAATCACCAAAGGATAAACCCTTAAGTTACTGGTGAACCCATGATCTTTCCTGTAATGCCACCATTATTCTAGGCCCCTCCCCCCCCAGGCCAAAGTGTCATCATTTACACACAAAATATTTTAATGTAACAGGCAGTTTAAAATCAAATTTGCTCAGCAGTTTCAGTTCTTCAAGATGGTAAACCCTTGTTTAATTGTAACAATACTTAAGCTTTTCTAGTACCACATTGATGACAAACTTATCTTTTGAACCCGGCTATCAGTAAGGCCCTACAACAGCAAAATGATCAATATGTTCTTTATTTCTTTTTTTTGTTTTATCCAGCACTTGTGATTATAGGGTACAATGAACTTTGGGCTGCTAGCAGGGCTCCGTTTTCAGTTTCCTTAACTTTTATCTATGTATCTGCGAAGGCTGGGTTAAAAAAGTGAAAGTTAAGAAAGTGAACTTTTTATGGATTTATTTGGGACTCTAACCAATACCTCATCATTGGGAAAAAGGAAATGAAGAGAGAGAGGGTTTGTTGAAATTATACTTTCAGGCCATTGATTTGTATTGGTTTGTTGTGATATATCATACATAAAAGGTTAACCCACCTTGCATCCATGGGGGCATCACCACTGTATGTATATATGTATGTGGCTATGAACAACATGCTTCTGTATTGTACAGCTCTTGAAAAAAAAGGGCTACACAAACCTAGTTTCTAAAATTTGTATATCTGGCAGAATCAGCTGGAATTCTTGACCTATACACACCCTTAAATCCTGCTAGTTGTCCTATGTCAAATCATCCATCCATTCATTAATCCATTTATCTATCCATCCACCAATCCTTGCAAACCACCAGTGCCATAATCAAACTCAATCCTACACCTGATGAAGTCTCTCCACAATGGGTTGGGTCAGGTATAGTAACACTGAAAATAATAAATTCTCTTTAGTCAATACTCTTTTTGTTTGCAAAAGTACAGTAATGATTTTACTAAACATAGTAATTTATTTTGCCTGTGGCAAAATGAACACACTAAAGAGATGTATTTTAGATGGGCACATGCATTATTCAGGAAAATATAGATTTAGAAGAGGGACTTCTTTGAATGAAAAAATGTTGAAAAGAAAACATTTTAAACAATTACAGTATAGAATTAAGATTTACTTTGCACTTAATCCAGAAGTCTTAACGAGCTGAATAGACATTTTTACTGATGCAATTAAAGATCTACAGTAATCATGTAGTATATTAGTAGTAGTAGTTTTTTTCTCAAATATTTTTATATAAAGGATGTCGTGATGTGCCTAGCAATAAATAATCTACATTGGCTTCATAAAAAAAGTTGGAGTAGGCTACATGCTACACGTATGCAGTATGTATGTAAAATAGAAACAATGCTTTCAACTTGTTTGTCCATATACAGTATGCACTCCCTGCTCACTGCTTTGACAGGAGGGAAATAATGATCACACTGTAACAATTCTACTACATTTTTAGGCTTTAAACTACAATTACTTTGCAATTCATTAACTTAGGTAAAAGAAATATAGTATGTACTTTTTTTAACTAAATGTTTCCATTGTTACTGCAATCTGAAGTCAAACAAACAGCGTAGCATTAAGACCTGAGACACATTCACTTTGTTACATCTTCAGCCCCCATGCTCATGTATGCAGCTTGTCAGTCACTGCACGTCATTAAGCCACAATCCACCCTGATCTGAGTAAGAACAGCATCTCACCAGCCTCTTTGCCAGTCTGAGTCCACAACTATGGCAAGAACGGCCTCTGGCACAAATGGAGGGAGACGGACGGAGAGGAGACGCTGTCAGAACTTTTGCAACGATTTTTCTGAAATTTAAGTCTTGACCACAAAGGAGCAAAAGGTTTGAGAGGCCTTGTTGAAAAAGCACAAGTGTGAAAGTCTGTTTTTCGCTGCACCAAAAATATTAACTAATGATGTTAGGTCACACTTTACATGAAGTCCATGTAAGGGCCATAGTTTCTTCTTATAGTACCTACATAATCAATTGGGAATTTCAATTGAATATGGCAAATTGTGAAACAACATGGGATGATAAGTTAATATTTCAGAAATGACCCATGATTATGATTATATATTAAGAACAGCCATGTACTTGAACTTCATGTGAAGTATGACCAAATACAAAGGGATTTAAAGTCAGTAAAGTGGTTATAGAAATAAGGGGGTGGTCATACCCCACTCAGTATAAAATTTGAAGTGAAAGCGCCACATGCTGCAGTACAACATGCAATGCTTTTCAATATACTATATTGTTGCATCACCAAAGGCAGTCCAGAAAAAAAACAGCCTGTGTTGCTTCTAGTTTAAAAACATGTTCTTTGTCTATCTCAGCACATTTTGTCTGATTTGTCTGATTTGATTTCTTTGTTTCCCGACTATCTAAACCTCACCTCTGCGCTACAAAAATGACACTTGACAGAGACTTACATTTTCTAATTCAAGGTCATATTTGTGGCATTTTCCCACAGTTGTAGCGTGGCTAATTCAGTAGTTGATAATAATGATTTGTATTTGTCTCTTCTTCGAAGTTTTTACCTATTCTGTACATAGCATTTTTTATTGCCCTTATTCTCCAAAAATTGCAATGCTCTGTAACCCTTCAAGAGACACTGTACTGCTAAAAAAAAAAATTTAATATCAATATTATTTCTTTAGATGATATCCATAGATTGGAAAAATATATCATCTTGCCATTCAAAAATGTTAAATAGAATTATTTAATTTGGTTTTATTAAATCCTGAATTTTAAAAATTTGATCATGAGTTGATTTTCATATTTATGTTTTAATAATTTCTGCTTTGTGTCTTATATGTATGTATAACATGAACTATAACTGATTGAGTCAAGCCTGATAAGTACGGACGGATCTTTATCTCATGTTACATGTTTAATTAGGGCAATGCAGATGGGCAAAATTCTTAACAACCTTGGCAAATATTGATTTTTCAAATGCTTTGTCATTCTGTTGCTGGTTTTATAATGCGCCAATACAATTTTGTACAATATTGTCTGCTGCAACAGAAGCAAAACGGAACAAGTACAAAGTCTAGACAAATACATATTCAAATGTCTCTGGCAATAAGAACCTTGATATCAGACAAACAGGGTTGAGGCCCTCCCGGAGAAATTGTTGTCTATGAACATTGCCCATCAAGTTGCAAGTTGTGTCAGTGCCATTAGAATGTCTGCATTTTGAGACAGAAACACAGCAAATGCTGGATAATGGGTGATACCTAGAAATTAAGGTTATTCTTTGATTTTGTTTTATCTTGACCACAAGAGTGGGGCCAGCCCTATAATAGTGAATGTCTGACTAACTGACTGATGGAGTTGAGTGATCATAGTTCCACCATTGGTCAGCCGAATATCACCTGACTGAGTTGGAGCTTCCCCATTGGCATTTGCTTTTTCAAAATGAACGCAAACAGTTTCTATAAGGGATACAAAATCAGGATTTTAGCAGTGCTGAGCAGCAGCTTAGATACTGTATGGGTTAGAAGTTAGCATGTACTAATGGGCTGCGTTTTAGTCACTATTTCAAACTTGTTCCATTGTGTGACAACAGAAATATAAAATATTT
The DNA here is from genome assembly GCF_002260705.1 of Seriola dumerili. Lineage (NCBI taxonomy): Eukaryota > Metazoa > Chordata > Actinopteri > Carangiformes > Carangidae > Seriola > Seriola dumerili. The sequence continues at coordinate 17,564,529 of NW_019174280.1, forward strand.
GATGAGAACAGCTTTATTGGGAATTTGGCTGCATTATATTATTAATAGTGTATATGCAAACACAGAGAAAAGGAGAGTTGTAAACAGATAAAGGGTTAAAACCAGCTGACATTAGGTAGAATTTAAATACAACGCACTGATGTCAGTTGTTAAATTCACCATATGTGGTCCAGCCATCTACTCAGTTTTGACCTAGTCTTGTTTTTCTTTGTGTGGTAAAGCAGCGAAGTAGTGTTTGAGTTACAGAAGACTGTACATGTCACACAGTATGAAATCATTATAGGCCAAATGTACTTTCTCCAAGTGAATTGAGCTTTGCCTACTCACCAAAAAAAAAAAAAAAAAATCATTGATATGACCCATTTCTAACTGTAAATTGAGCATATCTGTGTTTCTCTCTCTCCCTGCCTGTTACTGACTTACCTAACAAGAGGTTAGGCAAAGAGAAAACATCCCGTGAATACTTGTAATGGGCTTTAGACCTCATGTGCATTAGTGTGTGTGATACCTGTATCTCTCCTCCTCTAACTGGTGATGCTTGCTCCTTGCAGGGATTCAGTTTCGTCTCCCTACTTCCTGCAGTGTGGACCGCGCTCAGCCACCTCCAGGTACCAACGTCTGCACCTCTTCTCCTTTCCTCCATACTAGCTCTTATCTTTGCAAACTACATTTCAGTTGCAGTCATGCATCCATGGGTTGCAAAGGGGGTCCGGCTGGTTTTGCTGACAAAAAAAAAAGCACACAAAACAGTAACTAAAAGTAAATGTCTGCCTGGGATACACATCAGCACAGTGACTTTTGTTTCGAGTTTTGTTCTCTCTTTTCTTTTTTTTTTACATTTAACCTTTTTCATATTGCTGAAAATGAGCTGCTTTAAAATCAAACACATCCAATGTAGGCTTTGAAAAGTTAGCACAAGGGTCGTTTGCGATGGGACGGTGTTGTATTTTGTTAACGTTGGATAGTAACAGCAAGTTTTACTTTGATGTATCGAATATATTGAAACGTCCATAAAGCTTTTCAAACCACCAGAGCAACACTTCTCTGTCCACCCCAATAAGGTCGGTACATATCAAACTCATAAGATAAAAAAACAACTAAAATACACAGTTTCTGTCTGTCGCTGACGTTACGATGTTAGCTAACTGACGGTTAGCGCTGTAAACGGTGTGATACATTTTTGGGTCGTTCCGGATTTCTAGCGGTTTCATGGCGAAAAATACGTTCTCATATTAAAACGTCCATACATACTAGTAAAACAACTCCAAAGGCACTTCTCTGTCCACTTCTAAGCTAGTTAGTTAGCAAACAACTTACTTTATCTAATGATGGCAGTAGCTTATCGGTAGCAGGTTGGAACCACCTGTTAGCGTTGTTTTGGTGACTGCGAACGTTGATTGGCTTGACATTAGCCTGGAGCGCCAGACGTAAACACGTTACGTAACAGCGCAAGGGACCAAATCAGAGTAATCAGATCTACAGTGTGTAGCCTAATTATAACTTTAACAATTAATTGATTATTATTAGTCATAAATTAATTTCCTGACAATCGATTAGTCAGTTAGACTAATTATTTTTCTAGTGCCGTTATAAACCATTCTGACGAGACATGAGGAGCACACTGTTGATTCACCATGAGCTGTAATCAAGTTAGAAATGGCCACAGAAAATACTCAGGATGGATAGTCGGTGATAAGAGAGAGGGGAATACATGAAGACAAAGTGTAAGGTTGCTTAATTTTTGTTTTGATGAAGACGTATGTCCCTGCTTCAGAGCCTCAGGGTCCATAGCTATAGGCCACAAATACTGCACTTTTAAGCAAAGCAGCAGCACAATTTTATAGTATGACATTCAGGTCCATTTAGTTTTGGCTGCACCCTGAGAGTGTGGGTCTGTTTACTGAACTGCACAGTGCAGCAGTGCTAAGCCAAACAATCATATTCAAACACAGCCAGGCACAACTGACTACACAAAGGACATGATACTTCCCTGGACTAAAATAGCCAAACCTTAAACAAAGCCTGTAGCGCTTTAAAACATTCCCTCAACTTGCCTTTTCTACATCCTCTTAGTTATTGATTTATTGTGTTCAGTGGCTCCTCTTGTATGTTGAACATTATTTAGCATTTAGTTAAACTGTAGGTCTTACACGGAGGTGGGGAGAGTGGGAACATTTCAAGTTAGAAAAAAGCAAGAGTCAGACCTCTTACACAGAATGCAACAGGTCTTGTGTCTGCATGGCAATATAGGTTATTCAGGCTATACTGTCAGTTGGATTTCCTCCCTCTTTTACATTTGAATTCCCCATATGATTTTTAAATGCCAGTGCAAAATTTTAAGTCTAGACAGAACAACTTGAACTTTGAGCATGAGGAACTGATGCTGTTTACAACAGCATTTTAAGGCTTCAGATTGTTCCCTCATGGCTCTTAATGAGTCATACCACCTTAAGCGGCAATAATTGTTATGGAAATATGGCAACATAATTCTGGCAATATCTTGCCTGGAATCAGACATGTAGACAACACGAAATTTGTCACTTGAACAGCACCTGAATCAATTATTACTTCACCTGTTATTGAAGTTTTGATTTAATTGAATTTTAATTTGATTCTTATTGGAAGCTCGAGACACTTAGTCCATGCCCGGCACTTGTGTCGGAGAAGATAAGACATCTGCAGAGGTTTTCTTTTTCAACTCAGTCAAATTTTTGTCACATAGTGCTCTGGTCTGAGTACACTTTAGTCTGAGATTAGTTCCAGTAAATTTGCTGCAGAAAAATCACACCACTACTGTGTGGGGACCGTTTGCACAACTTTCTGTTTAAGGTCTCAAATTCTGTGGTGGAAAAAGTATTCTGACCCTTTACTAAATATAAGCAGTAAAATATAATTCTTGTATGGAAAGTAAAAGCACTTGTTCTGCAGGAAAATGTCTTTTCCCAGTATTATATCATTATCTTTGTATTATTGGATTAGTTTTAGTTATGCATCAGTGTGTAAGCAGCATTTTATGTTGCAGCTGGTATAAGTAGCTGATTTTAAGTTTATATATTGTAGTAGATTAACCTATAGCAATGCATTCTATTTAGAAGCTTATATTTTGTATATAACAACTTCATTTGCAAAGTAACTAGTAACTACTGCCGTTAAATAAATGTAGTGGTGTACAACATTTGTGCAACATTTCCTTCTGAAATGCAGAGAAATATAAATATAAAGAAGCATAAAATAAAAATGGTAACACTCAAACAGTATTGTAAAAGTCCACTAATGTATGGTACTTGAGTAAATGAAGTTAGCGACATTCAACCACTGCTCAAATCATCTCGAGTAACGTTAAGACTTTGTGGTATACAATTCCTACTCAATTACTATTTCCAGCACTTTTAGCAGTTTCAGTTTGAGCTCCAGTTATTATAAGCTCTTAAAAAGTAGTGATAATTGTGTGAGGATGTTGATATACAAATGACATTGACGCATGTAAAAGTAGAGTCAAATAACAGTACCAGTGAATCCAGTATTGCCCAGATAGACTCTATAGTCTATAGGAGGACCTCTGGTGTTCACTCAATGTTATTGCAGTATACTGTGATTTTTTTTTTTTTTCCCCCAGAGTGAGATGGGCACTTCTCTCAGAAGCCTATTATGTGGTGATAGGACAGCCCAGGAGGAGTCAGCATGTTAAATGTCTTCACTACACAACATTAAGTTAAGCAAGTAATTGTGTGATTATGCCCAGCTCGTAATTGTATGCGTATAAGGCAACAAATGTGTCCCAAAATGTCAATCCATTTAGGCAAGCATAAAGTATATGAATGAAGTGCAGAGGAACTGTGTAGTGCTGACTCACCTTACAGTCTGATGATAGTCTAATTTAGAGTATTTATCATCAGTCACAATCATTACTTCTGCAAAGCAAGTATGTGACTGCTCAATTGTTTGTTACCAACTTAGTGCACATTCACAGTCTGAAGACAATGAATGAAAACCCTATGACATTTTCTCTGGCAGCCCACATTTACAGTTCAGAAACAATACGTCTCTTGACTGATTGGTTGTAAACAGTATTTTCTGCGCACATTCATGTCGTCAAGGGGAGAAACCCTGTTATTTGCAGCCCTACAGTACATGGCACCAAGAGAAATTCAAACTTCACTGTGACATTTCCATTGGTCACATTAGCATTTCCTCATCATTCAGGTGGTCTGTACATGCCACCATGACAGATAATAAAAGATAATATACTTTAACAGTTTGAGTAGGTAACATCTACTGTAACTGTTACTTGATATTGATTGTATGGTGGAATGCTGGTTTCCAGTTAATGTGAACAATGTGGGGTGTGCGGTCAGGCAAAGTCAGACAGCAGGAGAAGTAGAAGTCCAATTTCATCCATTACAGATTCATTGCAGTCTTTCAAGGTTATATGCACAGGGGACAGGGAGATGGCAGGCAATTGTTGCTGGTCATGAGTTAATTCCATTAAAAAAAAACATATAAACTTGGAACTTGAACATAACTAATAATCTTATACTGCAAGGTTTAAACAACAAAGGAACTCACATTACACTCAGTCAATCAACTGTGACCAGGAGAGTCCAGGGTTCTGCTGCAGGTAGGCAAAGGGGCTTGCACCTGAAGTCAATCCTTCTTATAACCTCTAATCCAGCCCCTCCTCCTTCCTGCTGCTCCTGAGGCAGCTCCTCCTCTAAACCTGCTCTTCACTACTTCTACAATGTTTCATTTCTCCAAAGTATACAAGAAACTGAATTCATCACTTTGATTTGGACTGCCAGGGGGAACAACTCAGCCATACTTAATAGAAAATATAGTAATTGATACAATAGATTTTAACTTAGGACCAGGATGGACGTCTTTAGTTAGAATGTCAGTGATGAGGAGAAAGACAAGTTAGGTATTCTACTCCCAGGTGCCAGTTTATTAGGTAACCCTAGATAACACTAATACAGGTCCTGCAGTAAGTCCTACCTTCATGAAGGTTGTAATGTTCAATTTTTTGTTGGAACTGTTTTAAGATGTTGATTCAACTCTGATCATTTTTGGAGGATGTAGTTTGTGGTGCTGTTGAACTGCATCACAGTATACTGTGCAGTGAGGTGCTTTTGATATTTTTGATATAAATGGGGTGAACAAGTTCAACAGCACCACAAACTGCAGCCTCCAGAAAGATCACACAGCTAAATCAACACCTCTCTGAAGCAGTTTCTACAAAACCTGAACATTATAACCTTCGTGAACAGTGTAGGAGTATCTCATAAACAAGTGACTGTGGTATGTTTCAGGTCTTTAAAAAGATTTTGAGGAATTGACTTTGTTAATATAATGCTATGATGTTAATGCAATATAATAAAATGTTAATATTATTTTAGTCACTACTACAGTATTGCTAAAGTTTTATGATCAGTTTTTTCTGAGTAGAAAAAGAAAATGCTAATTTGTTATTGAAACTATTGCGAGCGTGTTTTAGAAAAGCGACAGACATGGAATTAGAGTCTTATTTCAACATCTTAACAAAATAAAAAATTTTAATGTGTAAAGGTAACTGCAGGACACACACATACCAGAGTACATAGATGCAGACACTTATCACTCAGTTTAGAAACATTTTCAGTTTAGAAACTAAGTCAAATGGGTAGAAATGTATAAAAATAGAATGTGTGACGTTGTGTACTGCCTGAGTCACTGTGCTCTTTTCATTCTGGTATCCACCCACTGTGTCTTGCAGAACTGCAGCCCCTTCAAGTTGGAAGGAAGTCAAGTCTGTGACTGGATTTAGCTTAACAGACTTCCATGCGGTTTCTTATTTCTTATTGCATTTATTACCTGTAATCCAAAGTGGTTTCTCACTGTGTGTGTGTGTGTGTGTGTGTGTGTGTGTGTGTGTGTGTGTGTGTGTGTGTGTGTGTGTGTGTGTGTGTTTGTGTGTGTGTTTGACTAGTAAAACAGTATATGTTTGGGTAGACAAAGCACAACAGTATTGCTGTATTAAGTAATATATTCAGTATGCTGAATATTTGATATATGAATCATGGATGGGAAATGAATAGGAGACATCATAAATGGATGACTAAATGACTTGGCGAGAAGCACTGTAGGGATGAATGACTGAATGCTCGTAAGGGCCATTATATACTTGTGAGGAAAGTTTGAGCCATGATTCATAGTCTCATTCTGCTGTGTTTCTTTTTACTTTAAGGAGAGAGTTCAATTTGTATTCAGCATAAAAAAATCCAAACAAGAAAAACAATTTTGTAGTTGTTTCTAAGGTTATTCGGAAAAATGTCTGATGGTGGAAACTTACTTTCTTTATTGCGATATCTTTCCATTTACTCATAAATTCAACCAGACTTGATTCCCTTAACTAGTTTGAATTGACAAGTAGCATGATACGTATAATAAAGATTTTTTGAAATCATCTCTTGTACAGGTTCTGCTCACAAGTCCTCCCATGATTTAGGAGCTTTGATAACTTTTCATAATTTAATAGGCTTTAAAATCTGACATTAAGGTGTATTTTTCGGTGAGTTATTCACCTATGAATTTACTAGAATATTTTCCATTATCTAAACAATGTTAAACTATTTTGAAAATTTGTATGACGAACAACTACATGGTAATCAGTGTTTTTTATCAAAGCTTTGCAAAAAAAAAAAAAAAAAAAAAAAAAAAAAGCAAGTAAAGTTGGTACATGTCCAATTCTGCTGTGAGGTCCATCTGGATGGATTACCATCAAATTTTCATTTGCATTTGAAAGAGCAAATCTTTCCCATAATCCTTCATTGCACTTCCGCAGTAAAAACAGACGTTACAAAGCTGCTGTTGCTTCTCAGCGTATACTGACATTTCCCTCGCTTTAGGTGCTCTTATGCCTAATCTCTCATCATGCTACGACACTCTTCTATCACACACTGTGTGATACAGGGCTACTGCAGCACTTGGCCCTTGTCAGCTTTTGGCCACATTTTTTTCATTCTCATGTTTTATTTTATCCTCTACCCTTGTCTTGCCTTGTCCTCGTCCTCTCATCCTGCTTGTGCTATCCAGCGGTATCATATCCTCCCAGTTACAAGAAGACTCCACCTCCTGTGCCCCCGCGCACCACCACCAAGCCTCTTATCTCTGTGACAGCCCAGAGCAGTACAGAGTCCACCCAAGATGCCTACCAGGAGGGCAGGCATCCACGGGGCGGTCTGTGGACCACGGACAGCCTCGGCCGTCCCATCTACAGCTCCACAGACAGCCTGGACAGCACCAAGGCGGTTACCATGGCCATGGAGTCAGCAGCAGGCAAGAGGCATGCATCTTTGGGCAGCCACACCTCTGTCCAGACATGCGACAAAGCAGTGCTGGTGTCCAAGGCAGAGGAGTACCTCAAAACCCCACGTTCCTCTATTGGGATACAGGTAACAACATAAGTGAGAGTGTTACTCACTGCTGCTCTCTTTCCACTCACCACCCAGCCTTCATACTAATTACACCAACCTCCTGTCTTCTTCTGTCTGGTGCTGGCAGCTGAAAGGATAATACTCTTGTTCTCATTTTGATATTCACATTGTTAATATGTAAGAGAGCTGTCCAGTAGAATCCAGAGTAAAAAGCTCCCCAGGCTCTCAAGTCGTATACATTTTAATCAACCAAATACAATGGGATTGCAGATGTCACTATGGATCACTCTGGATGAAAAACAAAAAACAAAAACCAGTGGATTATGAAATGACAAGAGGACTAGGTTTTATTATGGAAAACTTTCAGACTTCAAAATGTTGAACAGGCAATAAAACTACAAGTGTGCAAATTAGTTAATATTGTCATTTTTAAAATGCTACCAATTCCCAAATGCACCAAACTATGTCGAAGTACAAGGTTTCGGAGTCTTGTTGACCTTTACACATGTCAGGACGTACATTCACCTGGAGAGGACTCATTCAGAGGCACCAGCAGTGAGGAGTAATATAACAATCTCTCTTCCTCTCTCTGATGCAGGTGGTGATTTTTGTGCTTTCTCACTGCCAGCTTATACTACCCCCCATCACATTGCCACCCATACCTGAACAAAGAGCTCCACCACAGTATAAAGAAGCAGTCTGTTCTGTGAGCTCACTGTCTGACTAACTTAGGTTTTTCTAGCCTCTCCTGAAGCCAACTGTCCTCAGTAGTTAGCCCCAACTTTGGAGATAGCTGCCTGTGCGGACCATGTTGTTCCTGCGGGCAATCCTGAGCATTGTGTCCAAGAAAATGACACTGTGCCAGCAGTGAAACAGAAATCCACCCTAGGTGATAATTCTGTTGCAAATTTTGTCGTCCCCTCAAATGAACAGTTTCACTTGTACCAAAATCCTTGATACAGTCGATCTTACTGTGGTCCTCAGTGCCATCTAACCAACTGAAAACAATGCAGCTGTCCATTTGAGTCTCCAGTTCGAAACCTTGAAAAACACCGAATTCTATCCCATGTATTGTGCTATATGGTTATAACAGACTGGTCTCGTCTCTGATTCATGCATACTGTAAGTGCTGGTTTCTTACCTACTGGTTTACCAACACCTTCACCTGCTGCAGAGCAGGGAGAAGGAGTGGAGAGTGTCAATTCATTCCTGACTGCCAGACTCTCTTATGGTCCTTAGCAGTTGTAGGTATGAGCAAGACTATAACAGGTCTCGATCTTTCAAATGAGCTATTTTGTGACTTTTGAACAGACATTTTCAGTTGTTGGTTTGCAAAGAGTAGATTTTTGGATATGTTAAGAGCCCCTTTCAAAACCAGCACTCCCACTTACCAACTCGTTGCTGGCTGAAAGACAAAAATAGAAGCTTGAATTCTGTGTGATAAGTGAAAAATTAAACTCAAACTAAGCAACATGTAACACACTTCTAAATGTCAAGCTGCCCTTTTGAATGTCAGTTATGTGTGTCTGTATTTCTGTTGTGAATGATGATGATTTGAAAGTGTTCTGTTATGTGTATTTACTAGGTGGAAACTGTGACAGATTCTGAGACTGAAAGTAAAGGCCTTCCTCAGTTCCATTCGATAGGGATCCAGGTGGAGGATCAAAAGCGGTATGTCGCACAGACACAGCAAGTTCTTCTTTGTTCTCAAGTAAGTATATTTACATTTCATCACTGTCCTTATTAGGCATGGGCGGTTCAAACGCTCAAACAGTGTGACCACTGCAGTGCAAGCAGACATGGAGCTGGAGGGCTTTCCCTCCATGGAGGACAAGGGCCTGCAGTTCGGTGGCGCCTTTGGTCGCCATTCTGAGCCCAGCACGCCCACGCAGTATGGGGCCATCCGTACGGTGCGCACACAGGGCCTGTTCAGTTACAGGGAGGACTACCGGCCCTCCAGTGGGCCTTCCAGCCCACAGCCTGAACCCTGGCTGGTCGAGCCCAGCCTGGAGAGCACTGAAACAGGCCGCGTGTCCCCTCTTCGCAGGGATGGCAGCTGGTTTATGCAGCTCCTTCACAATGAAACCAAGCGTTTGGAGGGATGGTGCAAAGAGATGGAGAGAGAGGCAGAGGAACATGACCTGTCGGAGGAGAGTGAGTGTCCTGAGGGAAACTACATTCTTGTCAAAGCAAGGGCTGCATTTGTTGTATTAGGTCAATGCTTTTATGATATGTACTCTATCATATAGGTATAGATTAGTTATACAGTATAGCCGAAGAACATTCACAGTATTAGCTGTAGCATGTTGAGTATGAAAACACTGAATCGTGATGGGCATTTTGTGACCAGATTGGATCCTTGCTCAACATGTTCAACCTTTGCCAAGCTGGCAGTGGTTAAAACAGAATCTTTCTCTTTCTCTGTCACTTTTTCGCTGTCCCTCTCTCTCTTTCTGTGCATGTGTGTTTGTGTCCACCAGTCCTAGGAAAAATCCGGAGTGCAGTGGGAAGTGCTCAGCTACTCATGTCTCAAAAGTTTCAGCAGTTTTACTGGCTATGTCAGCAGAATCTGGTGAGTACTGCATGTTTTTGTGAACAAGACCACTGTATCGACCTACATGCTGCTATTATGTTACACATACAAACACAAAAGATCGGGGATAAACTTGTTGATGGTCTTCTCTTTCTGTGAGCTCTGAGTAGGTGCTCGGCCTGACGCTGCACTTGTGCACTTTCCAGAAATAGACCACAGAGATCGATAGTGAAGCAGTCCCTCTGCTGCTATTGACCCCGCAGTAAACGAAAGGGGAATTCCAATAGGAAACAGCACCTGTGTTGAGGCTATCCATTAATGCTCCGAGGCAGCGGTTTGAATGGGATCTCAGAGTTTGAATAATGGACTGCCTCACTGTCTCACTGTTTAGTCCTCATGTCACGTCGACTGGAAACTCATACCTTTTCTAATGCTAACTATCCACAGAGTCAGCATATATTAGAAGATGGTGGTGTCATAAGTGGGAATGTTTCTGCAGATACAGTAGAGAGAGACGGTGACAGAGACAGGCAGGCACTTAATCACACCTCTCTAAAGCGTAGCTAATTTTTTAAATGAAATGCAAAACCTTGTGGAGGTGGTTGAAATCTGCCTGCCCTCTCACTGCCTTGTGTTGTTATATATATATATATATATATATATTTGTGTGTATATGTGTGTGTGTCTTAACTCGGTGCGTTGCTCTCTTTTGGATGGATTTGGGCTGCACACTCTCCTTCTCTCTCCGTAGATAATGGGATGATGAATTAAGTCTAACATTGGTAGTGACAAGCCTTAGATTGCCCTGAGCCCTCAGACATGTCTGAATGAGAGAACGACTCGGTCTCCCTGCTGGACGGAGGAGGAACTGCATGATGCTCTGAATGTGCTTTGAAGTTTGACTTGATAGAATTTTTCATGGTTTGGACTCACACTCATGCTTTGTTTGCAGTCAGAGATAATGAGCACATGGCTGTATGGAGCTGCCTGATTTTGTGAGTTGTCATTTGCACCACAGAAATGCTGCAACTCTGAGGACTAGATTTTTGTCATTTAAATTTCATAGAATAGTTATCATTTTTCAAATTTACATTACAATACAATTCAAATTCTGTACACACTCGTTGGACCAGAAAGAAAAATCTGAAGAGTGCACACACACTATATATGATGCCTGATTTGAGGTAATGACCACTGGTGAATAGCTTGTCTCTTTCCCTCTCTGACAATATTCTCCACTGCATGAGGCCATAAACTGACCTTTGATAATCATTAATCATTGTTGTTGCTACAGTACACAATGGACCACACTGGCTGCTAAAAAAGGATGCCACTAAAGGCAGTTAAAGGAGGTGCCCAGGAACTGTCAGTTGAGGTTATGAACCAATGTTGATGCTGTACTGCCACACTGTGGTGGGAAGGGTGTTGTTCACACGCAGAGTCTATGATATAGTCCCCCCCCCCCCCCCGAGTTATTTACATAAAGTTTTGACATCTTGCTTGTTTTTTTAATCTAAGTTTAGTATGATACAGATGGTATAAGTTACAGAACAGGTAGCATATGTCTAAAGCTATTTAAGTTTGTTTACATCTGTAATCAGTGTTCAGTTATCCTGCACATAACTAAGACAAGAAATCATTTTACTTAAAATGCAAAATGAAAACCTCATTACATGTTGTACTCCACCGTCTCTTCAGGACCCCAGTGCCATGCCCAGACCCACATCTCAGGACCTGGCTGGATTCTGGGACCTCTTGCAGCTTTCCATCGATGACGTCACTGCCAAGTTTGATGAGCTGCAGCAGATCAAGAGCAACCAGTGGCAGCTGGTGGAGAGCCCAGAGAAGAAGGTAAAGCCGGTAGCTGTTTTCACCAGGGATCCACGCTCTCATAGTAATTAGTCTTAATGGACTCTAGATGAACTTGCTCGGTTCGGGGGGAAACTATACCAGCAACATTTGTGTTCCTGTTTTAGGCTTGTGCCCAGCAGGAGGTTAATCATTCTTATCATAACACTGCAGGAACAAGCAGCATCAGTTTAGCTTAGAAAAATCTAAAGGCATCGTCTAAAAAGTTTATTTTCCCATTAAAACCATCAGGTGTCTCTCCAGAATAATGTTATCATCACTCATCATCTGATTCATATTGTCATGCATAGTAGCTCACCTCGTTTTCACCAGCATTCAATCCAGCTGTCCTCGAATGTTAATGAAAATTCATACAAACTGTATGATTTTGAGATTCCCTATTGTCAGACCAAATAACAGTTGAACAAAAGAAAGACTATTATTTTTTGTACAGCATTTAAATGCATACAACACTTTGCATTCAGTTTTTCCACTATCATGATATTTCCAGTCGCAATTTATGGACTTTGCTTCATGCAGAGAACTTGTTAGGTCTCTACATACACGTTAATAAAAGCAGGATAGCTTAGGCACTTTTTTCTTATTGACAGTTTTCCTCCAATATATGTGTATATTTAAAATATATGTGACTTGTAGGGTATGCAACACTGCTTTTACAACAGTACAGTAGTAGTGATATGTATCCTGAAGCAAGTGTTTTGAATGTTATAACAAGACAACAAATATCAAGGTAAGTGAATTGTCAGTAGACTTAAAGGAGCTATTTGTAAGTTTTGCTAATGCTACATAGCCAATGTTAGCAATAACAGCTGTTTACTTACCAGTCAAGAAGAAATGTTGTGAGTTCAGCATCAAACTTCATTCCTTTGTTTGCCAAGAGCTGTCTAAACACAACCCCGATGTTAACTCATGTCTTCTGTCATACTGATGTTAGCATGCTAAGCAGCTAGCCCTGGATCGTCTTGTCCATTTCCGATTGCGACTCATTGCAGTAAACGCAACATTTTGCCGGAGCACTTGTCAAGCGACAATCACCACTACCTGCTCCCGGCAAGAAACCACGTTCAGCAGCAGAGAAAACTTACAAACAGCCTCTTAAATAGAGACTATGTTTTGAAGAGTAGGCTATGTCTTTCTTTTAAAGCTGTAAACATGGTTTTTTATAGCGTTTGAACGAAGGAATTGGCAGCTGCATGTGAAAGAGTATGTCACAGTACACTGGACAGGATTCATAAACATGGTTAGCTTATTGCTAGATGGCGATTTACAAATATCAATGAAAATAAAAGATATTAAACTGTTAAAGATGAAAAGCCATTTGGTTAAATCGCTTGTACCCAACAGCTGAAATGAAAGCACATTGGTCAGAGTAGTGCTTGTAGATGAGGGAGGAGCATTTGTAAAAAGCACATTTAGATGGTAATGTGTTTTTAGAGATAGACGAGATCCTTCAGGGCACTTGGATAATTATCTTCATGCTACAGTTGTAGTTGTAAGGGAGTTATTTACCTCCAGCAGTTAATGGACACATTGCAAGCTCCATGAAGCTGAGCCCTAACAGTGACACAGATGCTCTGTATTGGGCTTATCTCCTTCAAGGCAGGCACCATTTTACTCTATCACCAGCTTGCAAAGCAATCAGAAGAGCTTGCCTTGCATTCAAAAGTTATTGACTATCAGTCTGTTCAACTTTGTAGGTCAAAAGGATGAAATTCTAGTGCCGTCTTAGGTTAATGTGATTTTCAAACAAGCTTTGCATGGGTAATGTTCTGGCTACATAATCAATAAGGACTGTTTATATAGTGTTTCTTATTGTCTTTTGTTTTAGCATAAACTGCCCTTGGATCAGATGAGGCAGATTTTGTTTGTGTTTTGTTTTCTGCTACAGTGTCTCAGTAGTAGCAAGAATGAACTCTCATATTGTGGTGGTGAATATAATTTTCTGTCCTCAGGGGGTCTGGGGCACAACAAGCTGTGATACCAGAGCTCAGGCAAAGTGGTCTGGGTCTGTCCGTGATACACACAATTACCCAAGATACCAAGAGTCCATATATTAAAGGCTTGTAGTCAAATTTAGCTAAAGCTACACACCATTTCATGAATGAAACTCCTCTGAGTATTAAATTCATCTGCACTGATTCAACATTCATCATTTTCTGCCTGATTTTCTTATGACGTGAAGCCACTCAGGTAGTTTTTCATCTGCTGGATAATATCTCTTCTCGCTGGTTCTTGTACTTAGCTGGATAAATGGTATCCCTTGTTTTTCCATAATGGGATAATCATTGACTAAACTAAAGAAAACAATATATAATTACTGGAATAAAAAAATATTGGTGTTGTCAATTTTACTGCGTGTCCATAAAGGGAGTCTGATCCTGGTTTCATTGACTTCATAGCAGAGCAGTTATCAAATTATATTTAGATTGATTGGTCTATTCATAATCCATTAAGTTTAAGGACTTTTAAAAGAATTGGTCTATAATTTATATTATCTGGCACTCAGCGACACTCATAACAATATTTGAGCTGTAGACCACTGATTGAGATACACTGTTAATCTGTGAATCCACTAGCTCTGAAGTATGTTGCTATAATAATACATAATTTGTTTAATCATGTCATCTTGTCTCCTAAGGAGCGGAAGTGGCCACCACCTCTGCCAAAGCGGCCAGCCAAGGGGCGTGGCGGTGTGACGCGGGAGCGCTCTCTGGACCTTCAGGACCGCCAGCGACAGGAAGCCCGCAGACGCCTCATGGCGGCCAAACGAGCAGCTTCTTTCAGACAGAACTCAGCCACAGAGAGGGCAGACAGCATTGAGATCTACATCCCTGAAGCCCAGACACGGCTTTGAGGTCCATGGATTCATCCTCGGCTCCTCTTGTCCACCTCCACCCAACACCAGCTCGTGGCGTCACATCCAGCCTCCCTCTGCCGTCATCATCTGTCACTGCTCGTCCACTTTGTCATCATCCATTGCCATTCTCTGGGTTGTCCCCACTGAAGCTACACTAGGCAAAGATTTCAGCTGAAAGTCCATCCTTCTTATTCAGCCTAAATGACAATGTGGCACTGCCATAGGGAAGAATACCACATCTTTCCTGAGTGAGAGGTCAGGTGAGCCAGTAGAGTCAGGTGTCAGGTGATATTTTTCCCACAGGAAGATAAAAATCAAACATTTTGATTGACACCCAAGCTGTCTTCACAACAGTAAAAACTGGACACACCAGCATCAGACCTTTTCCCTCTTCTCCCTCTGGTATTGTTTGGATAAAAGTGATCCCAGGCTGGCCTGATTGGTGAACATGAGTGTTTTTATCCAGTTTATTGAGGTGATTTATGGGTATTTAAGGCAAAAAAAAAAGTTGTCATTTACATGTCTCTGTCACCAGGAGCTGCTAACAGGAAGTTGCCTAGTGTAGCTTTAAGCCCACAGGGGACTTTTTTTGCCACAGATTCTGCATCATGAGAATGAGCTGCTATACGGCAAATAAACATTTCACTTGATATTAATTTTAACTACATCAAATGAATTTAGTGTTGTTTGTCACAGCCATTATTATTATTATAGTAAAACTGCTGTCTTCTCCGTCATTGCCATCACCCCATTGTGAGTATGGGTAATGCTATACTTGCCCCATTCAAAGGGAAACACAAAGTGCAACTTTTCTCTCACCAGCAACAATGGTCTTGGGCTAAAGCACCCTGTGCAAAGTTATAGCAGCAGCAGAGATTGATGCTTCCCACGGTGATGCATCTTAGCAAGATGGAAAAACCTCTAAAATTTTTTTAAAAAACATAGAAAAATGCTGCCCAGTCTTTTTTATGGATGTGGTTAAAAGCTAAAAACAGTTGATTTTCTTTTTTCTAAATTTCCTGCCAAGTTTGTGGTTATAACATCAGAATGGGTGGGGGAGTAAAAAAAAAAAAGAGTTTGACTGAGGTGCTGCACAACTGTAACCCATACTATCTATCAATCTAGCTATGTTTCTATCGTCCCTCCATCTTTAACCAGGCATGCTGCAGCTGTTGACCAGTGTTGCTGAATGAGATCTGAAAATAAGGCTAAAACTCCTCGACTATCATCTCCACATTTCTTCATTTTCATTCATATGAAACCATCTCCTCTTAGAACTCAACATTGTTTTTTATGATATGTATGTTATTTGCTGCTGGATACATTTCCATTGCAGAACAAATATGAATTATTAACAAAAGACAGTTTTGCGCAGCCTGGAAGAGGTGACTGTATCAAACAATGCATTTTGCACCTTATAATATTCATGTTTGTATTTCCAAGGGAAATGTAGTTTATGAAGCTCATGTGATATTGTTGCAGTTGAATTGCAAGGACAGATATGGAAAATTTACTACAGAATTTCATGTTACTCTATAGGTCATATAACCTGCACCTTGTGTTGTTCTGTTTTCATTTCTTTCTGGTGGCGTTCAGGCCTCTCACAGTTACACTATTGTGATTCTAACACTTTTGATTATACTTACAGTATCTATACCATGACCAACTTCACAATCTACAGTATACATTTAGTATTTATAGTTAAAACAGTTGTGGGTTGATTTGACAGTGCATTTGTCCTGCTGATTAAGGGGCGTTTCTTAGCTAACAGAAACCATTTCTCATAACACACTGCATCCAACCTTTTGTTCCAAGTGGCGCATAATGAAAACACTTCTGTTGTTACTTTGATCTGCTCATGTAGTCTAGGAAAGACAGGTGCAAATGACACTTTAACAATATTCAGTTACTATAGTAAATGGTGCTGCTTTTTACTCTAAAACTGTTGTCCTTTACCCAGTCCTATGTGCACGCACACACACACACTCAAGGACTTTTTAAACAGAGATTTATTAATATGGTGCCCGTTGTCTCTCCAATGACCTGTGGTAGATTGTGACTTTAGAAAAGATCATCTTTGCAATGCTCTTGGCCTCAGTGATGAAAATGAGGAGACGGTTTTGTGGTTTAACTTCCTTTCTAGCATGAAAAGAGGTCAGGGATATTTATTTATCAGATGGGAGAGATTACAGGCTTTGACATTCCACCAACCTTTAAGTAAAATCTAATATGCCCACCCTGAGCCAAGGGCATACTGCTATAGCTAGCTGAAAGTACATCATTGTACCTGTCCATATTTTATACTTCACCCACAAAGAATCCGTGACATTTGCAAGACATGCCCATCCATCCTCATTCTTCAATCTAACCCCAGCTAATTAAAAACTAATGTTGATATAGGGCCGCTAGAATTATGCTGCAGTACAGTGTTTAATGTTTCCCATTTTATTGTTGTTAGGGTGTGGCACTCAGCAGGGGAGAGCAGTCTGTGTACTGTAAATACTTTGAAGAGGCAGTGAGACTTGTCAGGAGGGATTATGATGGAGTGTTTTCCCTTGTGACGTGCGTACATCAGTGCTAAATCTAAAACCCTTACCTTACCACACGGCCTTAACCAAAATGCTCATGAATGTAGAGGCCCTACCAATGCAAAAAATAAAAATAAAAAAAACCAGGAGATGAGCAGACGGCCCATAATCCAACTGAATTGAACAGGAAAGACGTTGCACCCAAACTTTTATTTTATTTTTGTTGATCTCATTTCCGTTTTTTTTTTCTTTATTTGATTTGTGTTAAGGTGAAATATGAAATGGCACCAAAACATTAGTAGACGACAGTCCAGGTTGCCAAGGGCAATCATAATTTCACACAGATTTTTAAGGTTTACTTGTTACCCAAGCTTCCACAGAGAGGAAGTACAAATGTGTGTGTTATTACAGAAGCGAAAGCTTTCACACACTGTACAGAAATGTCTCTCTGAGAGTAGGTTTTCCTGTTTGAGTGCATGTACTCTACTTGTACCAGGATCAATCCATACAGGTTCCAAGAAGTAATACTGTAAATGGATCAGGACAAAGAAACGGGCAGTGCTGGCCCATTTATCTTGTAAGTCCTTGAAGACCACAATTCAAATACTGAAGAAATTGGCAATGACCTACATTTCCTGCTTCAGTCAGGCTTACATTTGTTATATACTGTAGTTAGATTGTCATAGAATGAACATATTCTAGACACCAGCTCACATTTATAGTATAAACACAATTAAAAACAAATGTCCAAGAGAACCTTTGTCTAGTAATTCAGTTTAAAAGTGCAACCCAGTATGAAGGTATTCTCTTGAAGAATCAAGTGCATTAAATACTTACAGACACTGATAAGATGGCAAGGGCTTAATTTAAAGTTGAATAATTTCTTTAATTTTAATCTATCCATTAAGGGGCTTTAACTCCAACACTACCACTCCAACCATATCATATTTCAAATGAAAAGGATCCGACAGTTTGTAGCCGATTCCATTTAATTACCCTCTTTAAACAAGAACCAAAATTATTTTAAGTCATCTCAGTTTATGAAGCCCATTCCTCTTCAAAGTCACTCCGAAGAACAGGTTGGGAATTCCTCTTCTATGAATTGCAGTGCTGCAATATTTTCTGTTTCAGTATTACTGTCTATTTCTGTCCTCTTGCACCAAGGACGGCCACTTTCCCATTACAATCTGGTGTAGAGGTGGAATTGGTGGTATAGTGTGACCTGTTGTGTTGTTCCTCCAGTCACAGTTTCACTCTCTCAAATGTATTTTCTTGATCTATTCTAGAGCACTTCTTTCACAGGAAGGACTTTTATTTAGAGATATTTTTTGATATGTTTCAAAAGTTTATATAATTTATCATTACATTTATTAGTATGAAAAACTGATGGATTTTTATATATAACTCACTGAACACCTATTCTATCCCCAAATGTAAGCGCTGCGGTGGTCTTTATGTCAGATTTAATGAGAGATATTTCAGAGATTTGTTGGCTTTCTTTGTCGTGCCATCTTCATTTTTTTCCAAGTCTATTAATATCAGCATTTTCATTCATATTTTGGCCAGAGAGAGAGAGAACACTGTCAGCTTTTAAATATTGAAATCTTCATTTATTTCCCTGGATCCTCATTAAGTTTTGCCTTCAGAGGGTCTAACGACAGCTTCTTGGGGTTATGACAAGAGCTGATGGGCTACTTTAACGATCCAACTGCTCTTCCACCTGACTGAGAGTCATGCAAATCAAGTCTACTTCCCGCAGACTGTATACTGTGATTCCATCATGTGTAGTACTTGATGATCTGATACTCATTATCATCAATCCAGGCTTTTCCTTTAAGAACTACCTATTCAGACTGGAGGCTTTTGACATTTTGTAGCTTCAAGGTGTTGCTAAGAATTTCCTTGCAGGTTGTTTGAATTGACTTCACTTTCCAACCAGTAGGCACGAGGCAAATCTACAAAGTCAAAGGGGAGGTAGTAAGTCATGAGGTTGGTTTAGCACATAAAATACATAGATTACCTTTTGTGAACCTGTCATGTGCCACCTTAAAAGCCTGACTGAAACCAAGTGGACGAGGAATGATGAGGATTGACTGGAACTCTCAGTCACTGGCTTGAATGAAACATGATGTCACTTGGGCTGTTTTTGCACCAATCACCCATCAGTGAGGCTGATTTCACACACAAAGATGTCCTCAAAAGTCACAGGGACACCAGCTGCTGTTAGTGATGTACAATATTACAGTTTGTGTGACATGACACACACGCGCGCACTCGCGCACATACACACACACACACACACACACACACACACACACACACACACACACACACACACACGTTGACATCAGAGTTCTAGAAACCCTGTTATTGTGTTATCATGCGGGGCTATAGTCTATGATCATGGTACGATTCTCTTGTTAGTGTGTCTTTTACAATTACTCGTCATTAGCACGCCATCTCCAATGAAACGCTTCATGTTTTTTCTTTTGCATCTGTGTCTCACATTATATCCCACCCATGCTACAAGGGGCTTAGGAGTTTGGCAACTATGTACATGACAAATCCTCAGGTGCCTTACAGTTTGATTCTCATAGGACTCCGTGAGTGAATGTTTGGGGTTGAGGTATATGTGAAAGGACTGCAACACCTCTCAGAGTGCAAGTTTGTCTGTAATACCATTACAAAGGGCTGGAAACTGGGCTGGGTTGGACTGCAGAATTTAAA
This sequence comes from Seriola dumerili, assembly GCF_002260705.1. Classification (NCBI taxonomy): domain Eukaryota; kingdom Metazoa; phylum Chordata; class Actinopteri; order Carangiformes; family Carangidae; genus Seriola; species Seriola dumerili. Next base: position 17,584,452 of record NW_019174280.1, read on the forward strand.
ACTAATTTACTTTATATTTGACTAATTCAAACGTCTTACTGTAATAAACTTCAGCACAATACCGTCTAGAGGATATCAAAGGAGGATTTGGTAACATTTGTTATCCTCGTCTTTTTTCTTTTTTTTTTTGGTTCAGATGACATAATTGTTCTGCTATGATCCACCATGATGCAGTTCCATTTTTCGAATTCAGTTTATCCGTCTACTGCTTATCTCACAGCAGTGGATAAAGGTCCATTCAGAAATACAGAGAATTGTAGAAAATCAGTAAATATGACAATGTAAACGCAACATCTCAAAGTACATGTCACATCCATCTCAGCAAAGCATAAAAGATCATTTATTTAAAGGTCTTTATCTATCCTCCTAGCTGTGATATTGTAATCTTGTGATGTTTTTGCCTTTTTTTGGCATCTACATCTGCAGAATCTGGAGACTGACAAAACTTGACCAGCCAAAAAGTGCAATAGTGTTTTCATACAATGACAGGCAGGCTCACCTACAGCTATTTACCTCACAGTTAAGCGTTTTAGCAAACATGGTATATTAGGAGTAGTTGTAATCTCCACAGGAACACTTTTGTCATGCCTGTGTACTATGCAGCAGTACTTCTGTGGGGCTGCAGAGCCTGCAGGCCCTGGTGCAGATCACCATTCATTTACAGAGCACTGCAAGCACCATGTTCATCGTGCTTTACACTGCAGGAGCAAAAAAAAAACGTGTGCTGTCATTGTCATCCAATCCTATACAGTTCATATATGATCACTTATTTACAATTTGCTTTATGCTGATTTAAAAAAATACATAGTGTAAAGAAAATGTCAGCTAACTTTCAGTAATACTCTAAAATGATCCACATAGAGTTCCTTTGTCACGTTTCCCTGTTTAGTCACTACTCAAGACATCGGTTTATGCCTTGTACAACACACGTCGCAGCACCATATTTTAGACTAACATCATTTAATAGTTGTCCTGAAGATAAAACCTCAGAGAAGTCTGTATAGGTGCTGAATCAACCAACTTCTCTCCTTGTACTTTTCCTAAATTTGCTTCTTTTATTGGTTTATTCTGACAATCAGCACACACCAAAAACATCGAATGCACACACACACACACACACACACACACACACACACACACACACACACACAACAACAACAACAACAACAACAACAACAACAACAACAGCACTGTCATGGTATATCCTCAAGATAGTGCCCTGAGTTTCCCTTATACGTATCTTTACGGTCTTTTCAAGTGAGACTCCATTAAAATTTCATTGAAAGCTTTTCTCCTTGTTTCTGATACAGTTGCACTGCAAAGATGTCTTTCTATTGCTTGCTCTCTCTTCTCATAAATCTCATGTGATTGTTGATGACATTTTGCCTGTTGTCACGCAAGCCAAACAGCAGTGAAGTGTGTACCTAATTATGGACCATATTTGATGTCATGCTTGCATTAACACTGGGCTGTATGAGTGTATTTGCTCCTCAAGCAATAAGCCTATTTTAGATATTTAGGTTGGCTTTTCATCCTGGTCTTTAGACTTCTGACAAAAATAAAGCTGAGGGATGTTACAGTACTGTTTAGGTGGTTGTTGAGCCACTTAAAGGGGTGTTTGACATTTTGGGAAATACGCCTACTTGCTTTCTTGAAGAGATTAGATAAGTTGATTGACACCACTCTAATATCTTCACATTAAATACAAGCTACAGCCAGTAGTCAGCTAGCTTAGCTTAACATAAAGATTGAAAACAGGAAACCAGCTAGCTTGGCTCTGTATAAAGGTAACAAAAACAGCTTAAAAAGCACCTCTAAATTTCACTAAATTAACACATTATACTGTATATTGTTTGTTTAATCTGTACAAAAAAGCAAGTGAAAGAAAAAATGACAAGTTGTCATTTTACAGGGGGTTTTATACTGGTTTGTTTCTTAGCTAGGCACAGTGGCTAGCTGTTTCCACCTTTAAATATGAAGCTAAAGCCAGGAGATGCTTAGCTTAGCCATAAAGACTGAAAACAGGGGAAACAGCTAATCAACATGACAAAACAGACCAGCAATAAACCACATATTTTCAGTTTTACACTTGGGTTTTTAAGTGTAATAAACAAACAAGATATAACGTTAATTTGTGAACTTTGGAGGTGGCAGTTTTTGTTGCCTTTGGGCGGAACCATGCTCCTTACGCTAAGCTAAGTTAAGCTAACCTCTCCTGCTAACATCTCCTGCCTGTAGCTTCATGCTTATCATAAGACATGAGGGTGGTATCAGTCTTTTTATCAAAGAAAAAGTAAATAAGCATATTTCCCAAAACATTAAATTATTTCTTTAAGTAGACAAACATTTAGCTTTGGGTTAAACAAGAACTTTTAAAGAAAATGCAGATGTTTACATTTTCTCATACTTGATTTCTGTAAGTCCTATAATGTTAGTAGTTAATTTATTATTTGTCAATCAGTCTCCATTGCCACTGTCATAATAAGAAGGGTAGTTATAGTATCTTACATCACAGCTTGTCTTGGACACATACGATCAAAATTCAGCCAGAATATACAGGCATATGTTGTCCACATTGCGTGTTACTGTATAACTGGGGGAAGAACTGTTTCTATACCTGTGCTGTTCTTTATGTTTCAGTTTTTTATGAGGGGAGAGAGCATTCACAATTTTGTTTGCCTTTGGTGGAGAAATGTCTTGTGTTGTGGCTGTGGGTAGAAATAACAAAAGGCCTCTTATGGGTTTTGGAATGTGATATGAGAAAAATTTGATAGCATAAAAAGGTTTGTGGTTAGCTTAAAACTATTTTGAATTGTTAGATATATCAATAATGAGGATAAATATAATGCCAAATATTCAGTATTTGTACAGAAATATACATATATAAATATATAATATATGCCTAATTTAAATGGAACTATTTTCCGCTCTTGACCATGTTTTTGTTGTTTAACGTTCCTTTGTCAACATTATTTTATAAGATCTTCAGATAGCATGCAGGATAGTGAAAATGAATGTATTATTTAGTGTTTCATTGCTGTTCAGTATTACAGCATTCTACAGATCAGTTTGTGTTTGTAAGATTAATTTAAGCTGAATATTTCATTTCTAGATTTGTTTATCTATAAACTGTAAACTTTCTTTTCTAAATGCAAGGTTTTGAAATGGTTTCAACAATTTATATCATTTTATTATTTTCCCCTGCTTTATCAATGTGGTTCAGTATATTTTGCCTCTTCTAAGTACTGCTATCTACCATCTGTTGTAAATAATTATGCAAATTAAACTTTTTAAAGAAAACAGCATGGTTGTGAGAGAGCGCTATAATTTCTTTCATAAGTAGCAGGACTTTAGAGAGGGTTCAGCATTGGAGCTGTTGACACGCAAGTGTGGGATTTTAGCTGAAAGGCAGGGTTATTCATGGGGAATAACTTAAACCCAAGTAAAGCGTTATTCATTCTCTAAGGTAACTTCTTTATGGGAGTATGAAATAATAAATGGAGGGACGTTTGCTTAGGGGCACTACAAGTGAAGTCTCTCATAACAATATTGGCTCTCAGTTACAATTGTGATGATTTAAATAAATAAAGTGATCTAATTTGTTAATAATAGAGGCAGTTGGGACATTTATGAGTCATTGATTTCACTGAGCAGTGAAAACATTAGCTGCCTGTACATGATCTCCCGCTAGTCTGTTTTTTTTAAATTTTGTTTTACATAAAACATTTTGACATGTCAAAGTACTTTTGCTACTTTGACATGTATTTACACCACAGGTGTAAATAATGAAATGAATGGCGTTTGAACAGATTCAGGAACTTGGTATTGTTCATGCTGGTTCACTCACTCTGGAACACTTACTGGAATGAAACAGAGCCATTGTAAATGTTATTAGCAGCAGTTGTGCTTTTCCTTCTCTGACTTGTATTGTAGTTAACTGGTGGGTGGGACTGTCACTTTAGTCAAACTGGGAGCAACTGGTCCCACGGCTCCACAAGAGATTTCATCTGAGTCCCAGCATGTGGAATAAAATGTGAGATATGCAAAACAAAAAAATAGATGGGACGCAGTCAGGAGTGAAGTCAGTACTGCAGCGTTTGGATGTTAGAAGGTAAAAAATTAAAGGAAACAAAAACACTGGGTCCAGGTGCTCCCAGTTTAACTGCTGTAGAAGCCCCGCCCACCATTAACCTGTAAAACCACGGGTCTTTTTTCCTGGCAGATATTTTGACCCGTCACAGCAGGAAAAACACGTGAATAACGTTAATGATGTTCATATCCGATTAGTTTTGCCAGTTTCAGGGCAGTGGAATTGTGTCCTGGGGCACTTCAGTGGAACGTTAACCATTGTTAATGTCTGGTCTGGTTCATTCCTGCTATGACAAATCAAAATGTCTTCTGTGTAAAAGTTGAAATTAAAGGTACTGAAGCAGATCTGATCAGAGGACTGCCACAGCTATTAACGGATGGAGCTTAGATTGATGTTTATTGTCAGAGCTATATACTCCATCTTATCTTGTTGCAGTGGAAAACGAGGCTACTAAAGGCTCAGTCACTCCCACACAGGTGTTTTCAGTTATTCTGGATGATTAGACCTGTTCAGGCTGGAGGTGGGTGATGCTGTGCAAGGAGTTACATTATATGATAAAGGCTTAATTTGTCCCGCCCTAACAGGTGCAACAAATCTAACAGGAGAGTGAGGGGAGCAGTCTCTACACGCCCTCTTTGTCTTGAGATAAGTTCTAATCAGACAGAATAATGGGTGGACAATATGTGTAATGGGCCTTGAATTTAATGTTATGAATATTGGCAGGCTGTTGGGTCAGAACATATCAGAAACTACAGAGAAAAGAATGATTACTCAGTATCACCCATCCTGGGTCCTTTTCACTGTCTATAGTTTTAATTGTAAGAAAACAACAGAACACTCGCAACAGTTTTAATTAAAGAAGTGGTCTTTATTACAGCAAAGAAGCCAAACATTACAGACAAGAATAATTATGAACCATGAATATCAATTCTATACTCAGACTGGCTTCTCATCCAGAAACCAGCTTCATTCACTACTCTTCAGGGCCATTACTTCAGATTTATTAAGGAGGAATTATGGGCATCTTAACAGGATTTGCTCCTTAAGTGTGTAGTGTTTAATTTCTGTTTGTCAACAACTTGTCATTGACTGCTTTGCTTTTCTCTCTCTGCATGCTGTAGAGATGGACATCAGCTCTGTCCAACTGGTCAACCTCAGTATCAGTGAAGACAATGTACGACTTAACATGGCCTCTACATTTTCTTTCCCTTCTTTGGAGCAAAAACTGAAAACTGATGTTCTACCAACAGAATACAGTTCTCTATTCAGTGGAAACTGTAACTGTTTTTAAACAATATCTGTCAAAATCTTTTGAAGTTGAATCCTCCGGGAGTACAATCTCTCGAGTTTTTATCTACAACAGAACTAATGTTCTGACTTTGCATCCATCATCTAAGTCTCTACTGTTCATCCAACAATAGAGCCTTTTAGAGTACTCATGATAGTCTATTTACAATAACATCCTTAAGAGTAGGGCATATCTCTTGTTCCATCCAAGTGGAACATCTAACATTTTATTTACAATAAAGTTTTTTTTTTCTTTTCCCAAATCAGTTTGCGCACAAACAGAAACACATCTGGTATTCAGTAAGCCTGTAAAGCCTCACAAAGAATTCATGAAGCACTCTGATGAATGAAACACGCTGAATCATGGTCCAAAAGGTATTCAAAACATTGATCGTCCATGAAAACGCATTCAACAAAGCCCTGGTTTGCGATCTAAGATGCTGTTAAAATACTTGTATCAACAAGGAAATTCAAATGATTAGGCACAATAAATGTTTTTTTTTTGTTTCACAGTCCTGCATGTTTCGCTCACTAAGCCTGTTTGCATCACTAAGTCAGTGTGTATTCAGGGATAATGGTGAGCAGGATATGAGGATGAAGATAAACAGCTTATCCCGACTAAGACGTTAAGAGGGATAGGAGCTATTATCCAAAATACTCTGTGCATGTAAATGCACCGATGTTCTACTGACCACAAACAGAGCGATGGGCTTTTACACAAATAAACCACGGTAACATCACAGAGAGATTCATTAAGTGAAAACAAGACAATACTACTGAATTCCACCTAAATACTGAAAAGCTACTTCTAATGCTTCAATATACAGCTTTAATCAGGGGTTCTTAAACTCTTCTTCATGGACCCAAACTGAGTAGATGTAGTCTCTCACCTCGGGACCCATTATGGGCTCATTAAATCACACTAATACTCTCAAGACTCCAGAGGAAACAGACTTGCAGCCCATTTTGTGTCCTGACCTGCGGTTTAAGAAACGCTGGTGGTAGAGTAAACATGGAATGAAGAATGATTGTTCTTACAAGCAATGCAAGTAAACAAACAATAAATACAAACAATGTGCTTTATCCATATAGACATATTTACATAAAGTCTTTGGCTTATGAATAAACATCAGCTGCAAAATAAAAAATACAAACAAAGAGAAAAGTGTTGGCCACCAGTGCGCAAAACAAATGAAGCCTGGGGTCAGTTCACTTCCAATTCCCTTCAAACCCTAAATGGAAACTGTTCATGAAAGAGCGTTAATTCTCAGTCTTTTCTAAGGGTCAGCTGTTTCCCTCCTACTCAAAATCTGTTGATATTTGCATTTTGAAAAATATCCCGTTTGTGAATTGGCTGAATTGAAAGTGCATTGGGCCCAGCCCTGAAATAAAACATGATTAAGCTAATGTCAAATGGTTGAACAAAAATCGTTAAGTGTTCAGTTTGTACAATTTAGGGTAAAAAGAAGACTTCAAAACTTCTATCCAGTAGAGCAGTAAATGATAATACAAAAGCAATCAGAACTCAGAAATCAACTCTGCAGGAAACAGAAACAATGATACATATCACACTTTCTTTTTGAACGTATACATTTTAGTGAAAATCCTACACAACATTTTTCAAGTTGTCACTTCATGGTATTGTAAAAAAAAAAAAAGGAAAAAAAAAAAAGAAAAGAAAAAAGCCTAATACTCCCCATGTAAACTTTCTGTTTTTGTTTCATTGTCAGGCTTGTTTCTAAGACACTACTTTATCTAATAAGCAAACTCATACTGACAAACAGGTTATTTTCTGTCTCTATTCTGTTATGTGACTCTACTGCATTTAACCAGTATAAATGGGTACAAAGTGGCTATTAAATACTCAAATACATAATAATGTTCTGACTCAGTTCAATGAAATGACCAGAAAAATAACATGAAGACGATGCTGCTGATGTATGGAGTAGAAAACAGAAGCATTCACAGAGTTTGGCCAGGCTGTAACCTTTTAAGTTTCTTGTTCTTGTACAAAAGTACTGGCTGCAAATATTCAAACATCATCATGATGGGACGCCCAACACTGTTAAGCAGGAAAGTGGGGCCACTGAAAACTTTTAACTTGCAGTTATTCAAAAGCTGTGGTTGCAGCTTGCGAGGGGGAAGGGAGACATCTACAGTGCACATGGAGTACTGCAGCTGAAACAGCATGAGGCATCGAGTCCATGCGAGGGGGGTTGTGTTGAGAGGCTTAACATTTAAATGGAGCCCGAAACATACAAGGGCCCGCTGGCACTCAAAAAAGCTGTACAATAAGCATAAAGGAGTAAAAGGAGTAACATCTCCTCCTCTGCTGCACCCCTAGCAGCTCCTTCTGTTTCCCTTTTGTTTAACAACACTGTACAAGGAGCTGATTTCTCTGGTGCCATTTGTAGGGATGCAAAATGGATGCTACAGAACGGCCACCACAGAGGGGAGAAGGGACCAAGCGAAAGCAAAAAATCAAACACGAGGGAAGTGAAAAGATGTTCCTCCTCCTCTTCCTCCTCTTCACCTCCTCATCTCTCCTTTGTTTAAGAGGACTCGATGAACTCCAGCGCCAGGTCGTAGCAGAACCGATACTGCTCCTGTAAATAAAGACAGACAGACTGGACTTCATATTTGCACGGCCACGATGTTTGGCTCAAGCTTGTTTCACGTTCAAAAATATCAAGACGGATATCGTCATAACACCAGAGCCGGTGCAGTATAATGGTGCTATGAACAGGAACAAGCTTCCTTCTTTAATTAAGAGTCAAATGCTTTTAAAACAAAAGGCTAAACAGTGGCTACCGTTTAGTATCCACTATCAGAATGCGGAGATCTTAATATACTTTGTTGTCTTTTCTGATATGATTTTTCTTTTGGTGTCTTCGATACTTTTCACCTTGTCAACAACTGAAACAAATTCAGGACAAACTCCATCTCTATCTCTGACAAAGTCTGATATTTAAATGTGTTAAATAAATCTCTAACCCTCTCTCCCTCTCTCTGTCTGTCCTTCTGTCTCACTCACCGGAGTGTCCACCATGTTGGGTTTGCTGTTCCTCAAGGTCTTCACGGCATGGAAGACATCAACCACGCTCTGTCTCTTGGCCATCTCACACACGATGCTGCTGGCACAGAATACTCCACTACGCCCACCTCCGTTTCTACAAAACAAACAGAAATTAATACAGAGATATGTGACAAAATGCACAATCTAATATTGCATTTGTAGTTTTGCCACCTCTCACACACAGTGTTGACGGCACTGATGCTGGCACACAGAAAAACAAACCATCCAGCTTGACAGTGAATTTTGTTCATCATCAGACAAAAAGACCTTCTGGTGAGGGAGAAGTGTCCCTGAGCGAGTCTCATGTGTCATTAGCACTTTTTACAATCACAAAGATAACTGCCAAGATAACTGGTAACATTTCTCAAGTCAATACAAGTATTTATCACACCAGTGCTGGATAGTCCTGTTAGATTGTTTGGCAAATTTGGCAACATTTTTGATTCTGTTAATCAACAAATTTATTTATTTATTTATTTTTCACAGAGTAAACAGACAGCTCTTTTGTTCCTAACATAGATGGTAATTGCTGGGAAAAAGAAGAGGGAGAGAACAAAGTGTAGTAGTGTATTTGTATGTTTGCTGTGTACTCACAGGCAGTGCACTATGGTTCTTCCTTCTCCCTCCTCTCCCTCGCGTTGCCACTGGTCCACCTGTAGGATCAATTTCAGGAAGGAGCGCTTGGAGGCGGGGACTTCTCTGTGCCCCGCCCATCCCAGGTACTGGAACTGACGGACCATCAGGTAGCCTTCCTGAGGCTGAAACATCGAGCAACAAACACATTCAGAGGAAGGGATTCATTGTAACTGCAGCCTTGTCTTCAGCTCAAACCAAACCAAACCTCAAGAATTCAGGTCCAAACTAACAATTTTACATCCTTACATTTTGTATCATATTCTTGTAGTAATATTTACAATAATAACTTCTGAGGATTTGCTTGTCTTTAATGTGAGCAGAGTGTGAAGCTCTTCTATAGGTTCTACTGTTTTAACCTCATGGCAGCAGGAAAAATAGAAACTGTGTAACTTTACAGAAACCACAACATAACAACACAATGTAAGCGGACGAACCCTGGTGAGGTTGCAGACTCTGAAGAGTCTACTGATAACGTCACAGTCCATCGAGCAGGACATACACTCCACCTGGACTGGGCCGTAGCGCAGCATGCCTTCCTCTGGCCAGTACTGAGGACAACCCTGAGAAGAAACAGTTACAGCGTTTAGACATGAAGATATGAAAAGAAAAACTGAAACGTCACAGTTTTCCACCCTGGTCTCTTCTCTACTCATATGATGACTTTGGTGTGAAGTTGATGAACATTATGTCCTTCAGTATTACAGTGTGTCTTCACTTGAGTTTAATTCAACTTTTATTCTATAAGGCTGACCACAAAAATCATTCCAGTGTGTTTTTTTTTACTGCTTTGCCACAGTGTAAAACATTAAAATATGCAATAAATCATATGTTCTGGTTATATTTAGGGATGATAAATATATTTCAGGAGCTCTATTATTTTGCCCCTCTCCTCTCTATTATTCTGAGTTATTACTGTTGGATATATCAGGCCTTGTTCCCTCCATTCATTGCTGCAGTGTAGGTGTATGCTTGTTACTTGTGTTTGTTTATAAGGGAATATATTGTAGATGTTTGTGGGTGAAAGCTCCAAAATATCAGCTTCTCAGAATGTAAGAGAAAACCAGCAACAGATCTTTGACATTATGAAATTATGAAGTTATGGAATTAAGACATTAGCAAAGTGAATTACCTGTGCCAGGTCAATCTCATTCAGCATCACCAGACTGGTGCATCCATAGTCGTAAACTAGACGCCAAAAGTCTTTGACGGTGTTGGGCAAAGGATGCTGGGTGACGATGAATGCGGCAGGCTGTCTGTAGCTCTGCAGGGAACAGACAGCAAAACTGATATCAGGTCTTTCATTCACATAGAGGCGTCATTTTATCCAGAAAATACCTTTTTTTTTTTAAATCCATCAGTATGAAGCAGGAAGTTTTGCTTTTTATTAAAAATCCTTCACCTAAATATCTTCATCCTTATCTTTATTACACCTCTCTTTCTCTCTCTCATACATACACACACGGCGAAACACAAACAGCCGAGCAGATTGAGACAACTTGTGGAACATGACACATCGAGCACACCGTTTGGTCACATGATCATGCAGTGGGCTTATAAAATGTGAGGGTGAGGAGCATGCATTACATAGACACATACGCCGTACATACAGTACATCTACATCTACATCTACATCTACATCTACATCTACATCGAATAAGGTGAGTTACCTTCATGTTCAGTCAATTCAGGAAGTCAAATGTCTAATGAGAGAATTCTTTCCTTTGACGTAATGAACTGACTGAAGTGAAAGTGAACTGAATGAAAATGTGCAGCCAAATATGTGACATGGGTGTGAATGACTCTGGTGACTGAGGCAGTGTAAACATGAAGGGAGTCTAATGTGAGGGTCGGGTTCAGGTTTAGGGTTCAAGGTGTACGATAAATGGTTTGCTAAACATGAACCTGGTGGCAGAACGACACTGAAGCCATGAAACAAATCCAGTACTGGAGATTTGACATAAAAATCCCATTACCTGGAACTCTTCTGACAGCTTGGTTAGAGAGAGGCCAAAGGTAAGTTTAACTTAGCTAAACTTTAAAGGTGAATTTAAAAAATTGGACTGAAGTTCTACGGCATTTACAATATTTTTGTCCTCCAACAGCTTTGTTGGAGAGAAGCCAGGTTTCTTTCCACACCATGCATATATTACATTTTGTGTTTCAAACATCATTATGAACTTACATACCCACAACCCACCCTTACTTTTGCTTCGTTTCCTCCCTCTCCAATGTTTTTTTTTTTTTTAAAATAAAGACAGAACGGCTAATAAACATTAACTTCTAATTATGTCTGACAATAACCAGATATTGCTATCTTACCTTAAATTTCTACCTGCTCAATGAGTTTGTTTTTCAGGTCATGGCACATAGGCAACACATTGAGACAGTGTTAATTGTTGCCAATGTAAGCAATGTTTGGGTAGCGGCCAGAGAAGCTAATGGTCTTTTCAGAACCTGGATTTGTCTCTAGCCTTCTGCTGCTAAAACCACAAACACAGCATCACACAAACAGGGAGGGGAGTCTGTGTGCGTGCGTGTGTGTGTGTGTCCGTATGAGTGTTGTAGGTATAAACATTTATGCAAAATTGTACATGTGTTTTTCTTCATCATCAGTTGTACAACCTCTAAAGAGTCTGTATCATTTTCAACAAATTTGTGACTGCAGTTTGGGACAACGGACATTATACACTTATTTATTCATTTACTTTTTCACAAAGCTCCAACTGTGTTTAAAGGAACACATCTGCTGGTGTAAAAGGCGATTTCCACATGTACTCATCAAAAAGAACACAGGGCGAAATGTCCCAAACTACTCTTGCATGATGTGTTGAAAATAACACAACCTTATTTTATGTGTGAATGAGCATGTTATAGACTTACATCCATCAGAGCAGCATTGATGTAGTTGCTGCTTTCTCCATCTATCGTAATGAGGAAGGGTAGACATCTATCAGGAGGAAGGCCATCCATAAAGCGGTTCTTATCCTGGTTCCTAGGCAACAATGCAATGCTGCAGTCTTCAGGCTGGGGCTGCGGGGTCACCGAGTTTAAAGTCTGAACAAAGAGAGGGACGTATAATGACTTAATAAAGAGGCAGAGATTTTATGTTCCTGAAAAAATGCTAAAACATGCACATGCAAGTTGGGATTCTAAGGTGGGTCCCAAAAGGATGAGCATATATCCTAAAAGCATGCTAGAGAAATCAGTGTTCATAAAAATTCTGTGTTTTAAGATTACACTGCTGAAGAGTTTTCAATTTGCTTTTGACTGTTGCTTGTGGGTTGTATCCAGAGGATAAAGTCAGAGTTAATGTTTGAGAATTTGAGAAAGTCCAGGACTGGATTGAGAAGCTGATCCTTTCACCAAAATGTGGCTAAATATACACACTGCCATCCAGAAGCTCAAACCCCTGTCAGAAATAGTGGCTTTAGCCATATGTTGTTGAAGCTAGAATAATTTACAGAACATACAGAGCATATACATGAACAGCAGAGAGGTGGATTATGCTGCAGGAGTGGCTCAAGACGTTTCTATTGACATTTTGATATTTGTTTTGTACTGTGAAAATTCAGCTTCTAAATCCATTGTAACTGAAATGAAGCTCAGTTGTTGTTCTTTTAACACTGACTTTTTACAGGCATGTTTCAAACCTACATCAGGTTCATTGTCTGATACCCACAATATAGATTAGTGTCACTTCAAGGGCTGAAGATAGAGATTATTAGATTAGTTTTTACCTGGAACTCGTCCTTTATATGTGACGAGTTGGTCTGGGAGTCGATGCGGATCAGCTCATAAAAAGCAGCTTTGAACTCGCACACTGGTATGGCGGTTTCTCCACATAGACAAGCCTCTAGAATGGCATCATGGATGAATATGTACTGCTCCTGAAGACATATAATTCAAGACATATTATCATATCCACAGAAATATTTCACTCCTAGATAAAGATACTGGTAAACAATAAAGCCCACACAATCTGTCACACGGAAAACACAAAAAGCTGTGATACCAGATGAAAGTGAGCATGCACACACTGTGAGTGAGTGATGGCTGATGGGAGATGGACTTATGAATGAGATGAGATGACTGTGAAGGTTTGGGCTACTTCACTTCTAAGTTGGTCCGTACAGGAAACTGTATTTTCGGGCCTTTCAGGCAAATGACTGGAGCTTTGATTGAGTGAAGACAGAGTAAACTATGCTTGATGTATTAAACTGTGTCTGATCTGTTACAGTGCTGCAGAATAAGTAGTATAAATAGATAGTATTAATAATTACTACAGTATGTGAAAATTATAACGATTTCAACATTGACAAAAAAGTCAATGAACGGATAAAAGGAGCTTGTGATCCAAATGAGATCAAACTAATTTTTTGTGCCTTGATGTCTCCATAGAAACAACTTATATAAAATATATATTGTTAGCAATATCATGATAAATAAAAAAAGCAGAGGAGCAGAAGACTCATTAGAAAAAAGACAAAAGTCTTGTTGCATGTTTAGCTTCTGCTTGAATGTGTTAATACTGCATGTTTTATTCTAAAATTACAGACAACTAACAAACAATCAGAAAACAACTATTGTTACTTCAATGTAGGTATGCATGTGTTTGTATCTGTATCCGTATGTGCTTGGACTCTTCTTAACTCAGTGAATGTTTATACAGAACCTTGTCAGCTCTGCTAAAAGAGTGTGGGATGGAGGCGCTTCATTCAAGTCACGGTGTAATTCTTCATCCTACCACTGGATGGTGCCAAAGTAAGATATTTTCAAATCCTTGAAAAAAAGTGGTTTGTCACTTTCGGTCAGGTCACAATAATATTCTTACCATGAATGTATACTAAATTAAATTGTATGTTTGCATAGTTTCTGTAGTGGGATGACACGTTTATGAATAGGTGGAAGATACATGGCTCAGTGCAGTCGCTTCAGCCTGCACCAGTCTTACAGTGAAGGTCCATTCAGTATATTCTAAGACGTGGATGCAGATGGAGGATGGGTAATGCAGTCACCTCAGTCTGTACCATGTTGATCCTCCTGGAGCGAAGAGCCTTCACACAGTTGTAGATGTCAACCACTCCTTCTCTCTCCGCCATGTCCAACATGATGTCAATGACTATGAAACAGCCTGTACGCCCTGCTCCAGCACTGCAGACACAGAGTATATGTATGACTATGTATGTGTATATATTTCTGATCTAGAGGTAATATTAATCATATATGGTAGAATACATATACGTCTGCATGTACTATGTTTATATTTGCTATACCTGCAGTGGACCACAATTGGCCCAGCAGAGGGTGGATTGGAGATTTTCACTCTGCGGATGAAGGAAAGAAGTCCTGTGGCGTGATATGGAACTCCGTGATCAGGCCAGCCTGTGAAGTGGAACTGCTTGACCTCCCGCACCTCGTTGAAACCACGCTGAATGAGGACAAAAAACATCTTTGGGTTACATTCCATGAGTTTTTTTCAAGTTTTCAAGATTTTATTTAGTCCACTCAGTGAATTTAACATCTGTGCATCTCACTGCAACCAAGTTTTATTCACTACTTAATCACCAACAAGAATGAACAAATATAACGAAAGAATTTTGTAGTACTGTAAATGACATTAAACACACAATAAATACAAAATGTTCAAGATTATATTTCACAGAGACGTTGTGCAAAATGTAAACTGAAAAAAAGTATCACTCACCCTCTCCAGTGTAAATGTGCGAACCACATATTCAGCAAGAGGTTCAACCTCCACAAAAGTCACCTTGAAGTCTCCGTACACCTCTGCATCATCTGGCCAATACTTATAGCACTTGACCTGTTAAAATTTAAGATTAGTATTTAATATATAATAAAAACATGCCTACATTCCTGGATCAAGTGGCAGATATAGCATTTTACCTAACAGAAAAAATAAAATATATAATGCCCTAGACAACACTGACTTCATCAATAAATCAGCAGGGCAGCAGAGGTGTGCCACTAGTTTCTCTGCACCTGTCAGTTCATCTAATTTCTTGCATTAACACAATTGACATCCACACTATCAAACAATAAAATGCTGGAAGAATATCTTGTTGACATGTATGCTACAGCTACTTCAGCATGTTGCATAAATCTTCTTTTCTGACATTTTTTAAAGTCTGGTTATCCATCTGGTACAAAATGTCAAAGGATAAGAAAATAAAACAATGAGTGCCGGGAGAGCGTCTTGCCCACTCAAAAACAGCAACTTACCCTTCCAACCTCCACCAGATTGGTTACCATGACGATGCAAGCTGACTGTTCCTGCCACACCATCCTCCAGAAGTCATAGACTGTCTCATGAACAGGACCTGCACACGGACACACAAAGACATATATTCAGTACTTTGAATGATTCCTAAGTGTCAAGAAAATAGTGTTATTATTTGTAACACCCTGTATAACAGCAGCTGTGTAGGATTTATTCTAGCATGTGTTTGGTACGGTGTTGTAGCGTTTTACCTTGGGTAGCAATGTAGTGACTTGGTCTCTGGTAGCCCTGAAAGCAAAACACCATAAAACAACAACTCAATATGCATCGAAAGTGTATGTTTCATGTTAAAAATAGAGACTCTCATCCCACTTGGAAACATCTGCAGTGCAACATTATAACTGTCAAAACTAATCTTGCTCAGACGAAGGAGCATCTCTAAGATTTTTACAGTTAAGCTAAGAGAGATATTTGTACATAATTTGAATATATTGAATATAATTGTCTATTTTTGGTGACATGCTGAGACACACTGCATTTTGTTTTATTCTTTACAGAGCTAGGAAAGTTGATCATCTCATCACTGTCATGCGATTTGATAGAACCTTTGCATTTAACACTAACACTCCACATTTCTAAATGATCCAAATGAAGCTGCAAAGTTATTCCAAAAGTACGGCTCTGCCTTAATCTACAGATGACTCTGCACTGATACCTGTGACCTTTATAACAACGGTCTGTAAAGAGCTATGACAACCACTGAATGGGATTTCCTGATGGCAATAAGACAAACATAGGTACTACACATAAGCAAATTTACAGCTCACAGTGAGATGTACGAAGGACTGGTGGGAGGGCAAGATGGAGTGAAAAATCTCATGCAGCAGAGGCCCCAGCAACTCAAAATGTACATACACTGTGACGCAATGCATGTAAGGACGAGTGCATGAAGGATGTGTAGGTGAATAGGTGTAAAAGTTGAGAGGCGTGAATGAAAGAATCCACAGTGATACTTACATCCCTGTACAGCCAAATCTATAGCCCAAGCCACAGGCAGAAAGAACAAGTGGAAGAAGGAAAGAAAGAAAGAAAGAAAGAAAGGAAGAAAGAAAGAAAGAAAAAAAGAAAGAAAGAAAGAAAGAAAGAAAGAAAGAAAGAAAGAAAGCACAACAATGTCAGTGAGTGTCAATCAGAAAAAGAACAGGACATGCAGAAACAAAAATGATTTGAAATGTAGAATTTGATTGAAAAGAAGGGACACCTACTGATGTTGGCTGACCGCCTCTCAGCCAAAGCACACTGAGGTATGTAACTCATTTAACTAAACAATACAGTTATATTGTTGCTGATACTCCAGCTTTCTTTGTTAAGGGTCACTACAATTTATGTTCAGTACAGTCCAAATTATGTGGCAACTATTTAACTACAGTAATACCGACAGATATATGCTGGATACACCAGGGAGTGTCCACTCTATTCTTTCTAATTCTATCTTAATGTGAGCAGTAGCATGCATGTAATAGTTAATGATAATATAGAAGAACATGTTACAAGCACATTAGCATAAAAAAAAGCACAATGTGAAAGACTAACATGCAGATGATTGTTGTAAAGGTGACAGCAGAGTGGAGAGTGGAGATGGCGAAAGATGAATGATGGATAGATGGATATTTAGATGGACTTATGGAGAGATCGGTTTGAACAGACAAACAATAAATAAAAGAGAGAGATGGATAATGAATGGTATGTAGATGAAATGGAGGAATGGATGGATAGTCCAGTTAAAAGATGGGTGCACTGAAGGCTACAGTAAATGCAGCAACTAGAAGGAAATACACTGGTTTGCCGAGAGTTAGATGAGAAGATTCATACCCCTCTCATGTCTGTTAAATATGAAGCTGTTTGGCTTATCTTAACACAAAGACTGGAAACATGGGACACAGCTCGTCTGACTTTAAAAAGAAATCCACCTACCAGCATCTAAGAAGCCCACTATTAACATGATGTATCTTGTTTATTTAATCTGTACTGCTCATGCTGGAATTTCTTGGCCTGGCACAGTGACTTTCAGGAGTTACACTTTGGTTATTTTCCAGATTAGACAAATAAGATATAACCCGTGAATCGGTGAGCTTTAGAGGTGCTTTGTTAACTTTGGATGGAGCGAGGCTTGCTGTCTCCCCTGCTGCTAGCCTCTGGCTGTAGTATCCAGGAAACTGTCTCTCTAAAAGAGAGTCTGAACATTACACCTCATCTTTGTGTAGCTCTTAGCGACATGGGGTTGTCATTTAAAAAAAAAAAAAAAAGTCTTTAAAACTGAGTAACTACTACTGACTAATCCAAAAGATGATTATATATCTACTGTCGTATTTAGTTTAACTGATGAATGAATGGACAGGACTGACACCTGAGAAAGACACGTGCTGTATGTATGATGTGTTTTCGGGGGGTGGCTGGATGTGTAAAATGGCTTGATGGATGACTAGTAGACGCAATAAAGGTATAGAGGCCTGACATACGAGCGAGGGAGTGTGGTTTCGTTGGTTTCGTTGGGAGCCAATAGTAGCATTCGATGCGTTTCCACTTACATCGATGTAGTTGGCGTTGATGTAGTCGGAGGAGGGGTCATCTTCTATGGGCTGAAGAATAACCCTTGAGTGGTCATCTAGAGAAATACACAACAGTGTGGGAGAGAGGAAGAGCAACAGAACACCAGAGAGAGAGAGAGAGACAGTAACATAGAGAGAAAGTCAAAGAGAAAAGGTTTGTTAGAGAGCAGCAAATGCTTTTCTTTCTTTTCTTTTCTCTGTGCACTTATTGCCGGTTTAAAGGGGGCTGGATTTAGTTGGAAAAAGATGATGTCACATGTTTCCACGGACCAATCAGGTTTGAGCAATATTTGAATCAAATTAAATGACAGTAGTGGGGTTGTTTGCTTTGATTGCCACCACTGCGAAACAAATCTGATCTACTGAGATGCTGAGTGTACAACTACTAGTAAATAATATCTAATAATGTTTTTTAATATCTAACCTTTATTTTGGCTTATTTACTTATTGGAAATACTTATATTTTTGCCTCTTCAGGGGCCGTAAGAGAACAGACGTACAGCATTTCTCTCTCTATAGGCATCTAAAGCTGTAAAGAGTCTTTAAATTGATGGTCCTGCTGTCCTATACTGCGTTCTGTCGACACATAAATAAAATTATCCAACAACATGGTCATGGTCAAAAATTTTCAGGCAATAACTAAAACTCTGTCGTCTGTGACATTGAACTAAGATAATTTGAGTGATGCCCAAATTTGAGTCTCTTCAAAGTCTCAGGAAACAGCAGCACACAGGGGAGCACTTCAGATCTTCAGAGTAGGGACTAATGGCTGTTCCAAGGTAAAGGCAGGAAACTAAAGGTGACTGTGCTTTTGCAGTTATTGCCCATTGACTGCAGAACAGCCTCTAACAAGGTCTCACAGAGGCCAAATCAGTACACGTCTCTAAAAAGCATCTTAACATCATCTCATACCTTTATGATAATACTAATAATAACTATACTTGTTTCTGTTCATCTTTTTTTTAACCTCCCTTTTTCCTTTTCTCTTCTTCCTGTGAAGCACTTTGTAACGTCTGTTTTGAAGAGTGATACATAAATAAAACTTGCTTGCTTACATGCTATTATGTTCCCATAGCGGTTCTTGGTGCGGTTCTGCTCCTTCTTGGCCACGTCCCAGGAGGCCGACTGGCCCTCAAAGAAGCTCTGTATCACCAACAACACACGGGAAAATGGTAAAGAAAATTACACGTCATGGATCCTCAAATAACACTCCTGCAAGATAATTCTCGGGGGAAAAGAAGGGTTTGAATGATAGTTTTTCTCTGGTACTTTTTTTTTTTCCATTGGTACATGAATGTTTAGATAATGCTTATTAGATACTTAAACAAGGGGGGGGCATTAAAAAGGGTTTGAGCACTTTCACTGTTTAGTCAATAAGGCAGAAAATACCCTCAAATTAAGAGGCAATAACCGTAATGGTCATTTTTATCATTTTAATGTTAAGGCAAGCATCACAGATTTACACAACAATAATCTTTGCTGAAAAGCCACATTTCAGATATCTTAATGGTTTGCATTGTCAGACTGGTAATAAAAGTACTGTTAATAATAATCTTACTTCGTACTCCTCCTTAAAGCCGTAGCTGTCAGATGTTTTCATTAGGTTGATGTGCTGCAGGAGATCGGCCACTCGGATGGCAGGGTGGAGCTGTCCTGTCTGATAAGGAGATTCAGTTCCCTCACAGTGATACCGAGGAACATCCAGAAGCCTGCTGTTCTCCGCTGCTGAGCCACTGTGGTTCTCATCTAGAGGAGGGGAGGGAATGAGTTCAGCTTAACTGTTAATTTACCAAAACTTTTAATTATTTGCTTGATTGTTTATTCATTTACCAAAATTGTTCTTTTCAGGTCTGAGCAATAAATCGTACAGTCAGAGGCTTTCTAAGGCTGTACGCGAAAGCCTTTTTTGTCTCCCCAAAATCAGTAAAAGCTTCTGCCTCTGATCTATTATCAAAAGGAAATACTGCATTTTCCCAAAAACCAAACAACCATTTGTCAGTTTGTTTTCTCGGTTCATACTCACCTGTGATAGGAACTACGTGTCAAAGCAGCAGAAAAACAAAAGAGCAAAAAAGTTTAGTCAAACTGCAGGGATAGAGGACTTGTTAGTCACACTCTAAACATGGACAAAGGTTTAGTTTGACCATGTTAATCCAGCTACAAAGAGCACAAAGGTTTACATACAATGGATGAGTAAAAAAATTTCAAGAAACAATGGAGCCAAAAAATGACCAAAAAAATGTAATAATAAACATCTCAAATATGTCAGTAACAACATAACAAACACTAAACAGCAGGACTCACCAACTTAAAATGAGCCCTAAAGTCTACAGAACGGCCCTCTACTGGTATCATCCACCGGTATTTACAACAAGCTTTCTTCACCTTCCACACCCATTTTAATTGTAAAAGAAATTGGTATGATTCAATATTTAAAAACATTACCCATGTTAACAAACTAACATCCAAGCAAACACCTGTCAGTCAATTTGAGAATGAAACAATCAATTCAAACCACAGATAAGAAAGTGCATAGTGCAGAAAGGAATAGAATTAATTATGAATAAAGCGTTTGGATATAATTAACTTTGCATTTCAGAAATAAGAAAATACAAAAAAGTATTTCAGTTAGAGGTAATTAAAGGTTCACTTTGTCATGGAATTTCCAGGTGAACATTTCTGTGCTGCGGGAGATAATGTGAGTTGGCAGTGTTAATGTACAGACTGACGGGTTGTATAATGGAGTAGCTTGGGGTTGCAGCACAACCGACTGATTTCATCTTCACCACTGTTTATTAACTGACACTGTTTATTTCATCCGACCGATGCTTTTCTCTGCTCCGAGGACACGTTCGCTCATTAATGATTGTTAAAGGTTTGTTAAGCCCTCGTCAGGCCAATTAACGGTAAACTTGACCCGACACTGCCTCTTAATTCGTTACTTCTCGCTACTTCTCCCCACTCTGTGATGTGATTGGCTGGGACAGATTGTAACTGCAGCCTTCACTCCAAATTAAAGGCTGTGAAACAGTTCATTAACACGGTTTGGTTGCGTTGTGGATTGTAGAGGCCTTAAGGACATGTTCGAACTCCACATCATGCTGAAGAGCCAACACTAGACTGAACTAAAGATAAACACATTGCAGTGCAGCACTGGAGCTGGAGAAACATCCCAACTTGGCAAAAACTACATCTTTCACGACTCAGACACTCAGACTGGGGCATCAGCAACAAAACAAGCCTAGGGAATAACACAGATGGTCGATACTCAAGCAGACTTCTAGATCCAGAGCACAGACAAAACTTCTGCCAAAGACACGGAGCTGTAGGCACTAAGTTGTTCACTGTCACTTGATGTCACAGATTTTTATCTGCACTCATTTTCATGCGGCAATGTGACAAATTGTCTTCCTCCTTTAAAGCTCCAGTTTCTGTCATTTTTGGGACAGGAGATGGCATGTCTTAAAACAACTCAAAACTCTGGAAATAATGAGGTCTCTAAGGGAGAATGATGGTAATTACTGTGAATATCAATAACACTCAGTAGGAAACAGAATCCATAGCTGGGATTGGGAATGATTGTACCTAGGGAAAACACCGGATGACAGATGAAGTGCTTGGCTGTTAGTTGTTAGTACTGGGCATGTTTTACACAGAAAATTGGCAGTAGGAGGTAAACAAAGATAAAAGATGAAAACAGAGTTTAGCTCTCCTTATATATTCTAATCCATTACATACACACATTGCCTTTAAACCAAATCTTAAATTCCATTTTGTATTTACACTGTATTTCTCTTCTATTTTGTTCTCTTAAATTCACTATTTATGGTAATACTACAGTTTAGCACTTCTAACTGTAGGTAAAGGGGGAACATCATGGTACAGATACTTCACACAAGCCAAACTATCCACCGCACAAACATTAATGTCACAGGTCAAAGCACATGATGACGCAGAGGGACATACAGGACAGGGCTACAAGCACAGGGGCTTCATGACGATGATGGGTGATCACTACAGGGCATTTATTGGTAATGGATGTGATATATCCAACCATGCTAGAGGTCTCACCTAACACAGCGGTGGGAACCAGAGGATCGTTGGGCACTGTAGAAGGAAAGATGGTCAGGAAACGCTCTCATTTAAAGCATTACTTAAACATAGACGAGGACCCGAAAGTGATTTATTTAAATGCTTCCCACAGAACAAAGGGAGCGGCCTCTGATACACTGGACTGATCATCCATCGTGGCATCTTTTTTTTTTTGCTAAGTGTGGTCAGATAAAGTCATTAATTCTTTAACTTGAGACCGAAATCATTCAAAACCATTTCCTTGATTGATTCTTGAGTTGCTATTCCTAGAGCTGAGATTATTGGTCAATTAACTGATTAAGATGATCAACAGGCTAATTAATCAGCAGCTGTTCTGATCAGCAACTATCTTGATAAATAATTTATCAATTTAGTAATTATCCAGGCAAAAGTACCAAACATAACCTAGTTCTAGCTTTTCCAATGTGAGGATTTGTTGCTTTTCTCTGTTTCATATCATATGAGGCCTGTAATCATAGCTTTTGTGTGGAAAACACTTTGGAGCCGAAGCCACAAGTCTGAACCAATTCTGTGTCAACAGCTGCTGCAGTGATATGCGGATCCTAAAATGCTTTACACAGACAGAATCAGAAGACTTAGTCAGTGTTGTGTGAAGACTGAGTCTGGTACAGAACAAAATGCATTTAAGTAGTGCTACCAAGGCCAGTATCTACCAAGTATCTCACAGGTGGGAGGGGGTACTTTAAAAGGTTAAAAACTATAATAATAGTAGTCTTCCTTAAGAACCTACATCTGTTGTTGTAGTTGTGTGAGTCCATAAACGTCACAGCCATTGGGTCCTCTCCATGCAGAGTGCTCTGGTCAGCATAGCTGCGGTCCATGGCATTCACCATGTGTGTCATCTCCTGCCGTGTCGTTCCGATGGCGTCTTTACGTTTTTTAGCCAGTTTCCTGTCAGGGGCAGAGACAGACACAGTCAGGGATCTTACAAACAAATACAAAGACATCAGCTAGCCTGCAGACCGCAGCTCCACTTTACTTTGTGTTGCACGGAATAAATGTTCAAATCTTCAGGTGTAGAATGACTTTAGGTATCTTTTTTGGCAACAATAGCTTGGCTGGGGGCTGCAGGCCTCTGATTCAAGTTGCAGAGTTTAGAACCGACAAGAAAACAGGAGAAAAGAAGAAACCCCAGGAGAAGAGAAAAAGAGAGGAAGTACAGAGGAGAGAACAAGCAAGGAAGGTAGAGGAGAGGCTTGTTTGTAAATGGCAGCATTAAACAGGCTTGGCTTTGGGGAACAAAGGGAAAATAGCATCTAATTCAGACCAGGGAAATGACCTATGACCTACAGAGAAGTAGCAAAGGGAAAACCTGTTATCAAACTTGGTACCATAGATGAGCTGTCAGATGAAAGCCACTAAGTTTTATTGTAAACCCCATTTTTTGTTGTCTGAAAATCTTGATTTTTGTAATTTCATGAGCTTTCTGCATTATCAGAATCAAAGCTTTCAATAAGGTAAATAAAAACATAAAGAAAGAAAAACAAAAGGGAAAAGAAAATCACCAAAATATGAAATATTTGGTTTTCATCCGACAGCACAGACGGGAAAAATCCCATCAAAACAACATCAGAGGAATGACTTGTGCTCTATAGTAGCCCAGGGGAAACCATTTACGAACCAAAGTACCATCATATGAGTGGTAGGACTTGAGGTCACGTCATAAAATGTAAACATCAAGGTATCATTTTCAGGTTTAACTCAGTGTGTGCAATTCATAAAATCCCAGGAAAAATATCTGTGGAGGACTTAATATTTCGAGCATGACAGAGCATGCAGGAACATTATGTACCCAGAGCCATATATATACATCAGTAAAGACAACATCTTCACTGGTGGACAAACAATCTTTGTTTTTTTTGTGCTCAAGAAAAGTTAGTTCCTCTCTTGTATAGCAAATTTGAGTCCAAACATAAATCTAATATTCTCTGTAGCTGGGACACAACATGACAGCAGCTGATGAACACAGAGGATTGATAAAGAAATCCATTTTTGATCGTTGCCAAACTGATACAATGTACGGCTCTGACTTCTTCCCAGACAGAATGCATGCTGTGGTTTTATTTTATTTTATTTTATTTTGTATATTTTACCTCTTGACCCCAAAATACACCAACTCCACCTCTAAGACCGCACACACACACACACACACATGAGATACACACACTCACACACTCAGTAGGAGCACAGATTTAACCGCTGACCAAGTGTAGCTGTTTGTGTGGGTGTTTGTGTGTGTATTATTGGTTGTCTAACAGAAAACATGAAAACAGGAGAGAGGATGCTTGAATTATAAACCACCATATGCTGCGCACTGTACATACAGTACAAAAGGGAGACAAAGAAACAGAGATAAAGAGATGGGTGTGACCAGAACGAGACTGGATCTCTATTTGAGTTTTTAATATATTTTTTAGGGCCTGAATTGTAAATTAAATTGTAGATTGTGTAAACCGCGTACTCTGGGGGTGTGACGATTCTTCAAACAAACTCAACTAGCCTAACTTGTACTGCAGGTGTACTCACTCGGTCATGATTGGACCGAATCAGTCACATGATACATGCAGTTGGAAGACAATAAAAGAGATAATATATTTACAAAATATACATACAGCTTGCCCTATTTTTAAACTGAATAATAATTTTGTGATTTACTTATACAGTGGGCTCCAAAGGTCTCAGACTTTTGGACCCCACTATATATTACATTAAGCAGTTAAAACTAACTGAAATATTTAAGTACGGATTAAATGTTAATGCATCGATAATAATGTACCATTCTGCATGATGAGTACTTTTACTCACACATTGTACACTTTGCTGGTAATACTTCTGTACTACTACACTTGTTACTGCTGAATTGGAAGCGCACTAAATATTTAACATTTATACTTTTAAAGGTAGTGCAAGTTTAGGGATCTACTTTGATCACAGTCGGTGAGAGGTGATAGGAGGCAAAATAGAAAAGGAAATACCCAACTTAAAAGAAAAACCATCATGAGAACTACTGACACAAAACCAGAGGCCACGTGTCCCGAAAAGGAAGTCGACTGGTTCAGACCCACTGACTGAAGAGACACACTGAGCATGTGTAGCAGAGTAACCATGATACCTGTGACTTGATGGGCGGATGGATGATCACATGACTACATGCACACAAAGAGCTACAAGTCACAAGTGCAGCATTCTTTTTTCAAATAACACGCTTAGGCCTGTGTCGTCCCACTCTGGCCCGCTTTGTTCTGGTTTATGGCCAACTTTGGCCTTTATGAGCCTGCTTCAGAGCAACTTTGGAGCATGTAGAGGACACCGGGGCTGAGGTCAATTCACTGTCAGTTCAGTCCCTTTGATAGGAGCTGACGCTTAATTTGCTAAAGATTCAGCATTTGTTTATTTCCTGTTATTTTTAGACAATAAACCATCAACATTCTCCTGAACAAAACAAAACATTTTTAATATTTGGAATTTTAAATGAATAAATATGTTGGAAATAAGGAAAATCCTGAACTGACTGACATGAAAGTGAATTGACCCCCACCCTGGCAAGGCATCAATGAGGATGGCTTTGGCTGGTTGGTCAGAGCTGAAAATGTGTTTTGTCTTGAAAAAAGTATACTGCATCTTTAAAAATAACAACAACTAGCCACTAATAATTCGCCCAATAAGATAACAGCAGCTGGGTGAGCTGATTGTTGATTGGTTGTTTACTTACAGGTAATAAGAGTATGAATAGTAGGTCCTCCTGGGGGTTGTGAGCCAATCAGAAAGCAAAGAATGAGACACAAGGGTCATGAATATGCAAATTAGGACAATACTGTCCTGTCCCAACCAGCAACAACAGAAACAGAAGAAAACACCTTTTGATTTCTACAACTTGAGGGACATGCAAGGGGTTGTTATAATTACTAGGGACCCTATTTCTTTAGAAAACTCAACTCTAATGCTGAATAAATACTACAAAACAAGCTACGAGACTTATAAAACTATTACTAAAATAAAAACAAACTACCAGTATTAACCTATCAACATGCAGTCTGTCTCTCCTTTACTTCTGGGAGTGCTATATTTAAAATATTCATGCAATATTTTTAAGCTGCATTTACTGTAACTGGACAACCCTAGTTAGAGATTTAGCCCTAATCACTTTTACTGACACCTAACAAAAGCTAGCTGATCTGCAACACCACGCAGCTCGCTTCCTGTAAAGCAAGCATGATGTCATAGCGATGTCATCATGTCCCACTATTTTAAAGATGCAGTATTGTTCAGAGTTGTAAAGGTTCAATGGCAATGAAGATTGATCTCCCCAGAAACCTTTATGGAAGAGAAAACTACCAAGTAATGTAACTTCATGCTCATGAGGGTGACATAAAATCACAAATCTTTTCATAATACTCAGATCATTTTCTGAGTGCCCTTCTGTTAATAGTAATTTTCTGCCATACGCAGAGATACGCAAATATGGTGTTCCATCTGGAAACCTCTGTCATGACTGATATATGTTGGTTGCTGCACAATCTCATGTTCTCATACATTAAACAAAAACAGAAAAATCTGATTTTTTTTTTTCCTGTAACCTAAATGTTTGTGTACATAGAAACCTAGTTTAAAATGATACTTAAAAATGTTCCCTGTTTACAAAAGTAAAATTCCTTTTTAGTTGTTCATGCTGGTAATATACAGTTTCAACCTGTCAGAAATCACCCTAAGAATAACATTTTACACAATGTTTTAGCCCCTTGAACATTTGGTGATCAAGTTTATTAGAAGTTGCCTCTGGTCCAGGTGTATGAATGTGTCTTGAACTGCGTGACAGTTTGGTTTCAAAACAACAGACACTGACTTCAGTTCCTTCAGGCCTTAGAATGCAATTACAGAGTTGTGCACAGCAGTTACCTCCTACAAGTGCATTATCTTTCAATTTGGACCAATTTTCTATTATCAAAAGGCCTAAAATCCTCAAGGGGACAGATAATGTTCAGTAAAACATGTTACAGTAATCAAGCCACTGGTTATCATTGACAATTACACTTTGACACAAGCGGTGGCACAGAAGCTGGATCACATGAATTCAATACGAGCATTAGAATAAAAATATGCAGGTCAGGGCCTGATGGGGCAAAGATCTTTAGAGACGAGAGTTCATTACTGATTGTAATTTAATGTCTCTAATTGTTTTTGATTTGCTGAGTGAGATCATGATTGCTTGTAACTGAGAGACTGTTTTCCTGGTTGCTCTCTAAAGCCTCTGGCAAGATGCAATACCTCAGCGTTCAGAGGAAATCCTGTACGGTATTTCCTTTAAGAGACATCTTCTTAAGTTGATGATGATTAATTTTAAATGTCTTGTAACGTGTCCAAGTTACTCGGTGGTCAATGAGCATACCAACTTATTTAAGTCGATACTTTTAAATTGTGGTATAAAACACTTGAAATGAATGTTTCTGTCAAATCAAATTCCAAATTACTCCTTTTTAATGAGGCACTTAGGTTTCCTGAGCACCAGATTTTAAGTGAAAGGTCATAACAAGAGTGCCATGTGTAGTAATAGCGTCATAGTCTTACACAATTCCAATAAGCAACTGTGAACTCTCTTTTGGCATACCATAGCTGGGAAAAGGGATATTCAGTGTCTAATTGTTCTAATTTAGTGACTGATGATGTTTGTATACTGCTAGATAGGACTTCAGATATAATCCTGTATGTCAGAGGCCAGCCCAGCCATACTGTAGCTGTTCATGAATAATGATGCTTTCATCTTAAACAACATGTTTCTTTGGAGGTCCATGTGGAGCACTGAAAGTAAAATAGCTTTTGGTGACACCAAACAACTTTTGGCGCTTCATAGACAAACAATAATCATACCAATTTATTATAGATATAGGACCCCTCATCTTCAATCTCATAATATGCAGAAATAATTCATTCATCCATAAAGGTGAGATATTTCTTTCACACCGATGCCTGAAAACAGCTTGTTCTAATGCAAAGAACCTTTATGGTTCAGCTGCTGTGTGGCGCTGCAGCTGTGGCTGTTTAGCCACCACATGGTGGAGCCCTATACCAAATTACCACCACAGAGGCTAAAATGTTAAAGTGACACCAGGACCAACTCTGACACCTCTAAATGTTAAGAGTGAAGAATGAGAGGCAATGATTTAAAAATATTCTTTCAGTCTTTATGTTCACTTTCTCTCTTTCTTTCCTTTAAAAAGGCTGAATTATACCTGCACAAACCCATTTCAAGTCTGAAGTCTCGTTCAACACATTACAAAAAATAAGAAACCATTGCTCTTGTATTCTTGTAAGTGTGAAGCTAAAGTAATAAAATGCAGGGGGAAATGTGTGTGCACCAGTGGCTTAAAATAACTCATTCTAGATTTGAAATAGATATTTTTATGTCTTTGATGTGTTTGTATAATCCATTAATCTTACAAAGTTACTTGATCTTCTGCTCAAGCATCTCTTTCACTGGGTCTGTCTTCCATACTCACAATGGAGTCAGCTGTTCTGTGTGGTTGTTTTGTCTAGTTTGATTCAACAGCTGTAGTGTCCGAGAAAAAAAAAACAAAAAAAACATGACCTCAGATCTTTCTTGCACTACATCACACCACAGCGAGGCAGCAAGGTTTTCTAATTTTGGAAAACAAGCCTTCAGCTATTTAGTGCCTTACAAAACAAAGCAACCGTCAGTAGGTGACCAAACTGGTTCTGAGGGGAGATCAACGTTAATGGTGGATGGATGGAGGATGGTGTTACTACAGCAAATACCGGACCAACACACAACAAGAGAATGGATTTTAGGTGCACATTTGTGTCTGTGTGGTCTTGCATCTGCATGCGTGTTGGTGTGTACATGAAGTATTGTTCATGTAATATTTGCTCTCTTCGTTGAACTCTTCATTAACGCTGCTTTAGTGCTCACGATTAGGTATTATCACTCACCTCTTCTTGACCAATAGGATGGCTACCAACACCAGCAGAATAAAGACAAGAACACCAGCACTGATCCCAGCGATCTTTACCACCCGATCCGTCTGTTTAGCCGGGTCAGGAATGACTTCTGGCTCCTCTGTAGCACCTACAACATAATGATGATAAAAACCCCCAAAACATTACTACTGTGGCTCCAACATAATATTGTATTATATCAGAATTTTAAGCTAATTATGAATTATTTTGTAGTATTAGAACTGGACAAAATAATCAAACTCATGAGAAAAGGTCATTATAAATCCTGATTTGTAAAAGACTGGTGTTTCTACATGATGCAAAAATGAAAACAATCGTTAAATATACAATATCCATGGATATATTTGGGAAATATTTGTGTATATTAGACTGTACACTTCAGTGAAAAGCTGCTAAATTACAATTAAGGAACATCTCAGCAGAAACTAATGAAAAAAGGCAACATGTATAAATGCCACAAAAATGTAAAAATACAAAATTAAGGATATGAAAAATAGATTTTTTTTTTTTTTTTAACAATTTGTGGTTTACACTTCCTACTATCTCACGCTAACCTCTCAGGTATGACTCACAAAAGTACTAAAAGCTTTGCCAGCTTAGTGCTCCTGTACTGTTTTTTCCTGCGTCCATTCCTGTTAGAAATCTGTCAGCCAATTTCTTTCAAAGCTGCCAGCCATCTGGGGAATACATGTGTGTTCAATAATATTCAGTTTCCAGTAAATTTCTTTTCCTTGACAAGCTACATTTTTCTAGCTGTCAATAAGCTGGAGAAACTGAAATACTGAAAATCAAACATTAACAGTTGAAAAGATTTTCAAAAGCTTTATCATCTGGGTTTTCCTATAGCTGAGTCAGACTTTGTCAAGAGCGGTATGATATCAGACAGAAAAAAGTAAAGAGTGATAATGTTTCTATTCACCCAAACCTTTTGTTTCTGTTTAAATAAAACCAGTGAACTAAACGTTGTGGGAACCTTAGAGCTTAAGCTGAGTAGACCTTCTGTCTTTACAAAATGCCCTCATGTCAGGAAAGTGGTGAGCATGATAAGGAACAAATCCTGATGAGCCATTCAAATAGGAAGGTTTAATCATCCCTGTGCTAAAGATCAGGTAAATATCAAGACTCTAATTATTCCTCATAAAGCAACGTCAGACAACTGCCAACATAAATGCCATGGTAACTATCAGTCATGATGCAAATATAGCCAAAAGTTTTGTTTGAGGAGCTAATTTGGCTCTTTGAAATATTGAGATGAACAGTAAATTCTTAATTATAATGACTGCTGGAACGAAAGTGATTCTACCAACAACAGTCACTTCTGAGCATCTCATCATGGAATATTTTAAAGTATGTTCATAGTGTGTTTTATAATAGACATCTTTGTTAGAAACACAAAAAGACAAGACTACACAGTGGCTTTGAGCTAAATGCTAACACACTCACAGTCACAAATTACAAGCAGGTACAAGTTTGCCATGTTCACTATCTTAGTTAAGCATATTAGTATGCTAACATTTGCTAATCAGCACTAAAATAGAGCTCATGGTAATGTAATTTATTTTGTAGGTACTTGGTCACAAACCTAAGTCAGTTTAAAAATATCCCTGTGAAATTAGTGAATTTTAC
This sequence comes from Seriola dumerili, assembly GCF_002260705.1. Taxonomy (NCBI): domain Eukaryota; kingdom Metazoa; phylum Chordata; class Actinopteri; order Carangiformes; family Carangidae; genus Seriola; species Seriola dumerili. Next base: position 17,615,099 of record NW_019174280.1, read on the forward strand.
AATTTCACCTTTTCTTCTTCAGTGTAAAGATTAAGAAAAAAATCATAATAATGTTCCCCCCTGGCCTTGCTTTTGGAACGGAGGTTAACTGAATTAAAAGCACCCAACATACACAGTTTACCGCTTCTCATTCATTTTGTTCTATGACGTGATAGTAAATGCACTGAACCAGTGAACTCTGCATACTGCTCCACCTCCCAGCTGCAGACACACTAAAGAAAACATTCAAAATAAAAACAGAAGCTGTCTACATACAGTATACACAGATATACAAATGTTCAAATAACTGTGTGTCTTTCACTGTCTTTTCATCGTATTTCAGGTTAACCTTGGCATCATGCTCTCATTGGGAAATGTTTTTGAAATGCGATTTGACTGTAGATGTCCAATGTCTCTGCACCAATGCCGCTGTATTTAACTTGTACTCAAACTCATTTCTGTTCCTGATGACTTCAGAGAATTGACTGAACTCCCTGATTTCATCTGTTTGGGATATAATTCACAAATGATGTTTCAGGCAGAGTTTAAAGCCTGTTGATCATGGACAGAAAGTGAACAGAAAGAAAGAGAGAGGGAAAGAGATAGATGGATAGATAGAGAGAGATAGAGAGAGAGAGAGACAGAGAGAGAGAGCATCTGTTTTCATTCTCCTAAGCTCTACTTAGTGATCTCATCTCACAACGCCAGAACAGTTCATACTGCAATGTAAGAACATTATCATGCATTATGATAATCCAAATAATCCAACACAAAGACATTTGCACAAAACTCAACATAATGCAATACATCTATCAAATAATAATCCACTTCTAAAGCTAAATATCAACAAGATAAACATAATCTCCCTCTGTCTTTTCATCTCCCTCAATATTTGTGACCTCAACATATTATTTTGTTATAAAATGTTTCTGCCACTGAAGTCTTTGAAATGTCCCCATCCCATCACATATCATTATGTAACAATATTACACCAGAGCATTATGTAGGCTTCTTATATACAGATATATACAATTCTAATTGCCACGAAAAGACCGAAATGAGTACCGTCTGCAACCCTACCTAGCCCTAAGCCCATTTGTTCTCACTGAAGAGTTAAATCTATAAAAACAGGTCATGAATATATTGTTTCATTTGAAAAACAGCTGGGCAGCGTGGTCTTGGGTAAATGTATATCAAACGCAAGCAAACAGAACCGGGGACTATTTTAAACTGCATATTAATACACCTTTGCTGTGCTACAGAGTATTTACAGCAGGAGGACGGTGTAGGTGTAATTGTATCTACAGTGTCTGTGTTCATCGTAATGAAGGAACATGTGACCTGGCGGCTGCTACTTGTGTCCTAATGTTACTTTAAAGTTGGACCAATATATATGCTGATATTAGCTTGTTGTAGAATCTCCATTACATAATTTGTCCTGAATTGTTTATTTTTCATTAATTAAATTCCTGCTCAGCATATATCGTGGTTGCAATTCTTAAAAAAAAAAAAAACTAAAGGGATCTTTTTCAATTTTTATCTACAAGTTTATGAAAAAAACCCAAAAAACTAATGGCTGATATCTAATTAATAGATTTTTTAAACTTTTAAATATCAATATCAGTATCAGCCTCAAACATCCAGTATCAATAAGTTATTCTAGCTTATCCTGTTTAAAAAATCTTGGTCAATTTCTTATGAATATTTAGTCACTACCAAATCACTGATTCATGTTAAACAAAGTTAAAAATCGTGCTTTGGTCCCTGTGACTCTGTGACATTTATGACAGTGTTTTACCAAATTACCCAATGATTTTCAGGTTAATGACACAAATCTGCATCACACTTGTTGGTTTCAGCTGTTTTTTGTTTGTTTGTTCATTTGTTTTTTTCCCCGTAACTATCAGGCCAAGACACTATTTGATAATTACACAGGAAAGGAATAACGAAACGAGAGATAATAAAAAAGAAAAACAAACTTTAAAGTGTTCTGAGTCTGACCTCATAATGTCGACAGTAGCTCTTAATGTCTGTAAAAATTATCCAGGTCAGTACACTAACACTCCACTTAAACACACACACACACACACCCTGAGGCAGCGATGACAATACACAATAGCCCAGATGACCTAATAGGACCACCATCACTTAATCCTCCCTCCCGGACGCACGGTTGAGCACACACACACACACACACACACACACACGCAGGGGGACAGAGAGCAAAAGGAAGGGACCTCTGTGTCCATTAGTGTGTCTTTCTCCCCCTTATTAAAAAAATCTAAAATCCTCTCCAAAGTCTTTCAGCTTCACTCAGACGTCCTCCGGCTGGAAGGCCAGAGCGTCTTTATAGCAGCTTTTGGGTGAAGTAACCACCTGCTCTAGTAACTACAACCACCAGAAATTCTTGAAATATGATGACACTGGAAACACAGTAACTTCCCACATTTTCTCTTATTCTAGGGTGGAAACAGGACACCCTACAGGCGCAGGGGGGATTTAACCACACCTTTGATCTGTCCCATGGGATCAGTTTCCTACAAGTCTACCTGCTTACATCAACACGGTCACATTAAACTGTATGACCTAAAGAAAACACACGTGAACTCCTAACAACAGGAAGACCTTGGTTTATGAGCATGTAGATTTTTATGTTAACCTCAATTATCTGAATTTATAGAGCAACTCCAGTTATTTGTAACCTGGCTCTTATTCTATTTATTTGTTTAATGTTTATTTTCATAGGTGGATGTATGTAACATGAACCAATGCCACATACCACAGTATTTATCGCCTAAGCTAGACTGCGGGGCCCTACCCTATATGGACCTTTATACGGATATACAACTTAATCACTATTGTGATTTATTTCTGTAATTATTATAGTGATTGTGCTAAAAAATTATGTCGTTTTTACTGTCTGGTTTTATGACTCTTCAGTACAGAAGGTTAAAGCAAGGACCATCAGCTGAGCACAAAAAGTCCAAAACAAATACCCTGCACTAACACCCATACTGCAGGAGGACCAAGACGGTTGACTGCAGAGCTGAAATGCTTAGTAGATTAATCAATCAGTTGACTGACAAAAAAATGTACTGGCTATTTTGATAACTGGTTAATTGTTCCAATAATTTTCAAGCCAAAAAGCCAAACATTTCCAGCTCCTTGAATGTGATGATGTTGCTGCTTTTCTCAGTTTAAAGTTTTTGTGTATTGAATATCTTTGATTTTTGGGCTGCTATTCATATTTACTTCCCAATTTTTTGATGTTTCATAGACAAAAACCAATTGAAAAAATGTCTGGCAGATTAATCGATCATGAAAATAATCAATAGTTTGGGCCTTAGTTGACTGTTATCTGTCTGAGAACTAAATAGACACAATCATTGCCACTGTGCTACTCCTCTTGCATACATAGAAAACAAAGTGTTGTTTGCTTTCTAGTCCTACATTACTAGTCAAACAAACATTAAAGTGTCCTCACTGCTTTTTGAAGCTTTACGCCACCAGACACACAACTGTGCAGGATTGTCGATTTCATTGAAAACATGGTTATGTATTTTTCTGTTTATCCTTGTTCTTACTCCACACAGCTAAACTCTGATCCTACGGCCGCATTTCTAAAAATCTTTCCTGAAAACAGTGTGTGTGAAGCTGACTGTGTTTCTATGCATGTGTGTACTTGTGCGAGGTTGCCCGGGGATTAACGCCGCACCATTTAAAACCAGTCTGATAATCTATCAACATATGGCTGCTAGTAAAAACTTGACATTTAGACTGTGCATATACAGCGGCTAAATGCGCACACATAACATGAACGTGTTTTCTCTCTCTAACATGCACAAACATTATATTATCATCTCTAAAATCCTTAATACAGAAACATACTCTTCTCTGTAGAACACCCCACAAACAAAATCAAAACACAACAATAAATAACTGATTAAAAACAATCATTAACTGAGCAATTTAACCACAGAAGCATAGTCGACCAGAAACCTAATACATAAAAATATAGCAAATTCTGGAAATCTTTTTTTTATCATCAGAGTTGAGTCTGATCATCACATTAACACTGAGATTAGATCTTTTTATGGTGGAAACTAAGATGGAGCAGCATGCTCTTACCTTTAGTAGCCAGCCTCAGACACTGCGTCTTAGTTTCCTGAGAAAAATGACAATAACACTAATGAGTCACAAGTCTAAGCACAACACACTATAGCAATGACCAAGAGGCATTATGTGTACTTTAACTTTTGTTCAGATTCCTATATATATTCAGAAGTCCTATCTGCTTGCAGACAAAAGATGTGCTGTAGCTCAAGTCTAATTAGTGTCTCTTTTGTGCATACGTTATATTTATTCATAGCAGCTAGCAGGTGAGTGCTGTAAGTTCTCTGTGTGTTTAGTGTGTCTTCACGTGAATAAATATTTATTTACCCGCTCTGTGCTGCTCACAGCTTGAAGGTAGATGTTGTAGTTCTTCCTGGGAGCCAGAGGAGGATTCCAGAAACCCTGGGGATTAAAGGGGAAAAAAGAATGAATTAAAGGCACTGATTTTACTTATGGCCTCTGCTTAAGAGGATGTGTTTTCTGACCCTTTGGTTTGCCTGTTAGTTTGGAGCATAACTCAAATCTCGTTAAAGGTGAACTTAAGAATTTGGGAAATACATGTATTTGCTTTCCTGCCAAAACTTTGTCCAGCAGCTGGCTAATTTATCTTATCAAAAAGACTATAAACAGTCCAGATTTAACAAAATCTGCAACAAATTAAGATTTTATATCTCATTTTCTAATAATGTGGAAAATCCAAAATGTACGAAAGACAATTTTCAATTTCTTGTCTAAATATCTTCATTTATCGAAACTGTTGAACTATTTATTTAACAGATTTAATTTAAGTTTCACAGAAAGATAGGTCATGACTATGGAAGTTTTGGAGATTATTTGGAGATCCAGGATCCAGAACTATCTATGCACAGGAATCTATGCACATTTTTGCCATGTTCACATGAAATACTCCACTTGCTTGAATGACGCCTGACACATGCATACTATATGTCTTCTATGTGAACTCTCTAGTTTTAAGACTGTGAAGACTCTCAGTCATCCAGGTCATGGTATCTGTAGGAGCTATACGAAGGAAACTGGATTTGATTGATGTTTCACCGCTTCATATGAATGACTTCTTCACTTTTACCTGACTGGTGAGGAGTCTCAGGTATTTGACTTCTTGAGAGTTGTTGAAGTTACATGTGAGTTGTTATGGTACATGAGTCATGGTGTGGATGGGTGTTAAACTGCCTGGGGAGTGAGCTCAAGACTGCATTGTAAGTGGGCTCTGTTTGATGATCAAACGTTCCAGTTTGATGTAGATGGCTTCCTTTATTCCTCTTTCACCATCCATCTTCTCTGGCCAAAAAGTGTACATTGCAGCCCTTAAACAAGCGCCCCTTGTCCTTTAGGTCTAGATGGACTGCTGAGTTCTGATCTGAGGAACTGGCCCTCCTGTGTTGTGCCATGCACTTGTGAAAGTCTGTGCATTCTTTGCTGCATTCAACTGCGTACACTACACTGCTCTGCTCTGCTTATGCCTGGGTGTTTTGCACTTAGGGTGGACAAACTTCTGCCTCAGTGTTATTGGTTTATTTTTGTTTATCTCTTTGTCTGTTCTCAACAAATGGAACAACATTGTCATTCTTTATCTTGCTGGAGTATCTGAAAAACTCAGGAGGATCTTTAACAAACAACAAATCCCTGTGCACTGACACCCAGGCATAAGCAGAGCAATGTAGTGTAGCTTGCAAAACTTACATTTTCACTTCTGCTGCACTATACACAGTACAGAATATTTGGCTCAGGTAAAAAGACTTGCCTGATAGGTCTTGTTGTCTCCCACTGTGAAGGGGAGCGGCTCAGGCAGGTTGCTGGGGGACAGCTGGGCGGCATAATAATATGGAGATCCACCGCTCGACGCGCTGTGGTAGGAAACTGGAACCTGGGGAAGAGGATTTATTTCCATTAAAAGTAATATGTCAATAAATCTGACTGAAAAAAGAGAGCAATGCAAATTCAGTTACGCAGAAGAGTCTTTTGTGCAAATAAAAGCTCTTTATAAGATCCACTGATCTATGGAGCCAAATAGTAGGATATCTAAAATGATTTTTTTTTGTAATGAAAATGTATGTTAGCAAATAAATGCATGTACCGTATATTAGATAGGTTGTAAAACCACGGCTTCTTACATATACATAGAGCACATTAATAATCACCTCGTAACAGTCAGAGGAAGCCTGGCGCCGTGTCCGATGAGGATTCACTTCTTCCACCACAATCTGGTACGCACTGTAGAGCGGAGGGCAATGTAGAAATCGGTTTGTTTCACAAATATACTCATAGATAAGACAACAGAATGATAAATTAAATATTTCTTAAGTCTAATTTCAAAAAAAGGTTGTGTAGTTTGGTGTCATGTTTATGTGGCTTTGCTAACTTAATTACTGACCCCTGATGTTACTCCGAGAAAATAACATGTTTGGTGTAATTAAAATAATAACCACTTGTACTACAATGCACATGTTCAAGCTCAACCACTACATTGTTCACAAATGTACTTACAAGAATAATTACATGATGCTCTTTGTTTATTTTTATGCCTTAATGGTTGCCTTACACTTAGCAGTAAACTAACAGTGCACAGTTTGCATGCCAAAGTTAAGATATATGAACTCTAAACAAACGGTGCTGGTATTTCTGTGACAGAAGCCTGGATTTGGGTATGTACTGTACACTGTATATACGTATATATATACACACACATATTTATATTTATATGTAAATGTTTGCATGCAGTACCTTATAGGTGCTCCCTTGGCCTGGGCAGGTTTGAGCAGGACAGTGATGGTTGTTGCAGTTTCATTCAGAAAGGCCTCTGACCCATCGTACTCATCTATTGTCGGGGCTGAAGAACGAGCACCAGAGTCTGTGTTAGTCTATACTCATCACCTTGCTATCTATCGAAACGTGATATTAAGAAAAATATTCATGACGAAACCATATTAAATCTTATTTTCTACCTGAAATGTTAGTAGTCACGTTCAGTGTGGTAGCAGGACCGAATCCTTTAGAGGTGGATGCTCGTATAGAGAGCTGGTATGTTACACCCGGGTGGAGCTGGGAAAACAGGTGATAGGTGGCGTTTGATGGCAGAGACACCGTGAGGCCTGGCCGCTGGAGAGGCACCGAAGGGTCAAATGAACGCACGCCACTGTAGCTGATCTGAGGAGTTGCAGAGAGACAGAAACCAGCATTTAAAAATTTTCAAGCTAAGCATGTTGCTAGTTTGGCTCCTACTACTGCGGTTACTGGTAGTACCTCATACTGTATGATGATGCCATTGGGCTCAGCTGGTTCCTTCCAGTAAAGAAGAATTCTGTCTTCAAATGGAGTGGCTCTTAGTGACTGACTGGGAACTGGACCTGGAACTGTCATCACATACACAGACAAAATTATACCATGCTTCACAATGAAAGAGCTCAACAACAGGAATACACACAGCAGTGACTTGTTGAAGTGCTTTGTGTACCTCAAAGTTATAATTCAATTATAATACTACTAATAATAATGATAATAATATAATTTTTAATTTCTTTTTAATCTGAACCTAACCTAACTTTTTAATCTAACCTAACATACAAACAACAAATAAATATTAATAAATATTTTTTTTTAAATTAGAAAATGAATAAATAAATTAAGTTTGTTTTGTTAATTGTACCATCTTCATCAGTTTGTATGATGGTCTCGTCACTCTCTTTCCGTCCCTCTGGATTGGTCAGAATCATCTTCAGGCTGACGTTGGTGTAGGGCGGCAGGTTTCCCACCAGGTGGCGTGGAGCTGAGAAGAAGTGAAGCAAAAAAATGAAAAAAAAAAAAGCCTGTGCAACTAACAATTATTCAATGTTTCTGACATTAACATAGAATCAAACGGCTACTGTTGAAATGGTTGCTGATACGCGTACTGCCAAACCTACTGAGAATCAACAATCAACTCACTGGTTACAAGTATCTTTGTAGTATACTATACTTAGCCACTTACCCATAATGCAGCCTTTACAAATAAAATATTTCTGTCTTCTATAGTGTCATATTCAATACAGTAAAACAGCAGTATAAGTCACAGTGAGAAAGCCTGTATCAACAATAATATTGAGTGTTACCTTTAGGGTCCATGTCCAAGCAGTCAGCCTTGCTGCGGTTGTTGGCAGTCATATAATGGTAACAGATGGTGACGTTAAAGGTGTGACAGCGGGTGATGTTGTAACCCAACGATTCCCAGTCCACCGCTATCAGACGAGACCTGGTCTCAGCAATCTTCAGCCTCTTAGGAGTTCGCATAGGTTCTACAGAAACAGAGAGAGGAACACAGAGAACAAGGTCACCCACAAGGACAAAGAGCAGTGCAGTTAGGGAAAACAGTCACCATGTGTGATGAATTTACATGGGAAGTGACTTAAATTAACTTCAAAAGTATCTACAAAGTTTCTAATGTTTATAGTCTCTGTGCACTTTCAGTATGGAACAAATGTACTTTGTGTTGCCAAAAAGAGACCAAGAGTGCTGAGTCAACAATTTCCCTCGGTAAAATGAGGGTTTTATGAGCATCTGTTTCTGCTCCTCACTGCCATTCAACTATTTCTCAAATGCAGTGACTTCTACAAGGCACATATTTGATTTCCATCTTTGATATGTAATCACAACTGTTATTGTCAATATAATCCACCTTCTCTCCTGCCTGCCTACAGCTTTAATTACTGTAACTGGCTCATTTAACTGGATCAATAACTCCCCCCCAGACCCCACCAACCTCTACATACTCACACACACACAATCACAAGCAAGACTGCAAGCATAAAACCAAACCATTGCTTTCTGTCTGCTCATATTAGTTCACTATTTTTTAGGTAATATGATGTATACCTACTGGTTTTCCCAGCCATTCAACAATATGGGGTGGACCACCTCACGCATAAGAGCGGGTCCTCTAACAGTTCTACCTTCTCTGTAGGAAAGCTCTTATCTTTACCCGGCACCAATCTTTGCAGAAGGGCTATTTCTCGAGCTCAGGGAACTATTTCTCTAACTAGAACTGATATCGCTCAATCAAGAAAGTTGTTATTACTCCACAGAACATACAGTGCAACTCCATCTACTTCTCACACACGGCAGTTACCACTTGATCTACAAGGGTTAAAGCCGGTGGTGTGTGGTCGTGACTTTTACAGATAGGCAAGAAGACATCTTCTCAAAATTGGAACTACACTTTGAGGCAACAAAATATATATATATATATTTTCAGAGATACTGAATGGAACATTAGTAGGGTTGAGCTGTTTGTGTTTTCTTTATTTTTGCTAGAGGAGTGGAGATGGAAGTATTCAGAGGTTACTTGAGTTAAAGTTCATACGTTTTTATCAGTAAAATGTACTTTAAGTATCAAAAGTAATTTTGATATTATAGCTGAGAGGGCAACAGGTTATGATGACAAAAAAAATCTGTGTGCTCAACACAGCCAATATCAAGTATGCCTTGATTACCTCTGACTCTGATCTTTCAGATTGGCTCTGGACCCAAGAGTGACGTGGAATCTATTACTGAGTAACCAGAACAAATTTAATTAAAAGTTTTGTTTCACAATCATAATCGTCTCATCACCTGTTGATGTTCCTTCCACTCTCTGTCTCTGCCTCGCTGTAACCCTCCTGCTTCCTCATGTCCTTCCAGGATTTTTTAATAAAAAAGCTCACCTTAAATACAGATGCAAGTCTCCCCCCCAACCCCTCCTTGTCTTGTTCTCTGTTTTTCTCTGGGTCTTCCTCTCTCAGAGGAGACAACACAAGGACACAAACTTGTCGCTTCTTCTGACAGCCCATTATCTGCCTGTCACTCACACACACACACGAAAAGAAACTCACAGGCACGGCCACTCTCACACACACACGCATTTCAGGTTGTGACCAAATCAAGATTAAATCTGAGCAGAGCATGTATAGGTGTGTGTGTATATATGTGTGTATATATGTGTGTGAGTGTGTGTGTGTGTGTGTGTGCGCTGCTCCTGATAAAACTTCTCATAATAAGAATGCATCGTCAAGGGCAAACGCAACTCCAACACTCACTCACACACAATGAGCTGCAAGGAATACAAATGTTTCGAAGTCATTCACATGTAAATCGCTCACTAATAAAGATACATATAGACATACAAAAGACAGAAAAGAAAGGAAGGAAGGTTGTGAAAACACACGGGCAGGTAATTGTCTGCTGAGCTGCGGTGCAAATATTATTGCTCAATTGTCTGTGTGTGTGTGTGTTATTAGGTGAGGGGTCACAGCATTTCATTTTTGCCTCAACCTGTTATTAGATGGCTGACATTTAAATAGAGCGAGAGAGAGTGACCCACTGCTTTCTCTGCCTGTCTCTCTTCTATCTGTCTCTTCCTCACTTGTCTTGGTCTCTTCCTCTCTGTCTCTCTCCGTTCTAATCAATATTTGTGATCCTCACTATAAACCTAGCTATTAGGATGGAAATACACACACAGACACACACACACACACACACACACACACAGACACACACAGACACACACAGTTAGGGCAGTGTAATAAATTGCATTGATTTCAGGGTCTCTTGATGCTAACACTGCTTCACACGGATGGTCTTCAACATAGAATTAAAACAAAATATATGACTAGCTGCCTGTCACACACACACACACACACACACACACACACACACACACACACACCTGGGTTTTAAAACCCCCAGCCCCTACCTCTGCAACCCATAATGTAATGTTGATTATCTCTGTCTGTTTACCAGAGGGTAGTGCAAGCAGGTACAGCGAGGTAAGAGGAGGAACAATGAAAGAATGTGGACAAAAGAAAGAAAGAAAGAAAGAAAGAAAGAAAGAAAGAAAGAAAGAAAGAAAGAAAGAAAAATGAGAAAAAAAAGGGGCAAAGACAGTAGCATAGAAAATGAGTAAAGAAGAGTGGAGAAACAAAGCGATACATGGAAAAATGAAACTGGGGCTGGAGGGAGTGAGGGACAGATAAAGGGAGCAGAGAGAGAGAAATGGGAGCGAAAGATGAGAGAGGAGAAGAGAGAGACCGAGAGGAGGAACGGGGAAAGACGATAACTAGTTTGGAACGCGTCCAGAGTCAAGCGGGACCAGGTCCAACGGTAAACCACAGAGGCTGCCTTGTCCTTTTCTCCTCCTCCGGTAGACAGACAAACGGCTGGATTCATGTTGGAACTAAAAGGCTTTGTTCTCCACAGATGGAGCTTTGAAAACAATAACAATACCAATAAACACCAACAATAACACCAAGGACGGCAAGCTTCATATCAGCAGCATCCAGAGGTTGGAATTAAAGAACGAAAAACAAAAGGAAAGGAAATAAAACTAAATGAAATAGAACTACGCTAAGGGTGAAAAAAAAAAAACGTCCCTCAACATGAAGCAGTAGGAAGAGCCAAGAAATATACGGTAAAAAGAGCACAGAGCAGGAAATAGGGAAGCTTAAAGAAAAGCAGAGAAGAAAAGAGGAATAAAAAGGGGAAAGGATAGGAAGGGAGGAAACAGAAAAGGGTGACAGGAGATGCAGCTAAATCCCAGTTAATCTGTCCAATTAGTTCCTGGTAATCCTTCCACTGTCATGAAGAAGACAAATGAAACTCCCTTCATTCATTCTGAATCCCCCCCTTATTCTCTCTGCATGTCTCTGTCTCTCTCTGGACCAGATTTAAGTACATGAAAGGTGCAAATTTACGCTGCACCCGGTTTTCAATTTGCACTTGTAAGCTACGTGGAATTTGGCCCTGATTTGCCTTTGCAGAGGCTAATTATGAAATCAATAACTTCGGCTGTCTGCTCAAGCTCAAAAATGGTATCACCATAATTCAGTGCGGGGGATTTGTTTGAAATCAAGAAGCTCAGAAAAAGAAAACAAAATATACCTTGTGAGTGATGATGATATAGAAATTCCCACGAATAAAACATATCAAAACATCTGTATTTACAAGGGAAGGTTGGTAAAAGCAATGAAGAGTAATTAAACCCACTTCTAAGGATATGAGAAGGAAGCTGAATTATAACAAGACCAAGTCAAAACCTAGTATATGGCTGGACCTCATTGTTGGCCATTTGCATTCTGCATAGTGTCAGTCGGTTTCAGCCCTTAATCTGTTTGCTTCTCTCCTTCTCTCTGTGCTCACATGTACAGTATTTTAATACAGTCAAATTCCCCATAAGTTTGAAATAGTGACTGGATCGTGGCCCATAAAGACTACATGTTAACCAGCAGTCACTTCCAAGCTGCTGCTAAAATCCTTTATAATCGCAATATCGTCTGACAAAATCACCAAACACAAAAGTTAAACACAACGGCTGTGCTGTGATTTCAGCTACATTTGTAAAATGATCACTGGGAGAGAAAGTTAGAAGCTCATTCACGTAAGCTGCCATGCCGTCAGCATGGAGAGGTGTCGACACTGCTTGTTTGCCCTAAATCATTCTGAAAGAGCAACAACCAATGGGGAAACTCCAACACTGGGCTAGCCGACCAATTGTGTAATCTTATTACTTAGTCACGTGGCATTCGGCAGACCAATGGTGTAACCCGATCACTCAGTCAGGGACATTTGCGTTTCTAGGGCCCCGCTTACTTACTAGCTGGTCTGTGCCTCTCAGCACAAAACCCATTGGCTCCCACTGAAGATGTAAATCTTAAAAACCAAGTCACAAATATACTTTCATTTCTAAATAAGACTGTGGAATTCCCTATAACAGCTGGACAGGGTAGGTTTTACCAAATGTTAGTCAGGAGTAACATTTGGTGCATTTTCAGTGGAGAATTAATACACATCTGGTTTGTTTGCAGCAGCATGATGGTGTGGGACTGATTCAAAACAAACTACAATGCCCCTGTCCATGGAAACAAAGGAACGTGTCATCTACTGCAACACTGTGGCTCACTGATGTGTTTTTAATAGTTTTTGGACAACAACAGAGCTCTAAGGCACAGACCAACGAGCCATATCAGGCTTGGCTACACAGATAGTACTTGTTAGAATCAATTCACTGTTGGTTTTGATCTTTTCATGGGATTTGGTGAAGGGCAGAAAAATATAGAATACCATTAGACTTATCGATTAAGAGTACAATCACACAGTATTATGGTGCATTTCATTGTATTCGTCCTGTATGTATTTCAATGTAACATTGAGTTTACTGTATGAAATGTGCAATAAATAAAACAATGGCGTTGCCTTGCTTAAAGTTTTTGCAGCCCAGCTAAGTTCACAGCAGCAAATCTTCATTCTCTTGTTGTTTATAATGTTTTAATGTAATTTTTATTAATCAATGAATATTTTTTCATTCTAAGAAGCTGTCATTATTTGTCTTTGAAGTATATCTTTCCAGCTACCCCAAAGCATTTCTCTTAGATTTATTCACAATAGAGTTTAATGTTTTTCCCCAAACCTACAAATCTGCATATGTCTATTAAAGGCAGAGAATTATCCATCCGAAACAGACCCTCGCAAATTATGTGAACCTTAGAAAAACCATCAAAATGTATACCACATAAATTCCCACAGACACATGCAAACACATAAACATATCATCACTGTAAAACTGACAGACTCTCACACACACTGGACACTACTGTGTCTCTAAGTCCACCGGGTGCTATTTCAAGGGCCTGACCCCTAAAGCGTCGTCCTGCTGACTGTGTATGTGTGTGTTTTCACATATATAAAGAAGTACATGCAATATATTGTGTGTGATTCCTACAACATCCGCGTTTGTGTGACTGGAAATGTGTGTTTTGTGATTCCATTCTTCCATTAATCCAAGTGATGCTGAGTTTGTGCAACACAGGAGAAATACTGTGACTCTTCTGAACTGTGTGTATGTACATTTCTCAATACCTCTCAGTGTGTCCCTCTTCAGTGTGCTCATGCCTGTGTAACTATGGTTTGTGTGTGTGTGGGAGTGTGTGTGTGTGTGTGTGGGGGTGTGTGTGGGAGTGTGTGTGTGTGTGTGTGTGTGTGTGTGTGTGTGTGTGTCTAAACTGCCATGACCAAGAGGTTTTCAGCAGAAAATTCAGGATTTGGATTAAAAGCTACTTCATCACCTTCTTCTGTCACACACACACACTCACACACACACACACACACACACACACACACACACACACACACACACACACACACTAACTCTTCACTTCAAGTTGATTATTTTTCACCCTTCAGACAAGAGCAATAAATCACCACAGAGGAAAAATCAAGAAGAGTGGGAGAGAAGGAGAGACAGAGGGAGCATGAGAAAGAAGTAGAGATAGAAAAGAGATAAAAAATTGCAGAGATGAAAAGAGAAGCGATGGGAGAGGAAGAGATGAAATCCTGCCGGGCATCAGATCAGTTGCTCTGCAGTGTGTGTGATGTCTGCTCTGTATTTTATCAACTTTATTGGTTTTTAATTAAACTGTGTTTTGTGTGGTGATAGATTGGGTTTATGCCTGGTGTTTGTGAATACATCTCACTGTGTGTGTGTGTGTGAGCATGTCTTCATTATATTGTGTTGAACTAAATACTCAGTAAACTACAGGTGGTGGGATCAGACAAACCTAACCAAACAGAAAAAGCAAAGGAATCATTACCATTTAAATAACATTTCTACCCCTCGTGTGTCTGTCTCACTCTCTCGACAAACACACACACAACTCCAAGTGTGTGTGTGTGTGTGTGTGTTAGTGTGTGTGTGTGTGTGTGTGTGTGTGTGTGTGAGTCTGAATGTGAATGACCCAGTCACACTGAAAACAGAAAGAGACAGGTAAGAAGATATCACTACTCTGATAATAGATTCTAAATAACAACTACTTAGAGTCATTACTTTGTGGTGTATATGAATATTGTATATTATGTTTATGTATGTTAATGTAACTATGTCTAAGTCATGTAGTTCAAGTAGATCTTTTGATAAAAAACACTCTCATCTCTGTATGCTAAACATGGAGCTACAACCAACACCTGGTTAGCTTAGCATAAAGACTGGAAACAGCAAGTCCAAAGGTAACAAAAATTATTATTAATTAACACATTATATCTTGTTTGTTTGATGAAAGTTGCAAATTTATAGGGTTGGGGGATTATGTGCTATTTCCTGACTAGCTGTGTAATTACCAGCAGTGACAGTGGGGCGTGTATTGTTTTCACCTTCTGAGTCTCTGTGTGTGTCATCATGGTAAAATGTGGTCCTGGGAACTATCACAGGGGCAGTTTTGTGCACTTTGGCAGGTGTTTATTTGTCTGTGGACAATAATTTTCACAGAGCTTGCGTCACACCAGTGCAAGATAGAAGCACAAAACTTTACGGGTGTCGTGGTGTGTGATCCAATCACAAGATGGCCTCTAGTTTGTGCAGGAGGGAATTTACTGCAGTGTCAGTCCCTGAAATGCGTAAGAGTAGAAATTGCTCTGAGCGCCATAAAAGATTTAGATTTTTTCCCTAAATCCTTGAAACAAGATTATCTTCTGGTCAGTAGACAAAGATTATTCACATATACAAAATAATTTGATGTAATTCTCTAAATCTATAACCCTATGTCCCTGCTGTGGTCTGATATATCAACATGCTTAAATGTGCTCCTGTGTGAGTTAGGAGAAGAAGATTAATTTCCTCTTCCTGTCAAACAGGAAACTGTTCAATACATGAGTCGCATGAACAAGTCTATGACTTCCTCTCTGTCAATAAACACACACACACACACACACACACACACACACACACACACACACACACACACACACACACACACACACACACACACACAGGTTGGCAGACATCATTCAAGCCCCATGGTTATGAGTTTTCATCTCTCTTTCATTTCCATTCTCCAGTTTCATCATTCTCTCGTGCTCTCTCCCCACCGCTCCTATTCTCTCCTCTCTTTCTTTTCCAGCCTTATTGTTTTTCATCATCTCTCCATCGCTCCCTTGTTCTGTTTCTCATTCAAGCTCATTGCTTTTCTTTCTGTCTCTTTCTCTCTCATATCAACTCTCTCTCGCGCACTCTGTCTCTCTCCCTCAGGCTAGCTGTGTTTATATTTCAGTCGTTTATTTCTACAAATGTCAGACAGTGTTACTGCCCTCCGTCTATTGATCCACAGAGAGAGAAAGAGATGGGGAGAGAGAGAGAGAGAGAGAGGGAGAAAGGGAGGAAAGGCAGTGACAGGGAACAAAGTAGAAAGAGAGGTACAGAGGGAGGAATGGGAGATATGAGAGAAAAGAGGAGCACCAGCGAGAAAGCAGGAATGAGGTGAGAGAGGGAAAACAAAGCAAGATAAAAATGAGAAAGGTGGAGAGAGCCTCCAGTATTTTAATCACTCTTTCTCTCAGATCACTGAGCAACCACGGACTGACTCAGGCTCTCCCCTCCTTTCTTCTCCAATTCCATCCCCCGCTACATCTCTCCTCTCCTCTCACTGTCTGCTCCGAGTACAAATATCACTCCACCAACTAAAATATAGATACCAAGATAAAAAGAACAACAGTAGATGGATGGACAGATCGATAGACAATCACACAGGCAGAAAAAGCTGTGTGCACAAGCCCAGTCAACTCAACTAAGTTTCCGGCATTTTTTCTTGCAGGCTCAAGTTCATCATGTTTTAGGTGGACGTACATCACAACATTATAGCTTCATCTGAACATTTCATGTACATGGCCTACCTGCACATTTGGTCCTGGTAATGAGTGGTGGTCCAGGTTTGCCTGTCCCTCCCTCTCCTGGTCTGGTTAGTAAAACTCTGATCTCATACTCTGTGTCTGGGTCAAGGTGCCATAACTTATAGTTGGGAGAGTTCACAGCGTGAGTCTCCGTCCAGCTGCCTGATGTCATGCGGTATTCAACCTGAAGGGAAGAAAATCAAATATTACATGTTATAGTTACGTGTTTCAGTGTTAATTAGAACTCATCTTGAGTATTAATGTAGGTGTCAGATAAAGATTAAAAACATAGCTCGCTTTACCAAGATCAGATATTCTTCATCTCGCTTACTGGCTTTCTTGCCAATAGTTGATGAAAACATTGATACTACTCTTGTTAGCTTTGATTAACATTAATAGTGCAATCAGGGAGAAACAGTTAGCCCGGCTGTTGCCAAAATTTTAAGAAAAATCTGGTTGCCAACACCTGTAATTTCGCTGATTAAAATGTTATATTTGATTTGTTTAATCTGTTCATGCAGTAACTTTGACAAACCATACTAGCTGTTTTTAAGCTAAGCTAACTGTTTCCTGGCTATAGCTTCACGCTAACTTCCAACAAGAAAGCAAAAATGTGTGTTTCCCAAAATGTGTCACTTAGAAACCATTTTATTTTCCTGCTGTCCAGTAAAAGAATAAAATGAGCTTGTTATCGGCATCAAAGATTTATTTATTTCTTCCTGGTGTGACGCATCATCACGCCATAGTGGCTTCATACTGTGTTGTTACATGTGTACAAATTATTGCTTAAAACCTTTCATTATCTCATAGAGAACGTACCTCTTTCAGTATAATAGGTCCATCGCCAAATATGGAGTTGGCATTGAGCTGAATCAGTAGGTACGTAGGGCCGACGCCTAACAGCTGGGGTGGGGCGATGGGGTGCGGAGGCTCTGAGGAGAGAAAACAATGAACAAGATCATAAAAGATGGTTTCAAAGTGCCTCACAAGATGAATGAAACACACTGAAACAAGATCACAATATAACAAAGGAGGGTAGTGGCACAAGGAACAACATACTGTAGTCTCTGTGATACAAAGCCCCATCAGTGGGACAGCTGAATGTGAAATGTGTGACCTCAAACAAATATTTTACACAAGCTACCAGACAATGACAACTAGACTATACTATACTATACTATACTACTAGTCAGACTATGAAAATGATATACTATGACCCAAATCATTAGGGGGAATCCTGCTGGATTAACTGCACTCACTTGCAATTTTATATAGTTAGCATAATATGGTCATGCAGAGGACCAGAGAGAAAGTGCTATTCTTCTAACACCCACTGTGTTCAGGTTTCAGTTGCTGCTGTTGTCTGGAGTTTTGTTTCAAACCTGTATCTTGTTCTTTACTTCCTTAACAAGGATAATTCAATAATCCATTCTGTTTATACGGGGCTTTTCCAGACACTTCACATAACAAGCTTTATATACAGCTACTTTCATCTAGTATCATCATGGCTACAAGCCATGATGTTTCACGCACCGATACATTCTCCTTTGCTGTGTTGTTGAAGTTTTAATGAACTTAATATTAATGTGAACACGCTTTTTCCAGCTGCTTCACATCAAAAGCCTTCCACCTTCTAAACGAGACAATGGACAACTTTTATTGAGAAGCAGTCTTGATTATAGTGACCGACAATTTCACATGTTCACACTGTTAAAGTGATGGCTTTTTATCATTTACACATAGATTCCTTTTGCATTACGTTCCTTACGGCTTAATTCAGATAAGACAAGACATTTATGTGTGCTAGTGTGATATTTTCAGGAAGAGGTGAAGCCTCTGAGGAACTGTGGTGACTTTCAAAAGTAATGAAAGAAGCAGAGTGAGCACAGGTTTATGAGTGTTTGACTTTAAAACTATTTCTGTTAAAATCATAATTGATGACCATCCTGAACAAGAGGTGCACGCGCCCCTGCTTGTCCTCTTGTGAATCTTTGAATAAATTTCCTCATAAATTTCGTAATTTAATGTTATTAGACAGTGAATTCTGATAATGAAGTCCACTGGGGCATAAGCAGAGAATGACAAACACTAAGTTAACCTCTTGTGCCGCTGATCACAAACTTGAAATTGGCTTTTCACAGTGTTTATTGAATTGATTTTCTTTCTTTACCTGCTGCAACCTTAACTTTAATCTGATGCCATTCAATTCAGATTTGTCAGGTCAGTCTCACGTGAAATTTACGTAAAAGTGACTAGTGTGCTTATGACCTCGGCCAAGGAGGTTATGTTTTCACCCTTGTCTGTTAGTTGGTTTGTCCTCAGATTACACAAAAAGTACAGCACCAATTTGCACCAAATTTAATGGAGGGAAGGGCCAGGGGGCACAAAAGAACGAATTACATTTTGGTGCAGATGCAGGAATTTTTTTATCACTTTCCTGAACATTGCAAGATAGGACATTTTTCAACGTTTTTGCCAATTTCTCAGGCAATAATGCATGGATTTTTATGTAAAAAAAAAAAAAAACTGACACATTCATAGTGCTGAGACCTATGAGTTTATATGGTTTGGTGCAGATCCAGATAATAATCTGGATCTGGTAGAAGAAAATGTTTGGCTCTGGCAGGGCTATGTCCTCTGCTGAGTGCCATTCTAGTTCAAACATGAGATCAACAGTACATTTAAGTAATGAGGTGCACCTCTGAAAGGGGCTTTGATGAGTAATTGCTTGTTAACTACAATATAAATAGGTCTACATCACCAGTTTTGGACATTTTTTTCTGCATGTTTTTCAGCAGGATCAGGGGCTCTGACCACAGCTCCTCATACTACCATTTGGTGCACTGTATCTCAACGTAAAGTCAATTTCACAAATTTTGGGAAAGTTTTCTCAACCTGATCTCTTTAGCTACACCTTGTTTTTGACTTGCACAGATTTAGCCAGGGGAACAGTAAGGTATCATCACCTTCAGCTGCTTGGATAAGACTGTATTTTATAAATACGTCAGTAAAATATTAAATTGTTTTGACAGAATTTGATTGACTGAGCAATGACATTTGAATTTTTGACATCAAACATTGCATACAGCTACTGCTACATATTGTAGTTTCCATTATACACGTGCTTTGAGAATGTGATAAAATAATGTGTGTATATACTTGTACGTAAATGTGATGGATGTGTGATGGTTCAGGGCCAGTCAGTCAGATCAGAGCTAACTGTCACACATCTGTGATTGACAAGCCTAAAGCGCAACACACACAACCTTAAAACACTCAGCATCAAAGGTTCATCTACTTGACACATACACACACACAGATCAACACATGAATTAATCACATATAATCTCCATACACACACACACACACACACACACACACACACTGTGATCTATCTCACAGACAGTAAATCATACAGACTGTATCTCAGACACGTTCTCAAAGACACTGCTAAGAAATGCTGCTAAGAAATGCTGCTAAGAAATGCTGCTATCTGTAAGGAGATAGGGAAAAATGTTTTTTCTTTTGCAATCCAGCTTCAATCATATCATATCAAAGTGAGTATTATCTAAATTAAATGTGTGTGTGTGTGTGTGTATGTTACTGTGCATGTTATTCCATTAATAGTTATATTTTGCATTGCTGTCACCACGTTTCCTCTTTATGTGGATGTGAATCTGTGTTTGTTTACATTTCTGTGTGTGTGTGTGTGTGTGTGTGTGTACGTTGAATGTGTGGCTGTCAGAGAGGTGCAGGCTGGGAAGTGTCTTTTTTAGCAAAAGATGAAACACTAGTTTGACAGCACATGCGCGTGTGCAAATGCAAACACACGCACACACACGCACGCACGCACGCACGCGCGCACACACACACACACACACACACACAAGCAGACAGAGTTGAATTCAGATAATGAATGTTGAAGTGGCTTCAGAAAACCAACGACGTCAACAACATGTCAGCTCGCAATGCCATCAAATAAACAAAGTAAACAACTTGATGATTAACAATCAAATAAAAGAAATAAAGCAAAAACTCAATTTATTCAAGCATAAAAGAACAGTGGGCTCGCCTGCTTGAAGCTTGTGTGTTACCTTGAATAGATGTTTGCGTGTTACTTAAAAACCTATTGAAAATCCAAAAGATAAATAATAGACGTAAAAATGAAGCAGTAAAGAATGTAAGTGGGTCATTATGTGACTCCAGAGAAAAAACAAGAGCTGGAACGGGTTCATGCTTTTGATTTCTCTGCTTTTTTTTTTTGCTTTTTTTCATCACTTGTCATTTGTACAGTTGACCTAAAAAAATATAACAAATCATCAATGGTGTTGTTTTTGCGATGGGTTTCTTGTCACCATCTTGTTTATTATTAATCACATGTGAACCCCTCTCATCATTTCACATTTTTTGGGTCAAATTTAAATGATAAAAAGAAAACAAATCAACACTGGAAAAACGTCAAATGTGTGCGTCGTTTCTGACCTGACCCATCTCCTTGATTAATTTGTTTTCACTGTCACTCGCTTTCTTCAGTGATATTAGCATTAATATAAACTCCTGGGCATCGATAGATGATTAAAGATTTATGATGTAGTAAACAAGACAGAGACAGACAGACCAACAGAAAGGAAGTCGCTGGTGACTGGCGCCCACTAGGCATGTTCTCCTTTGTTGTCCATCGTCAGCAACCTTGTCAATAAAGTTTAGCTTTCACAGACTGCTGCTGACATCACTATGGTACTCACTGGAGGACATCTGACCTCCAGAACTAGAGAGGAGTGTATGAGTGTGCAAGTGTGTGTGTGTGTGTATGTTTCAGTCATATCAACAGCCAACAGTGGTAGTAGGTTTTCTGTAGTTCCATAATGCCTCAAGCTCCACCTGCCACTGTTACTTAGAGTGAGAGAGTGTGTGTGTGTGTGTGTGTGTGTGTGTGTGTGTGTGTGTGTGTGTGTGTGTGTGAATGATTAAATGTAAGAAAAGGACATTTTAGAAGTGGACCATTACAGGTTTAAGACAGTTGTATGAACTCAAGTCAGTTGTGTGTTCTCATAAGCTGTGTGTGTTTGTGTGTATGCAGGTGTGTGACAATAATATTGCAGGAGCTTTCTAGGCCATGAGTTGTGTGTAATGCAAGCTGGCATGGTGATGTATTGGTGTGTGTGTGTGTGTGTGTGTGTGTTATACGAGCCGGCGCGATGATGCACTCTGTCACCGTAGGAACCAGAGGGCAAAGCTTTATTAGAGTTTGTTTCTGATCAAACCACTAGTGACACACACACATAAACACATACACACAGTTAAAGTTCATCTCTTTGTCTCTCACACACAACAATCATATATACAGTGTAGATTTCTATTTGTCTAAAATAAAACTTGTGGGAGCAGAAATCATTGAACTTATCTATCTTTGAGAAATACCTAGCCGAAATACCTACCGAGACTAGTTCTTCAGCCAACTATTTTGATAATTGATTAACAGTTATTTGTATTATTATTTGTTATTAAAGTTATTCATTTAAACTGAATAAATAAATAATAGTATTGTGGATGTCTACCTTACTGCTGGTTGGACAATGCAAGCAATCTGAAGACATCACCTTACTTTCTAGGATAGTGTAATGGATATTTTATTGACGAAATGATTAATCGAGGAAATAGTGGGCTTAGATAATTAATAATAGGCTAATAGAAATAACTGTCAGTTGTAGATCTATTGAATATATTTGGGTTTTAGACTGTTGCTGTGTTGGTAAGCCAAAGCGAGCAATTTGAAGACATCATCTTGTGATAAAGTAAACAAATGACTGGCGAATAATTGTGAAAAAAGAATTAACAGGATATTTTCATATTTTTGCTTGTGGGAGAGAGAATAAAATGTCTTCGAGGATGATCTGGGAATCCCATGTCACACCTCTCACGTTCCCATGATGCACCTCTGTCTACAAAATGTGCTTCTTTTCTCTGATCTTGACAGCTCCAGGACACAGGGGGAGAAGATAATCGCACATCTCTGTCATCTACATGTTATAAATATCAATAGACCAGGCCTGTGCGTACCTGCAGCAAGGCAATCTCACATAACCCAGTGGACCACTTTTCAGGCTTTGAAGATGAAACCTGGGTTACTGTCCTACTGCCAAACATTTTTAATGTATACAAGTCATATTTTGGCACCTCCCTATGATCCGTTCTTCCATTTTCCTTCAGAATCCTACCAGATACACGATTCCTCCACTAATGTCCCGTCCCTCATCTTTCTTCTCTTCAATGTATCTATAAATAAATATTACAATATTCAGAGTAAAAACATTAGCAATGCAGCTTAACTCTGTCCATATTCATGGCCGTCAATGTCCTGCAGGAACCTCAAATCTCCAACACTTTTCAAGAAGTGAAATAAACATATTCCCTGTTTCTTTGATTTCTCTCTGGCTCTCATCTCCCATCTGATATTTCTAATAAATAAACATGAGGCTCCTCTCCTTCCACATTCATACATGCAGCCCTCATTCTTTTATTGTGATATCTTTCTAACAACCAGACTCTGGATCAATATTCATAATCACCAATATCCCTCAGAGCTCCGAAAAGCATCTTTTCATGGATTGTGAAAGTGGCTTTTTTTTTTTTTTTCAAACTGAAGCCTGGCCATGAAACGCACTGTGCTCAATGCGTCTTATTGAACCTGCATCTATTTTCATAAATGTAGATTGGTCCTATTCATGTTTAGACACATGTCTCATGCTGTGCAGATTCCTCATCTCTCTCCTCTTTGCCTTCTCACATTAGAAAAAAAAAAAAGCTCTTCACAATAAATAAACATTAGCCACTTAATGTATTCATACTAACACAGCAAGGTCCCGCAGAGAAAGTGTGTCTCCAAAACCGCCAGATTTCCTTGACCAAAGAAGAAACAAAGCTATTCATTCCCAGTGTGGGCTGCAACACTAACCCTGGTTGTGTTAGTGTCCTGCTCAAGCGACACCGAGAGTTGAACCCCTAAACCGGACAGTGTAAGAGCTCCATTATCTGAGCCACACCAGCAAATATTCATATTCGAGGTGGAAGCTTCTGCTTTGATTTCTCATTTCTTTCTCCTCTGCCATCTCTTATGCAGAATAATAAACATGACTCTGCTCAGCTGTTTACATATTCAGACATATCCCTGATTCGGATATGGATATTCTTTGGATAATGAGCTGACTATTTACATTTAACTTTTCTTCACCATCTCCTCTTCTCTCTTTGCTCACCCTCCTCTGTCTCCCATTTCTCCCCCCTCCTTTCTGTCACTCCTGTATCATTCTTTCTGAATCTCTTTCGCCTTTACCCTCTCCCTCTCTGCCCTCCTCCTCTGTCTCTCTCTGGGAGATGAATAGAATATGTAAGCTATTGGATGTGAATGAATAAAGCATCCCATCTCAAACACACATTGGTGACACCTTATTAACCACATGTCAGCTGCACATGACAGCTGGAGCACACACACAATTTCCACTCACACACAGCTTGCACATGTGCACATAGACACCAGTGCAGCTGGGTCATAGCCACACACAACACACAACACACACACGTACAAAACACAAGGCTGGTGTACACACATCTACATACACACACACAAACTCTCCTCATTATTGTACATTGTGTTAGTGACTCACATTTTATCAGTCTGACACAGTGAATGTGCGTTTGATTGGAAAGACGTTTCATATTCTAAAAGTCAGACATAATGCAAAGTTATTCATAACACAAAATCTATAACTGGGTCAAAAAAAACTTTGGTCAACAACATGTTCACGGAAAGATTCAAATTAACTTTAACCATTGATCAACCTCCCCTGAACAGTGACTGTCCAATATCAGCTTAGCAACCTGTCAAGCTTTGTATTTCTCAATGTATTGAAGTGGTGTAAGAGTGATACTCTGTATACAAAGAGTTTGGAGGGTGGTGTCACTTCTTAGCATCTCCAAAACCAAAAACACAGGAGCAAAACGTAAAGACACCTATTAAACAGTATGTGTATGTGCCCTAACATAATCTGCAAACATTAGCATGTTCAGCTAACTAGTTTACAGTAGTAACCTAGTGTTTACCTCTGAAGCAAAAAGTTAGCATACCATTAACCTACTACATTTATTTGTGGGGTTATAAGTTATGTTCAGTAAAAACCCTGATCATGATAGAATATCCACTACGCAGTTTTTGGGGAAGCTGCTTGTGGATGCTGTTAGTGTTTATCCAGCTCGTTCACTCAACACACAAGCAGGAGGACATGGTCTACGAAGGCACGACCTCTGAAGACCACATCCACTGTGAACACTGAAGCAAAATGAGACGATTTGGTCTCAAGTGAAACATACTTTTTGAATATTTGAATAATAAAGTATAATTCCAACCTCTGTCTGACTTTACCCGCTGTTTAAACTAAGCAAGCAAAGAGTCTGCCAATTGATTGATTGATGGAAACATAAAAGTCAGCCAGAGATGGTGTTTTAAACCAGTGAAACTTGGTTAATTAGCAACCTAGCTAGAGCTGATAAAAGCAAAATTGACAGTCACTCAACAGAAATAAGAAGCCTGCTTTTGCTAATGGTTAATCTGGCGCTGCTATGACTGTAAACTGCATATGTGCTGTGCGAAAACAGAAAAGCTTGACAGGCTCAGCGAACAGTCATCTTCCAAAAATACTGAACCACCTTTTTTACTTTCCACTAAAAGCTACCTACGAAAGCAGAGAAAATAATCTCTGAAAAATATTAAATTTAAACTCAGAGAAAAAAAACAGGAAAGAACACAAAGTACAGAGTTGACAGCAAATCAATTAGATAACCTTGAAAATATTTTTTTAAATCCTCACCTCTGACGATAAGACCGGCGAAGTTAGACACCCCGGAGCCGCGTTCTGATTGGGTGACGCAGCGGTACAGATCTTGATCCTGATTAGTGACTTCTTTGAGGTGGAAGGAGGCGGCAAATCGTCTGTGGTTGATGTTTTTGGTCTGAGCCACGGGAATATCTTCTCCATTTCTCCTCTGAATCACAGACAGACAAGCGCACAGGGAAGATCAGGTGCTGCAGGGGCTATGCAGAGTTAACTGCCTTGCTCAAGGTCATAAGGCAGCACTGGACCACACATGCCCGCATGCACACACACACACACACACACACACACACACACACACACACACACACACTTACACCCCCCTTCCCTACCTCACTGACAGCAGGTTTGAAGGTCATGACTACAATAGAGCCATAATGAAATCAGGAGCTATTAAACTCTTAATCATGTTAGCTGCTAGAATGTGTGGCCTGGAGTCACTCTGTGTGTGTGTCAGTGTTGGTGTGTGTGTGGACAACACTTTATTATTGGATGTACCAGTCCTGAGGGTGGCACATTTAGTACACTGTTTCATCTCTATGTGTTTGTCTATTTCTACATTATTATACTGGACGCATAAAAATAAATATATATATATATACATATATGTATAAATATATTTGTATTTTCTATTTGTTTTTATTTATTTATATCTACTTATTTATTAGGTACAGGGCACATCAATCAACAGCAGAATGTAAAGGAAATAAAAATCAGCAGTCCTTTCTCAGAATTAAAGGGTGTCATATTAAGTGTCATATTAAAGAGCTAGTTCCCCAAAGTTACAAAAAAGTTTTTTTCACCAGGTTCTGAGATATCCGTCTGAGATATCCTATAAAATGGAGGTGAATTTAATTAGTTAGAGCTGCTCAAAGCATTGAAAAAGTACACTTAAAACAACTGTCAACTGCTTTTATAAAGATAATTTATTTGGTAGAAAGTAGTTCAAATGAACTGAAACATTATTTCTTAAATGAGGTGATGCTTCGAAATCTGTGAGCATAACAAACAACAATTTATTTCACTTCAATTTTATTTGGGAGGAGGCAGAAATCTAAGAAAAAACACATATCTCAAAACCGGGGAAAATAAAACCAAAACTATTCTGTATATATTTCTTAGTGCATAGAAATGTGGTTTGCATTTGTGTGTGTGTGTGTGAATGTGCATCTGTATAGTCATACCTGTAGCCAGAGTTTGTTGTTCGTCGTATCTCGTCCCGTGGCGATACACTGAAATGTGGCATTTTGTCCGGCGTTCACCTCAACGTCCCCAAGACGCAGAAAATGAGGGGATTTATCTACAAGAAATGTGGTCAACAAATGAAGGGAATTAGAGTTTACAGCAAGGTTATGTGTCTCTGAGGTTTAAAATGTTTTCTGTTTCATTTCATTTGCCTGTTAAAAGTGGAAATGAGGTGACAGAGCCAGAGGGAGTTAAGGATACAAACAGGTCGGGTTATCACAAACACAATGTATACATTTAAGGACATTTTATAACCCTTGGGAATATGTTCATTATTACCGCGATTAGATTCTACTGGAGTCAGATGAAACCAAACCACCGTGCTGCATTGCCACTGGAAGGTAACATCAGTATCAGATCCGGTATATGTAATTCCCATAGCTTCTGGTTCTTAACTACTAATGTGGAAGAAGGCTTTCAGACCCTGAAGATGCAGTTCAGCTATGACATTTTTATTCTGGGGAGGTGATTGCAATCATAGATAGCAGCTCCTTTGGTGAATGAAAAAACACACACACACACACACACTAACTTGCACACACGCATTCATGCAAGCGCGCGCACACACACAAACCTGTGTGTCCAGAAATGCAGCTGTGAGAATGAATGCTTCCACTGTGGAGACTAAGTACTAATTCCTTTTCAAATACTTGCTCCTTCCTATTAGGAGTGCTGCTCCTCTGCCTTTAAAAGACTGGGGCTCTTCTTTTTATATTTCCTCAGATTCCGGGTCGCTTCAGTGACAAAATTAATGTCCAGAAATTTCTTTCAGAGGCATATCGACAACTTCTGACAGAGACTAGAACAACAAGGATACCGGGACCTCACAAACTGTACAAGGGGACAGTTTATTTCTATGACTTATAATCAATAGAATCTATTAAGAAACAAAATTGTCCTCAAAGATTTCAGTGCTGCTGGTAGACAGATGAGCAGTTGTAATTGCTTCCTTTCAAACATGAGGGCCCTCCAGGAAGCCGCCTTATGGCTTTAGATTAACAGACACTTGTGTTAACAGTAACAGTTTGTCGTCACAACTCTTTTTTTTGGGGCCTCTAGCAGTAAGGAAACACTCGAGCAAAGGAGAGAAGAAGGCTTGAGACGTAGCGAGAATTTAAAATGGATCGCAGCCCTCATCTCTTTCCTGTCACTATGAGACAAGACAGCTACTGTTCACTGTGTGTGTATGTGTGTGTGCAACTTTGTGTGTGTGAAACTGTGTGTGGGTTAAAGAGAGAGAGAAAGAAAGTGCTGAGTGGTCAAAATCTTCTCTCTCCATGATTGCCCTAATACTGTCTCATTTCCCGCTTCACTCTCTCCTATTCCCCCTTTCTCTCTTTTTCTCCTCCTCACAATCTCTCTCTCTCTCTCTCTTTATTTCTCTCATTTTTCTCTACGACTTGTCTTTCTCCTCTCGCTGCATCCCTCCTCTCCCGTGTCACCTTCCCACTTATCTACCCATTCAACTGCAACAGAAACCATCCCAGGTACAGTCTAATTAGTGGCCAAAGCTATCAGCGTCTACTCAGCGAACTAGGACTAATTGCTGGCATGCTAATGACTCACCGCATGGATAGCTGAGCACCTGAATGTCGTCTATGGCGATGAAGCCAGCTTTGCTGTCCGAAACCTCTGCTTCAAATATGACCTGAGAAAAGAGAGAGTAGTTGAATTTGTGTGTTGTTTTATTTGTTTACATTTGTATTTGAAAAATATATCTTTACAAATAACACTCCTGGGTTACACTGTAAAAGGAACAGTCTGAGTAGTGAGCACATACAAAGTGTACAAAAACAAAAAATACAACAACAGCAAAAACATTGGAAATGCCAGAGGAAACTGAAATAACAAAACCTGCAATTGCTCTGCAGGCAAATCACAAACCCTCTATGGCACTGTTACCACATCATAAACTGCACTGGCGAACTGATTTTAGAACTAAGCAAGACACTTGCCAATTAAATTTGCTGTCAAAGTGATGGATCCAATCTGAATTGTCGCAGAATACACTGACGGCCACCAGTGATATGCATAACACTAGTTAAATACAAAGCTGCCATCCTGACTGCAGCTGGATTTATACATTCTGGCCAAAAACTCAGGAAGGATAAAAGAAATGCTTCCTGTTGGATCATAGTAATCTGCTTTGGCACACATAAAATGTCCACCAAAGAAATGATAAGTAGTGAATAAGATTAAGTAATGAAACCCAATGTGGTAGGGTAGAAAATGAAGGGTTAGAGCTTATCTATTTGTTTTTCATTCCCTTTCCATCCCTCCACTTCCTTTTTTACTTATTTTTCTACACCTGCTTCTTTTCTTATTGCGACCACATTGTGCCTCCATGAGAACTGCACCATCGTCCATATTATAGCTGCTGAGAAGTTCATTTAAATTGCAAAAATTTAGCTCGGTCAGTCCACTGTAACCACTGGTAAACATTACCTCCTGAACATTAGCATGTTAGCATTTTAATTGTGAGCATGTTAGCTCAAAGCACTGCAGTGTTTCAGTGCAGTGTAACAGAGCCACTAGCATGGCTGTGGACTCATGAACTGGTGTGAACAAACGCAACTCAGCAGAATCCTTTTGTCTGTATTTCAATAGACAAGAAAGAGGGAATAACGAGTTGTTTTTTTGATCAAATAAATAGAAAGAGGAAAATAGCAAAATGTGGAAAGGGATGTTCAGATTAAGGCCCTTAGTTGTGATTTAATAATTCATTGTGGTTGTTTTTATTGCAAAATCTCTAAATCCTGTATTTCTAGTAGAGTGTTCATTTTGCATTCAACAGGTGCCTCCATTTACCACCATCTCAGTTCATCAACTCATGTTCTGAATAGAGACGGTTCTCTCCACTATCCTCATCTATCTCATCTATCTCATCTTCCCTCTGTCCTCCTTGTCCACATGTTAGCCCTCCTACTCCCTCCACTTGTCATCATCCCTCTTTCTAAACATTTCTCTCTCCCCTAATTTCTCTCTTTCTGCCTCTCTCTTGCCGCCTCTGTTTTCTAACAGCGTTTACTCAGAGAGGAGCACTGTAATGAACAGGGGAAGGGGAGGGAGGAGAGGAGGTCGCTATCAAAAAGAGAGACAGAGGCAGAAAGAGAGCGAGGGGGTGAGCAGTTGTTGTCATTCATCACCTGTAAAAGGAAATCTGCCGTGAACTGTTTACCCATAGCTTATCATCCCCTGCTTGTCACACTCTGCCCCTCTCTGTCTCCCTCCCCTACCAATCTATCTCGTCTCTCTTTCCTATCATCTTTCACTCATAGCTCACTGTGGAGCACAGCAGAGAGACATCAGTTGACTTTTAATACCTTCATTTCTGTCTGTCTGAAGACCAGCTTGCCTGCCTGTCTCTCTGCCTCCACAGTCTGCTGATCGCCACTTGTTATGATACCCATGTTTTTTTTGGTAGCAGTAACATGACCTAATAATCTCTTCCCTTTTATCTGCACAAGTAAGCTACATGTGCAAATGTATGAAATTATTTCAAAAATGTACTTTTTGCATTTAATTCGGTATAACTACCCAGAGGAGTTTTAAGTCATGTCTTGAGTCAGCTGAAACAAGTCCAAGCCAAGTCTCATGTCGTGTCAAATCGAGCCTCAAGTGCTGAAGGGCATGTCCAAGACACAAGTCTAACATGTCCAAGTAACAAGTTACTATGATAATGAAATGGCATTTGAATGTTTTCTCATCAAAGATTTGGTAATAGTGGTTTTCTTTACATGCTGCTAAGACCAAGTCTATTCAGTGCATAGGTCTAATAGTAACATTTTCAAAATAAAAAAACAGCACTAGTGTGGTATGCAGCTGTCACTATTGTTGAAAGACTTCATCAGCTAAAAACTTGAGATTTAAATTTAAGTTCTTGTTGCTTTTGTTTTGTTTTCAAATCTCAAGCCAAATCTTCAAAGTTTCTCAGCAGTCAAATCAGAGGCCCAAGTTTCATTTTTGTGACTTTTCGAGTCAAGTGTGCAGCTCTGTTAATGATGATGTATTTCTGAGAGTGCGTTTTGAATGATTTCCTCAAAGTCCGGGACAATAGAAACCTGGATGCTCATTTTGATGTTTGCTCTCTGAATCTACTCATTAGCCACTTGAATTCAGCAACTCGTGGATCTGATGTCGGTCACCTGAGAGGAGATAATATGTCGTTCATGCAGGTGTCAAACACTCGCTGACTCACTGGTCTCATCAGTGGGAGGCAGGATTACTGATAGCTTGTGTTTACAAGTTCGCACATGGGCAGAGCAGCTCTGAAACGCTGAAGGCTGAGGACTGACATATCATCAGTCTGCAGTAGGGTTGGGTTATAGCAAACATCCTCTTATCAGCCAATCACATATATCACTTTGATGTATGCACGTATGGGCACAGAATCAAAAATGTTTAAGCCTGCAGGGAGGGGACGTTTTTCATTTCATGTTATAGTCTGAATCCTAAGATTTGTCAGCTGGGTCCAAGCACCTGCCGTCTCTAAACATGTACTCGTATGACCCAAAGGTAATATATGTTAAACAGGGAAAAACACAGCAAGGGGATTTATAATAGATATGTAAAACAAAAACAATCTTTCCAGTAACACAAATTCTGAAATTCATGCCAGTAATATGTTAAATGTCTTGTTTTGACTGACAAACAGTCCCAAGATATTACATTTAATATCATATATGACAAAGATAAAGAAATCCTCACATTTGAGTTGCAGGAACCAGTACATTGTTGGCACATTTCAACCAATAATTATCAAAGAGTTGCCAAAAATGTGCTGTTTGATTGACTAATCATTTAATAGACTAATCATGTCAGCTCTAATTAAGTAAAAATTTGGTTGATTAACTGCATTGAGGTCTAGTGACAGTCAAGAAACTATCATCAGTCTGATGTTGTCTTAATGTGCAGAGAAAGAGAAGATCAAGGCAAAAACCTAATGACAAGGTCTACCTGAGTAGTGCTGCATGGGTGTGTGTGCATTTATGTGATCATCTATTCTTGTATGAATGTGTGTGTGTGTGTGTGTGTGTGTGTGTGTGTGTGTGTGTGTGTGACTTAATCTTGTGGACATGTGCCTAGCCTTCCCCTGGTGGAACCAGTCTCATTACAACTCAAGCTAAAGTGCTAACACAGAAACATGTTCCAACATGAAAAAAAAAATTGCTTCATAACCTCAAATCCAATAACCTGTTTCATAGCCTGAAAAACCTACATAAGCCTCAGCAAACCAGGATGATTATGTTCAATTAAAACATGTTGACACACGAGTTTCACGCTGGTGATCTCCTCCCATAGTCACTGAGGGGGACTGGGCTCCAGATGGGCCATTTGGAGGATGCTTTCACACTTTGCCTTACAGTAATATTATATGGTCCCCAGGCTGTGTTTTTACATGATCAGTGTGTGTGTATGCCTGCGAGGACATTCACAGACAAGCTCACATTTGTCAACACCAGGCAACAAACAAACACGCACACACACACACACACACAGATCATGTTGACTGACATGAATTAAGAAAGAAGAAGAAGAATGTTCTGTACAATGTAATCCTCAGCTGCCCCTACTTCTGTGAACCTAATAATGTTCATTTTAAACAGGTTTTTATTAAAAACACATACAGGACAGAAAAACATTGACAACCATGTTTGTATCCGGCATTGTGACGCTCACCCGTGCAAGCAAACACACATACACATAAACACACACCCACCTCGTTTTCCTCAGTGTGTTTCTAGCCTAATCGTCACCTCCTGAGCCTCAGTCAACACAAATAAATCAGCCGCCTGCCTCACAGCATGTGCATGTGTTTGTATTTGTGTGTGCATTGTGTCTGTGTAGTCACATGTACAAAAAAAATAAATAAAGGAAATAAAGATATATGCACATAATGAATGAATCATGTATGAACACGGCTGTTGTTATGCTGGTTGTTATGTAGCGAGTTACCTGATATTCATTAGGCCAAAAGGTGGAGACGGCCAGTTCAGCTCTCAGCCAGTCTTTACCTGAATGACAACAAAATCGAAGTCAATGGAATAAAATCACAATAGTGTCAGAATAAGGTATGAATGAGTGGTAGTCTTTACCGGTGTAGGAGGTCACGTTCCATATGGGGTTGGCTAAAGGACCCTTGTTAACCTACCACAAAACACAAATAAAATATCTTGGTCATAAAATATTTCACACAAAATTGAACATGGTAACACAGCAGTCCACTGTATTTAGTGGTCTACTGAGAAAGGTTGCCTGAAATGTATTAAATTCCACAACAACAGCAATAATAATACATAATAATACATAATTAGACTCTGTAAGTCAGTGTTTTTGCTTCTGTCGGAGGTCAGGGTCCGTTACAGTGCAGACCCTCTGGGCTCGGCACACAATGTCTTCTTCAAGGACACTTTAGCAGGAAAGATGTTTGTAGAAATGTGAGTGTGACCTTAAGTGATCACGTTTATGAGCAGTCAGAACCAGTAAATGGTAAAACCAGTAAAAGTGCAATCTTCTGTTAACCTTTACAAGCAAATGTGTTTTCTAACAATTTCCACAAATTGCAAGAAAATGTTAGAGGAGGAGAAGAGGATTAGAAGTCACGAGTCTTCTGGGAGGGAATTAAGTTTGATTCATTGCATCAGTATGACACATGTGTC
Source organism: Seriola dumerili (assembly GCF_002260705.1). Classification (NCBI taxonomy): domain Eukaryota; kingdom Metazoa; phylum Chordata; class Actinopteri; order Carangiformes; family Carangidae; genus Seriola; species Seriola dumerili. The sequence goes on from NW_019174280.1 coordinate 17,648,661, forward strand.
CACTCTGATTAATTTCTCCATAAAAAAACACAAAAATATTGGGGAATGTTTGCTGCTTTAAAAATCAATATTTTACTGCAAAATTAACTTTCAATGCTAAGTTAAGCATTCATACACAAAGTCTTGGTTAAGTCAAAGCAGTCTGCAACATCTATCACACTGTAGCCGGATTGTTTGTGGCTGTGTTTCATAAAATCCAGACCACATTTCCCATAAACCCTGTTTTGTTTTGTTCTAACTAAAGAGGCTCTTCCCCATCTGCCAGACAAACAGAAAGCTTTAACTCTGCACTTCCACTCTTCTGGAGTTAAAACAAACTTTTGTTTTGAAATTGTCCCATGAAATCAAACCCTGCCTTACACAATGTAAATTTGTAAGGCACAAAGTAAATTGTGTGAGGCAGGGGCTGGTTAGTAGGCTTACATTTGGTCTTGTTTAATGTTAATATGTCCATGTGTCTCAAGGGAAGGACAGTTTTTCTGCTGGAAATGTTAAACCGTAAAAATTGAACCAGTGCGATCAGGCTCAGTCCATTAAGACAAATAAACCCTTGCATTTTTATTGTATTCTACTGTGTTGATGCTCAATACCTTCACCAGGACATTAAGGGTGCCGGGGCTGGAGCCGTCAGGGCTGGTGAGGAGATAGTTGAAGTCGATACAGTGGGTGTCGTTTTCCTTCATGACTGGCAGCTGAAATCTGGCCTTTTCGCCAACATCATACTGAGAGACGTCCACATACATGTAGGAACCTTGACACAGAGACAAAGACAAGGAGAAGGTTACCAAAGATAAAAAATATAAAAGCAACATCACAACATCTAGACCTTCTCTATTTGGAAAGTGCCTTGAGATAACTTACGTTGTGAATTGCTGCTATACAAATAAAATTCTAATTGATTTGACTTGAAATTGAGGTGGATCTGGTTCATGCTGTTTTGTGAATCTGACATGAATCATGACCCATTAATTCCCCCCATTCTTTTCTGGCAGCTGTTTGTGCTCTTACACCACATACCAGCTGCAATTCCTGGCTTGAACAGACTAGCAATGGTGCCCTCTGAGGAGGTTGTTAGTGTAAAGACGCAGTGAGTATTGGGACTGGACTTGTCAAAGAGTAGGCTGTGTGCCCACGGCTTGCGACAGATAGCTGCATCAGTTCTGTGAAGTAAAGTGAAGTGAGTGAATCAAAGTATAAAAAGACTATATATTATATCGTTTTGAAACTACTCTAAAGATTTCCCCGTGTTTTCCTGGTTTTCCTAATAGTACTTCCATGTAGTTCCTATTTATTATTAACTCCTCCTTTTAAGTGGTTACGACTACTTGTCAGTTAAGTTGGTTTAAACTTGTCTTTTTTGTGGAGGAAAGGAACAACTATTGCTTACTGCATGCTCTGTTTTTGCAAATTTGGTAAATATTATTTTTTATTGCACATTGGTTTTGGTGTCATTGCACAATCTTGCGATGCTTGTCACTTTACTTTATTTCACTGTACATCCTGTGGTGTTCATGTGACAAATAACAAACTTATAATCACCACTTATCCCTCACTGTATCTTTCTGATAGTTTGGCTCCATTAAATACCATATGCATGCCTGTGTGTGTTGCCTCTGGTATATGCCAGAGCATATGACAGTAACCAAACTGGGAATCACCATCTCACTACTGTCAGTACTGGGTATTTAACCGATAACCAGCCAGTGTCTTCATTTATGATTTAGTGCAGGACTGAAGAACTTTAATCCTCGTTCTCTTCTGCACCTTCCCACCTGGTTTGACCTTCCCTCTTTAACAAACTCACTTTTAAGCAGTGAGTTTCTAGTGATGGAAAGCAAAATCCTTTATTCTTTCCTTTTATGTTTGCATGTTTTTACTCCAGTCTGTTTAATTTCTTTTGGGCTTACCATACAAGAATCAGAGAAGAGAAGAAAAGAAAAGAAAAGAAAAGAAAAGAGAAGAAAAGAGAAGAGAAGAGAAGAGAAGAGAAGAGACGAGAAAAACAACTTCTTTCTTCTTTTACAGTTTTCATTTCATGCGTTTATGAAACCATACAATTTTCTTTCTTCTATACTTTTTTCTTCCAGCTCATCTTTATTCCCTCTCTCCCGGAAATTGTGCAGTTTCCAGGTTATAATGATGCGAGCTAATGTGTGAGCGTGAAAGTAGAGATATACACATCATAAAATCAAAATTAGCGAAGCTTGATTGAAATCATGTGAAGTGGTCAGCTTGAAGCCAAAATGGCACGGTGTGTGTACACCAGTCCATGCCGTTTGGGCAGGCCCCTTTCACCACATTCAGATTTTTCCACAGCGTGCAATATATGATTACCTGCAACTACCCAGCAGTGTGACATGATTAGTTGCATTTTTCACAGCTATCCTCAGGGCAATGTTTTTATGCTTTACTTATTTTGTTTGCATTATGTTCCTCCTGTCTCTGCTGAATTCAAATATAATATCTGTTAGTTTTGTTTTGCTAACACGGTGGGACTATGATGAAATTTTTCATTCCCCATATAACATTGAGTACTGTACCTTATACCTACAGTGGTTGAGTGCAGGAAATGGAGCTCAACGTAACACATAATCTGGCTGTGCTGACAGGACAGTCAGTCAGCCCATCCAGATGTTCTCGTAATCAGCTCAGACCTCAACCAGATGTTGTTCCAATGAAATATGATGAAATGTGATATTTTCCTGCCTGATGTTTTTAATCTCACAATCTCACATTAGCTCATCACAAACTGAAAGGAGGTAGCCATGATCATGTTTAACTCTATTTGTAGAATAGAAGTGAATGGAACTTTAGCTGAAACAATACACTGATTAATTGGTTAGATAATTTCTAACAACTGATTAATCACTTATGATTTCTCAAGCACAAATGCTAAACATATGCTGTTTACAGCTTCTCAAATGTGCGGATTTGCTGCTTTTCCATTTCATATAAATATATATGTAAATTGAATATTTTTGAGTTTCAGATTGTTGGTCTGACAAAACAAGCAACGTGAAGGTGTCACACCTTGGTCTCTGAGAAACTGTGAGGGGAATTTTTTCAGTATTTTCTGACTATTTATAGGCTGTGCATTTTGCCCTAAACAGAATAAAATAGAAAATAGAACAGAACAGAGTCACAAATTATTAAATAGAACAGAATCTAATGAAATAGAAGAGAGAGGAATGGAATAGGACAGAATGAAATACAATTAAACAGGATGAAACTGAATAGAATTAAAAATCTATGTAGTAAAATATAATACAACACAAAATCTGTGCCCTGGAAAAACAAACATAGCGCTTCATCCTAACTGGTTAATTCTATTTGCAAATTACACCATACACAATATGCACTATACAATAGGCTATAGGACAATGGTGATTATCAGTTATTGTTTAGCTAATCTACTGTGAGGAAAGACTTTTCTCTGCAGAATAGAACAAAACATAACAGGCTTTAAACTGGTGCACACAATCACACACACACACACACACACACACACACACACACACACACACACACACGAGCCTTTCACTAGTTCCTAGTTATTGGTTTGGCGCTTCTCCTCTCCTCTCTGTCTTTACCACCCGACCCCCACCTTAACAACACACACACACACACACTGCCATTGCCTGCCTGCCATTGAAGTATTATAATAATCCTACTTCCTGGTTCTGAAAGACCCCAAAATGACTTAGGTCCAAACAGGACTATAGCCAAACAAGATGAGGCCAGAACAATTCTCTCTCTCTCTCTCTCTCTCTCTCTCTCTCTCTCTCTCTCTCTCTCTCTCTCTGTCTCTCTCTGTCTCTCTCTCTCACTAACACTCTAAATCCATCCAAAACGAACACAAGATGGATGTCACTCCTGTTTCTTCATTTTTGGCACTGATGCTAAGATGGTGACATGAGAAAAGTGTCTTTAAGATGGCTGCCAAGATGGTGTGCCAGCTAAAAATACTCCTAACAGTCAGAGTCCCAGATATGTCATAACACACAACAACATGGAAAAATATCACCTTTAGCACTTGAGCTAATCATAACACTGCATGCTGCAAAATTATACCAACAAATTGATTAGGTACAGGTCAAAATATGTGAATAATATTTGGTAAATATGTTCTGCAAATCATTAAAATGACAGAACAATAACAACGGCTAATCTGAGACATAAATAGCATTGGAAAATATGAGTAATCAAAGACTGACAGTATGAAACTGATACAAGACGCATGCTAAGAAAACAGACCTTGTGATGCCAAGAACATCCGACACCTGAAGTCTGCCAGTTTCTAAAATGGCTGATGTCTTTGAGCTGCCAAAGTCTAAAATGGCCGCTAATAGAATGACGACACAATATAACCATGAGGCTAAAAATACCCCTGTGACAGCCTTAAGACCCAGATATGTCACATAACAACAACAGCAGCGCGGTAGACAGAGGACAGTATTCTTCAGCTAAACAATAACAGCCTGCTAATGGGAGAGTTACAATGTCAGCATGGTGCAAACTAAATTAGGTGTAAAATAGCTAACAACCTCTTAGCGAGTTAACATCCTGCAACAGAACACTAATAGTAAAAATGTGTAGCTGGTCCAAAAACGCAGACACATGGCTCCTCACTGGCATTTTCGCTTCCAAAATAATATAAATGCTTAATCAATGAACTAAATTATTTTCTGTTAATCAACTCATTGATTCATCAACAGGTCATTCCAATTCTCGCGCTCTACAAACAAACTTATTTGATTTTTCTATCAGACTGCTCAACAAATAAATCTACAATTAATAACACAGGGTGGAAACATTTAAAATATAATGTAATCCAATACAACTCTTGTGAAGCTGAATGTTCAAGTGTTACAGAGACTGTGTCGGAGAAATTTGATTTAATCATAATTTTTAGGTCACCGTATCCATCATCATTCGATCATTATTAAAACATTCAGTGGACAAGGGACCCGCTCTGCTGCAGTTCTAATGCCTTTTTTCCCTCTTCCCTTATTAGACAGTACACAGTGGACAACAAGAGGGGGGGGGGGGGGGGGGGGGGGGGGGGGCATGGAGAGAATGGCATGCCAAATAGGTTTAGAGTGGTACTGGCTGACAACATCATGAGTCAAGAGTATCTGCTTTAGTCCACAGAGCCAGAGAGCCCCAGCCCATGAATGTTCAACTGGCACGACGTACAATGCCAGCGTCGCATCTAGACCCTGCCATGGTGACTAGTGCCAGCATCAACCCTCAGAGATATTACATAGAGGAGTTTTATCTCTATTACAAAAACTAGCCAACCATCCCTGCACACTCAATACTGCCTTAAGCACAAATGGCGATTAGCAACTGGGACGAATCAATGTGGGTTATAAGGAAGAAAAGTGTAACTGTTGGCTGAACTATCCAATGACTCTAAAATGATTCTGCGCAAGATGACTCCTTTACTTCTGCCAATACTTTTGAAAATATATGACCCCTTGAAATAGTAAATTGAAAAATAAACTTATTCCCAAAGGTCTTTCAGATGGCAAACACTAATAACTCCCCCTAAACAAAGGGAGTAGGTATCCCTTTGTTTTCAGTGGTCAAAAGCCAAAAAGGTTTAGTGCCATTGCTCTAAATCATGCCATGCCCTCAGGGAGACAGGAGCTAGTCACACCAAAGTACTTCTAAATTACTGGTGGCTAGGATTTCCTGCAAAAACAACCATTCTAATAATAGGCATTACCCATGTGTCCCTGGGCAAGGCATTTAAGCTACCAACTCAGCCCCTCACCCATTTCCTACAACTCTGTCCAAATACAAAACCTAGCCAAGTGATGTATCTGTAATCCCCTCCAGCAACCTCGTTTTCCATCCCCTGCACCACTGTCCTGAACCCTGCTGGCATTATTAACACATCAAATGTCAGTTCCTTTAGGCAAGGCTCTGAACCCCCCCTTCAGCAACCAACATCTCCAAACCATTAACCTGCTCTGCCATCCACGTACCCCTGCTCATTCCACTAGCTTCTACAGGTGTTAATGCTATGCTAATTCCAGGTATTACCTCTGCGCTCTTGGGCTAGGTATTTAACCAGAGTTGCCAACTCTGCCCTCGCTGCATAGTGACACCTCTTGGTATTAATAATGCTAAATGCTAGACTTTGGCTTTGTACCACTGGGCATTGCACCCAGCTCTGGTGTCATTGCTTTAATATATGCAAGACCACATGCACGAGACAGCAACACACATTTTGGGAAGAAGTGTGTGTGTGTGTGTGTGTGTGTGTGTGTGTGTGTGTGTGTGTGTGTGTGTGTGTGTGTGTGAGTGAAAATAGCAAAGAGCTGGTGTTTAACCGAACCTTTCTCTAAATGTCAGTGAGGCTGGGTTGTCATGATGATAAGCATGAGAGATAAATAACAGCTTTACATTGTCATGGTAACAAAGTCATAATCTTCCATAACAGACATGGAGAGGAGAGGAGAGGAGAGGAAAGGAAAGGAAAGAAGGGGTACGGCTATGAAAGGAGAGGAAACAAGAGGAAGGGAAAGAAGAGGAGAGAAACAAAGATGACATGAGGCAAGGGGAGACAAAGGGACAGGAAAGAACCAAGAGGAAAGGAGACGAGAGGGCGAAAGAGGAGAGGAGGCAAGATGAAAGGACAAGAGAGGAGATGACAGAAAAGGACAAAAAGAGAGCTGGACATAAAAGAAGTGAACAAACTCAAAAGTGTTTCTGGTTGTTACATTTTCACATGGTTTCTTCACTGTGGTTAACGTCACTATTCAGACAGCAGGCATTTTTACTCCGTGGGTTCAATTTCGTAAAGTCAGTTACTATCTTAAGATTGCATAGCTGGTTATTGTTACAACATTTTGCTTTTAACATTGTAAAGTAGGCAACCTTCCCTGTTCCCTGCCATTGATTAATGACCTCATATTCTGTTAATTAGACCCTCAGCCCTGAGGCAGAAAGATTTAATTTCCCCTTCATCATCATCATGGAGGAAAAAAGCAACTGATTAAAGAGGAGAGGAGAGGAGAGGAGAGGAGAGGAGATCTTGGAAAAGAGATGAGAAGGAAAATATGTGGATGAAATGCAGAAGAGGCCAAGATGTATTTGGTGGGTACAAGTCAAGTCCCAATATAGCAAGAACAATACTCGAAGTCCTGCTTTCAAAAAACCCACTGAAGTTTAAGTACTGGAATATCATGAGCAAAATGTACTTTTAGTATCAAAAATAAAAGTTCTTCTGCAAAGAAAATTGGCCCTTGTGACTGATATATTATTACATATTACATAATTAGACTGTTAATACAGAACCATCAACTTGTGTGAAGCATTTCTTCCTGCAGCTGGCTGAAGTGGAGCTACTAGTAACTACTCTATGTAGTTATGCATATATTTTATTATTATTTTATTTTAGTGCCCATCGGTCACCACCAAAGGGTCACAACATAAATCTAGATGGCAGTAAGATGATTAATGGGATATGAAGGAAGAAAAAACAAAGTTATGTTACAAAAGTCTGTATTCTTTTTTTTTTGTTAAATTTTGGATAATTTTAGCTTAAATAGTAAATAGTTGTTTAGACTATGCCTTTACAATGGAAATGTCTCTTTGATGGATCTGCTAACAGCTCATAGACATCTGAAATTAATAACTACACACTGCTTTTTTATTAAGGGCCGAAAGGAGTTGGAATCCACAGGCTTAATCTTAAACATTATACTGTATTTTATATGCTTATCACATGTTGTTTTTATATCAAATCTTAATCTGAAAAGTAACTAACTATAGCTGTCAAATAAATGTAGGTAGATGAGTACAAAGCATAGCATTTCCCTCTGAAATGTGCTGAAATAGCAATATAAAGTATAAAATACAGTACTTGAGTAAATTTACTTCCTCCACTGTGAGGAGTGGAACATAAGATGGAGAAGACAAGGTTTGGTGCGTGGGGTGGGTGGATGACAAAGAAAGGAGAAAGGAAATCGGTCTTTACCTTGTGGCAGGTCTGGTGAGACGTAGGGCACATCCTGGGTGTTGATGTGTGTCCAGTCAAAGTCATCATAGGGATCTTGTTGGTAATCACACTGGGAGAATCCCTCGTCAAATGTACAGCTTCCTGCAAAGAGAAACCCAATAAGATTTAGTTCAGCTCATAAGATCAATGATTATTGACTGAATTAACTAAATTTACATATTTTTTTCAATGCAACACAAATTCCTCTCTGGTCTTATCCTGTAAAACTTCTGATTCTTTCCTGCATGTTGTTTTTCTGTGCGTGTTTGTCTCAGCTCATTAACAAACCACCAGGAGTCTGAGCTCCGACAGTCATCACTCAAGGCCAGTCAGGATCACCTCTGACTCAACCATCAGGGCCTTCAGCTGATCATCTGAGCCCCATCACCACGGCCTCAGGACAAGCATGTGTGAGCTGGCCGCCTGTGGCTCAGCCTAAACAGGAAGTCGCTCTAATACAGATAGACGCCACTTGTCCCTAACGGCTAGCTGAACCAATCAACTTGCAATGATATGTGGCTTGTGCTGGCAATATTGCTATTAGGAATAGCATGTTAGCTATCTGATTCACCGACCTAGCAGTGATGTACGGCTTGTGTTAATAAAATGGCTAGGAGAGATGTGGCTAAGAAAAGCCACAGTGCCATCTGATTCAAGTCACTGGTGGTTAGTGGTGACCCGAATGTGTCCTCTGTGCCCTTCTTGACAGTGGCTAAAGAAGAGTGGATGATATGGATAAAATGTTCTATATATAATAGTCTGGTAGTGATATGCAGTATATCATGATACAGTACACTTATATAGTACATAAATACATAGAGAAACTGTTTATACATTAATGGGAATAATCAGTAATACTGACAAACTCAAATACTGTGCTATTTTAACATAATTACTTACAGGCACAAAAAATACATAATGTTAGATTACTATTGACACTTCAGGAAATAACTTGTAATGTACATATGATGATGACCGAACAAGTGAAATCCCCTTCCCCCAGTTGAGCAAGAACATTCACATAGGCTCAGAACATTTAACAGTATTTAACTATTATTTAACAGTGACACAGCCTGAACAACTTGGACATGACAACATTTAACATTAATTTAATGGCTGACCTTCTTGGCTACTTTTGCAAAGGAAAGGACAAAAGTAACATTAAAATTATACACAGCTGAAAAACTGACAAAATCAAAGACTGGCTAAACAAGAACACAAACAACTAAGAAGGTATTATGGAACTTTCTTATCGCACCTCTACTTTTCTGGAGAGCTGCTAAGAAAAACCACTAAGAAACTGCTAAAAAAGAAGGTATACAAGAGCAAGCCACCATGAAACACTATCAGCAACCAGCACTGCAGCAACATAAATCTCCTCGCATTCAGTTGGCTGTACAGCTTTGCAACGTTTGTCCTAGAGCGAGCTGTGGCGGCTGTGATGGAGAACAGAACGACAGGCCCTCAGATACCCCACTGATCTGAGCTCCCACTACAGAGGGATACCAAGAGGTGACAGCCGCCGCCAGAGGAGAAACAAGTTAACATCAAACTAAGTGACTGTCTTCGGCTGCCGGCTGTATGGCTGGCTGTGACTCACAGCCTGAGAGATGCATTGGATCACATTCCTCTTGGCGTCATTCTTAAAACCAGCCTCTCTTCATGCAATTCACTTCACTCCCATTCAATTCAATTAAGTCTCTGTCACAGCAAGTTTACCTCCAGTTATAATGCGAAAAAAGCTGGGACACGTAGAGGGCACTAAGTACAGCACGACAACTTGAATTTTTCCACTCTGAACTATTATATTATAAACTAAACCTGGATATATCTAATTCTAGTGATGTATAACAAATGTGCAAGTGTGTGTGTGTGTGTGTGTGTGTGTGTGTGTGTGTGTGCATGTGTAACACTCCATGACTTCCTGTCTCCCACAGTGTGTGTGTCAGTTTACATCTTGCTGTCAGCTAGTTTTCTCTGCATGTGTTAAAAGAGCAAAGTGTGTAACTATAGTGTTTATGTTTGTATGTGTATATTATGTGTTGCATTTCCAAACCAGTATACTGTATATATAAACATATATATATATATATATATATATATGTGTGTGTGTGTTTATATATCACTATATAACACTCCATGTTAACTATCACATACTGGAAGTCTGTGTATGTGTTTTTTAGATCCACACAGCACCTCATTCACAGTTAATAGTTTCTTCCAAGAGGGGCCTGCTAGCTGTCTCATAGATTTTGCAGCCATGGTGGAAAATCATTTTTTGTCAACAGGAGAAAATGTCTTTCCCATGTTCTTACTACAAAAATGGACCTGTTAACTGTTAGCACAGTATGAGTAGAGGTGGTGGTGGGGTTAGTATCTGAACAGAAGTAGTCAACAAATTTTCATATTTTAATTGTAGCTGCCAACATAGCCAGAGCCACATCGAGTGCCATGCTGCTATTAAAACTGCTTCCTTGTCTGAACAGTGGTAGCTTTCGTTACCTCGTCTGCAACTATTAATTTCAACCACTCCAACATTTAGTACCAAGCCGCATTCTCCTGGTGGATTGTGGACATGACCACATGCACAGCAGCACTAATGGGTTCTATGAAAGAGGAGGGCTTTGCTTCAACTCTGCTGTTTTGTATCGTTGTTGAGATGACTCGCAAAAGACTCAATCATTTAGCACCCAGTAAAGATGATGTTCAAGTTGACTTAACACAGGAACATTTAACATGTTAGCTTGACTGTTTAATTAATATGGTCTAGCTAGTTGGTTTACAGTGATCAAGACAAGACAAACTGACAAAGATTGCTAATGTGCATGATTACGCTAGCTGAAAAGCACTGCAGTTTACTGTGAAGGTGGTCTTGAATGGGTGGTGGGCAGTTTAAATCAAGTGTCAGATAATTGTTGAAAACACAAATCATCCCTTTAAACCTTTACTTGATGTGACAATACTGATATCTTTGTGAACTTTAGTTTCGACTAAAGCCAGAGTGACACTTATCTTTGTAGGTTTACTTTAAGTGATAATCTTTCTAGGGAGTTTCGTTGACATTGCAGAACCACTTAACCTTGCTTTACCTGCTAAAGCATTTGGTTCGGCCTTGTTTAACCTTGCTGAAGCTACAGTGAGCATACAGAAGCTCCATTTAGTTTCAAAGCCTTTTTATGCAATGTCTGCCTCTGAAAGCAGTATATAGTGTACAGCAAAATTGGATTTTAAACCCACCGTGTTTAAAATATGTGCTGTGGGCTTTCAACTGTGTACACAGACACACACCAAGTTCCACTCAGCTCTAATATAGTGCCGCAGTAGAAGAAGTATTTTGCCTTGGCTCTGCAGTGAAGAAAAACATGTCCTTGTTTTAAATTCCGCTGTCTGACTGATTTGAAAGAACATTTCTCAATCATGGAGCATTCCTCTCTTTTCATCTGCACACCTCTGATAGACATTTGCTTTCAACTGCTAACATACCAAACAAAAAGGCCGTGTTCTCGTGTTCTGAAAAGGGTTATACGGAAACTAAATATGCATGAAACCGTCTGCACATACACACAAATACATGCACACGGCTCGCTCAAGTTCTCAGTTAACAATTTTCCCTTTCCCCAATGTCCTGCCAACTTAAACCAACACACACACACACACAAACACACACACACACAACAGACACATGGATCTGACAGTAAATCCTTGTTGCCAATGATGAGAAGAGCAGACGTTGAACACTTTACCTCTGAAAGAAGACTCTATCGGGAGCCGTGTCTAGCCCAAATGTTGTATGGAGTTCATATCTCTCTATCTATGGATCTACAGTATAACTATCTGTTTTTAAAAAAAAAAATACATTAATTTAAATGTCAGCAATCACTGGCGTCTGCTCTGCTTTTGGGCAGGTAACTTGATAATTGCCAAACAAACATCCATGAGGTACTTAGCAAGGTTAGCATTCATTTGGAGTTGTGTTTCTGTCCAATACTAAGTCTCCTCTTAGCTCCACTTGTGGTGTCTACCAAACCCTGAAGGAAAAATATGGCTCTTCAGCTGCTGAATGCTCCATTGTGTTCACCAGCTAGTCACTGAACTTTGTTTGCTTGATGTTTGGTGCTGAGCAGGTAGAGGGCACCATGAGTTTTTAGAGTTTTTTTGTAAGACAATGAGCTTGAAGATGTTTAGCCGCTCCTGAGAGCTGAGAAGATGATAATCATCTATGGTTTCTATGAGTGACCCCCTTTCATAATACACAGTCATTTGATCCATTGTTATGATAAAAATATTGATTATAGTAGAATGAAACGTCCCAGAAAGACTATTGTGTGTTCTTGTATTTGTACTGTGCTTTTCTTCATGTGTTAACTGTATAATACAATTTAACAAATCCCTATAACAGTTTTCAAAGTGTATGCACGATTGTGTGTCCAGATGGGTCATTATTGCCTCCCTCCCCTCCATTCACAAGGACACAGAGAGACAGAGAGAAACCGACTGCATGCTAATCACTTCCTAATCAGCTTCTGTGATTGGCTGCCTCGCTAATGAAATAATGGTGACTCATTTGCATAATAAAATAATTAGAAGGACTTGATAAAGGCTCAAGGGCAGAGAGAGGAAATTTAACACACATACACGCACACACACACACACACATACACTCACAGTGACACAGGACCAGCCGCAGTCTTTTCTAAAAGATTGTTGAATGGCATCAGACACAACATCTGCCACCGTCACTCAGAGTCATTTTGTGGTGATTTGCACTGACCTCCACCTCCAGGAGGTGAGTCAAACAAAAGTGCTTTGACCAAAACTGTTAAGAAACATGGGAGAAGACAGGCCTCAGGGGGTCCACCGCAAAAAAAAAAAAGAAAAGAAAAGAGGACCACGTCCATTTCTCAGGTATTAGCTTAGATCAAGATTATTAGTTGACAACATGGCAAGAATGTGTAACAATGGCTGGTTTGATTAGGTTTCCCTTCCTCCAATGTGATCTAACCGATCTGCAGAATAGGCAGTATTAAATCAGATCTAACAGCTAAGGTCTGTTCAGATAGAAGTCCCTGGGACACGTTGAAATCAAATGAAGGTCTGAGGTGCTTTTTTTTTTCTCTAGACAATTCCAGAAAATCTATATGGACAAAGAAACTCCATTAAAACTAAGAAATGGCTGATTATGAAATCTAAGATTGCTAAATCAGTGATTGTGCCCTTGTGTGAACCATTCCTCCTTGGTGAGTAAATTTCTCAAGACAGCAACATTAGACAACCACAACAGCAGCGCATAATATGAGGCCTTGATGTTGTTAACTCATTTTAAAATGAATAGCTATACATTGCCTCAGCTGATAGAACTGGCTACAGCTACTACAAGCTATTGCACTGTTTGTACAGCTCTGACATTGCTTCATGTGTAAGTAAATATCTAGGGTTTTCAGTGCCACTGAATATCATTCTTCATTACCATTACTGCAAAAGTCTCATTGGCTATTTTTGTTGGGCTCACACCTGCTATTTAATCACAGAAATGTTTGAAGTCTTTGCCAGAAGGGATTTAACAGTGGTTTCCTCCAAGGACCTTGCCATCCTGGATGCTCGTAGCTTGTATTTCATTAAAGAGATGATGAGATTAATGTAAGGAAAATGGCTCAAGGTGACAGTCCTGTGAACTGTGAAATTATAATACAGCAGTATAGTTTGAGAGCAAATACGTAAATGCAGAGCTCTTCGTGTAAGATACGCCAGTACAAAATGTCAGATATGAAAGATATGCAAGTTCACTGACTCAAGATAACGTCAGCGTAACTTTTATGACGCCCATGTCTGCATATTTGAGGAAACTTTTTTCCCTTCCACATCACTTTCTCTCTGACCACATGCTTTATATTTAAGCCAATCAGATGACTGATCATCACATTTTGGCCCTGAATGCAATCTGAGGAATCTGAAAGATTAACGAGCACAAATTAGACCTCACACAACCTATATTCTTTATCTAATGTGCATACAGCACCGTACAAACTCTTGTTTTTTCACTTTCTGTCTTTCTCACCACCATGTCTGTCTAGTATTTTTCAGCAGAGCTCTGTTTCAGTCTGCAGGCACAGATACTATCACCAGAGAGGAGATAAGACAGGATGAGTGAGAGAGGGTGAAACAGATGGAAAGAGTACAAAGCAACAGTGAGAGAGAAGGGAAAAAAACATACTGGCAGAAAGAGAAATGGGGGAAATTAATTTTAGGGAGATCACAATACGCCTGTTGATTATATGATAAAGTCAATGCATAACATTTTGTCTTTTTTTTCTTCAGTTGCCTTTTGTCTTAGTCTCTATTCCTGTCCCTTCATCATTTGCTATATTAATAACAAGTTTAATAAGGAAAAATATCTGTTTAGTTCGGTGGAGAAGAGAAGAGAAGAGAAGAGAAGAGAAGAGAAGAGAAGAGAAGAGAAGAGAAGAGAAGAGAAGCTCCATTTTGCAAACGGAAATAATTTTCAAGGACAATAATTACATTTACATCATTAAAATCCAATTCCAACCACCAGTAATCCTGTTTCCTTCCAAATCATTCCAATTTTGGCCAAGTCCAGTTAATAATTACGATTGCTGACCCGGATTTGTAATCATATGAGGCTCTGTGGGACATTTTATACCCGTGAATCACTACAACGGTTTTCGTTTTTGGCTCAAACAAATGAAGAAGGCTTAAAAGGAGAGGAGAAGGAAGGGGAGAGAGGGAATTGATGCAGAAATAAGCGTATACAATGACTTTTTAACTAACTATACACTATCATTCTGTACTATAATATTATACACTGTCCCTTGACTTTGACTGTGTGCTGTAGTATATTATACGCGGTACTCCTGTTGCTGTGTTTGTTGTTTTTAATCTATGTGCATGTGTATCACTGAGGAGTCCTGATGCCGACCGCCTCAAGGACACTAATAAAGTTGTACCTTATCATTTACTTTCTCTGTGTCGCCTCTACTTTTTTTGTTCTCTCTCTCTGCCTCTGGTTCTCTCTCTCCCTCACTGAGAATAGGTGAAATTAGCCTGAAATGATACAAGGTGACATCAGAGAGGCTGACACACACACACACACACACACACACACACACACACACACACACACACACACACACACACACACACACACACATACACATAAACTCTCACTCGTCACGCCTCAGTGGCCCTTGCAGCGCAGCGCGACGCCATCAAAGCCAAGACCCATATACACACACCTCGCCTGTTAAACATACACACTGGCATGCGCAATCACACACTCAAATACACATGACTTACACAGCAACACACACAAACACACACACACACTCATACACACACACACACACACACACACACACACACTCACACACACACGCATACACACACACCAAACACACACACACACACACTCAGAGCAGTAGTTTAATTGGAAGTGCTGAAGGCTGAAGAATTTCTCCTTCATCTCACGATGCTGTAATTGAATCTGAGACATGTGTGTACTTGTGTGTGTGTGTGTGTGTGTGTGCGTATGTGTGTTCAGCTGATTCAGGAGTTTCCATTGACAGTATCAGTAAAACAGAAATGTGTGTTTTTCCTTCTGTAAGGAGCCTTTCTGTCCTTCCATCCCTGACTATCTCCTCCCCTCACCCTGCTCCACTCTTGGGGTTAATGCAGCTTTTCAATTCAAATTCAAACTCAAGCAGTTTTCAAGCATCACATTATTTTCCACAAACTGATGATTTTGTTGTACAGGATTCAGTGAAAGGCAGCCATGACCTCCATCTCTGCATACTGGCATTTCATTGACCAACATGTCTGGATGGAGTCTGTTCTTGGACTGAGTATAAAACTTTATTTACTAAATCAACAGTGGAGTCTGAGATGTGATTCTTTAAAAGATGAATCATTTCACTTACTCCTGTGTTCGTGCCTAATTGTGTATTCTTCTGACCTTACATGGAAATTTTCTGTTGAACAAGGCTTTCACAAAGGTACTTAAATGTAGTACCAGAAGAGCACGTCTCTTTTTGGACAAGCACAAACAAAAAGCACCGAAAGTGCACAATGAGGCATGAACGACTTACTAATGACCTGCCGTCACAGTATCACTGTCGCACAGTACAATAGGAACGGGAACTGAGCTGTGAGGAACTGTCTTTTGATGCTACATTGGCCGCTTTTCAAGCAAACCATTTGGTTTCAAATGGCAACCTTATCATTAAAAGCTTCAATCTGAAAATGGAAAATAGTCTCTCAATTTTTCCAGGGATGTTGCATCACCTGTGGTCTGGAAGAGCTTGAAATATTGCCTGTAGCACCACTGGTGCACACTTCATGTGGATAAAAAGACATAAGCTCTGAAAGTATGTGTTGGTACAAGGCTGAACCCAGTCATTGTGGTCATTGCTGTCCAATCATTCAATCTTTTTATCAACCATTGTGAAATGAAAAAAATTACATGCTAATAAGAAGGACAAATTACAAATTCTAAAAGCCCAAACTGAATGTTTTGCCAAAACCAACAGCAGTTACAATGATGTAAAATGGATGTAATCCTTGAACACTACTGTGTGTGTGTGTGTGTGTGTGTGTGTGTCCAGATAGCTGTTAGCACTGTTAGCAGGGGTCGAAACCTTTCATAGACACTATCTTTATGACATTCACCTCTCTCCTGTGTTTTCTCTCTCTCCTCCTTATGCTCTGTGTCTATCTCTCCATCGTTAATCTGTATTACTATTCAAATGCTGACATTTAAAGCAACTTCACATGCTGACTGACTGGCTGGCAGATAAGGCAGGAGAATAGAGGACAGGAGAGGAGGTGGGGATGATAGAGAGATGGAGGGGAGAGCTTGTCGCTCACAGAGAAAATTGGGAAATCCTCCTCACCTCTCTTTTACCTACCCCCAGCCCCCCCACCGCTTCACGCCTCCCTGTGTGTGAATGAGTTCACCCATAAGCCATGGAGGGAGTCGGATTTCACTCACTTTCAGGGAAGCTGAACCATCCCCTCCTTCTTTTTGTGTTTGCTCACCCATTTACCTCTCCCCACACCCACATCTCTGTTTACTGTCTCCCTGTCCACCCCTTTCTTTCTCTCTCTGTCAGTACACAGTCTGGTACTGTAGGTGTCCATTTAACAATTCACTATAAAATATAGTGTTTTCGGGGAAACACTGACACAATTCAACTTTTAGTCAAACATGACAAGTCAACTTTTCTTTCCTTTTCTGTGGAAACAAGAGCAGAACTGAAAAAGAAAAGTTTTATGACCGGCAATTAAGTCTTAAGGTGACTCCGGACATTGGTATCCTGTAACATCACCGACAAAGGCTTACCCATAAACCATCTCCACCATCAGATCCCATGTCAGTGTGTCATTCTGAATGAGTCAGGGGGGAGTAATTATTGAGCCCTTAGATGGCACTCAGCCCGGCTCAGGACTGAGAGCACAGCTGGTATTTTCTTTTAAGTAAAATCCCCAAACAACAAGTTTCAACTGGCTGCTTCCCTCCACCCTTCACCGCACACTTGACCTCAGAAATGCTGACTGGCTGACTCACTCCAGACACTCAGCCTGTGTAAACTTTAACCATAGTATGACTCAAAGAGAGAAAAATCCAGGAAGCAATTAATATTTTATTGATGGTCTCCTCGCCAAGCATCTAAACATTATGTGAGTGATGTGTGATTCATTAGAAGTAAGCAATAACTCGCCTAGGTTTTACTGTACAGTAGGGCAGTGTAATTAATCACATATTAATCTTGATCTCGATTTTAGCTTCTCACAATTAAATGAACATTATCGTCTGTAACTGACATTTAAAATGCGTGCTCCTCTTATAAAAAACTATTTAAAAAAACAGCCAGCCACCAGAGGGCGATTGTGATGTTTTGGCTTCATTTTTTGGGAGCTGTCACACCGCTGCTTGTAAACCCTGAAGCAGCAGTTAAGAGAGCAGACATGCAAAACCATAATCAAATGTCTGAAGCAGAGGGCGAATAGCTGGTCCCTCAAAATGGATCATCATCCGTTGCTTGGAAGTATTTTTCAGATTTTGGGAAAAGAAATTTTAACCAAGAACAAATCATATGCAAAGAGTGGATGTGACTCGTGTCTGTGCCGCAAACAACACAATGCCAAGAAGAAAAACAAACTCTAATAATGTTAAAGATTTGGTATTTTACTTTTAGGAGATGTACTGTGAATAAGGACTGATCTTATTTTGATGCAATGATTTGTACATTAGCAGGGATGTAGCGCAACATGGAAGTGCAGGCAGTGCCTTGTTTATTTAGATGTGAAAAAGCAACTCAAATATTTGTCCCTAAAATCAATTAATAACCTTGATCTCAATATTGATCAAAATAATCATGATTATCATTTCGGCTGTAATTGTGCTGCCCTACTGTACAGCTCAATGACACATTTCAATGAGAACGAGGCTACATTTATACAAAAGGAGCCTGGGCTGTAGAGGGATCAATACTGGACAGAATGGGGTCAGAGTGATTGTTCAAGGTTGATGGGCTGCATGTGGGTGGAGCAGCGAGCCCCACACCTGTATGTACCCACGTCACCGGTGCCAGCAAAGCTTCTTTACACTGCTACTCTAAACCATTCATCATGTTCCCAGATAGCTAAGTGATAAATAACCAGGAGAATACAATCAAATAATGCTCTATCCTTTGTAGAGGATTTGAATGGGCCAATCACAGGGCAGACAGGAGGCAGTTTGTTTCTGAGCCAATAGGGGCACAGCTGAGGTTTTGGACTCAAAAGCAGGTCTGGTGTGGACGAGATAAGAGCAGAACAAACAGACATTAAACATCAACCCCCACAGACGTGCACACTCACCAACAGACACACAAGGTAAGTAGGGCCAGATGGAGAAGGGAAGAGAAAAATTTGGGGAAAACAAAAGGCAAAGAGAGTAAAAGAAAAAAGAGTGAAGACGAAGGGAAGGGAAGAGGCAGAAAAGTAGAAGACTGGGAAGAGGAGGAAACCCAACTGTGAGTTAAGAAAAAAATCCCACTCGAGAGCTATAAGCAGGTTAAATCTGAAGCAGCTAGCTTAGCAAGTCAGCACAGGGGCTGGTGACACACTGAACTGCCTGGCTGACTTCTCCAATTGTCCTGCAAGCTGGTTCACAGGCTGGCTGACTGATTTACTGACTGACTGACTGGCGGGTCGGATTTAGTCTATCCCGTGTTTGTGCAGCAGAAGCACTTCAGTTGTTCAGCCTGTCGGACAAAAAGCAGTTCTCTGCACTGACACACAAAGAACAACCTGAAACAGCACTAATACTGGAGAGGCCGACAGAGACCGAGAGAGAAAAGACAGAGACAAACAAATAAACACACATAAAAAAAGCCTCTAAAACATCTAACTTCAAAGAAGAATAAAGCACCTAAAATAACAATTGGAAAATGTTTCTGGGACTTCTGAAACCAATAAAAATCAAATATGAAAAAAAATATCTGAAATAGAAAAAAAATAATGTGTCAACGAAGCTCTTTTATCTGTGGTTGTGACACAGTTCTGTCGAACAACAAAAGATACCTAACGATAGCATTTACTGTCCTGGAGGAAATTTACTTTTCACTGGCAGCACAGAAAAGGGCCATATTACACAGCAGTGGAAATCATAGAGACCCAAACAAAGGGAATAACATACAAGTGGGAATAACATGCTAGT
This sequence comes from Seriola dumerili, assembly GCF_002260705.1. Classification (NCBI taxonomy): domain Eukaryota; kingdom Metazoa; phylum Chordata; class Actinopteri; order Carangiformes; family Carangidae; genus Seriola; species Seriola dumerili. Next base: position 17,668,385 of record NW_019174280.1, read on the forward strand.
GGGCCAAACAACTACTAAAGCTCCTTGTTCTGAGACCGTCTGCAGAGCTAAACATACATTACACATTTCTGTTAGCCTGTCAAGATAGTGGCAGTGCTGAGGGTAAAGAATGGTATGTCTGCAAAGACAACAGGTATAAATAAAGACCACAGCTGTAAGTCAACAGCCGCAGTCTGCCAAGACCATGTGTATAAATGTAAAACTACATACAAGAATATTTACAGCTATGTTGACACTAGAGTAAGGCTGTTTACTTCCAAAGACAGTACGTGTTTATTAAAAGGGAATTCTGTTTAATACGACCTGTGTGTTATTTATGTAGTTCTCCTCTAACATCGCTCTCATCAAGTTTATTGCCAACATCTGGGTAAACTGCAACATCACTAAAAAGATGACACACTAGCAGGCAGATGAGTCAGAGTCAGAACAAGCCACGAATGCATGCATTTCCAGTGCAGCCTTAAAGGAGGGGCTAACTGTCCCTGAAACCTGGGCCAGTGTCCCTTAAACAGAGCCTTGTCTTGAGTTAAAATGAGTTGCTCAGGCTTTCTGGTTCAACTATGACCAACAGTACTTGCCATAGTGGTTTAGATAATAAGGCCAAAATGACCAGCAGGGCTGACAAGGGCCAACCTGGGATGGTCTCCAAAAAAATTCAAGCCTTGTCTTAAACTTAGAGTTTCTGGCTCAACTTTGACCTACTGCATTTGCCTTGGTTGAGCTTTCTGCCACAAATGACTTTGTCATTGCTGTGTTCCCAGATCTCAGTCATTACTTTTTCAAAACACTGAATATACAAGATGACAGCGAGATGAGTTAGTCACACAAAACAAATACAGATCATCATTTAAAATATTGGCAAGTACAACTTTAAAGTCGCTGAGAGGAATGACTGCATTCACTTCAGTTTGTTTTGCAGTTCACGCATATCGTGAGTCAGTCTTCCCCTGTTTATTCTATATAAATGATAGCCAAAACTACAAAAGTAAATCCACAGATGTAATAAACCAGAAATTTCCCTCAAGCACCAATTGCATGTGTGTTGCATCTCATGTTGTAATTACAACAGCTCCTCTTCAAAGCAACTACGGGAATGTGAATACACGACTACTTTCTCTTCTGTCTCTCCCTTCACAAACACACAATCAGACACACTAGCCTGGAGACTGGAGAGAGCACATACTGCAGAGTGTGCATGAATATGAGTGTGTACGTTGTCACCTTCAGCTGTAAAATGTGGTCAAACGTCACTTATGGGCTGAAAAAAAGAGGGATGTGAGACAGAAAGAGAGAGAGAGAGAAAGACAGAAAAAAAGAGCAAAATAAATGTTACAGAGACGTCCACTCCTCCTCCCTCCAGGTTCATGGTGTGTGTGTGTGTGTGTGTGTGTGTGTGTGTGGTAAATGAGTTTTGGGAGTTGTCGTCTCTTTACGATGGCTGTAACTGGCCCGAGGACAGCTGTTATTACACTTTACAACAGGGAAATACTGTATATGAGTGAGTGAGTGTGTGCCTGTGTGTGTGTGTGTGTGAGAGAGAGAGAGAGAGAGAGAGAGAGAGAGAGAGAGAGAGAGACAGAGTGTGTGTGTGAGCATCACAGAAGGAAACGGAGAAACATTATGGTCATGTACTTTGTACTTGTGTCCTTGTGTGAGTTTAATGATAAGGAAAATTAAAGATGTTTTACATGGGTCTCAATTGGAAAATGAGCCGTTTTAGTAAATGGTATTAATTCACCTTGATTCAATTATTCACTCAAGTCTAGTTATACAAACTATCATGTTCCTGTGTATGTAAGTGCATCTTGGAGCTAAGGAGTGGCCTGGGAGGGAGAGGCCAGTTACCTATAGGGGAGTGGTCTTTTAATAGAAATACTGTGTGTGTGTGTGTGTGTGTGTGTGTGTGTGTGTGTGTGTGTGTGTGTGTGTGTGTGTTTGCAGTATGTGTGGCATATGTGTGTGTGTGTCTATTGTTAAATGACAAAGCTTTGAGCTGGAAATGAGTCGAACCAGTTTCTGACTTACATTCAGGTTACAGAGCATTCCCTCAGGCTTTCTCTCTGTCTCCCTCAGACACACAAACACACACACACACACACACACACACACACAGGTTTGTCTAGCTATTCCTGTTAGGACATTGCTTTGACTTCCATTCATTGTGGACAGCCAAACCCAACCCCAACCCTAACCTTGACCATAATCAATTCATGGCTAACTCTAACCTTAACCTAACTTCAATTCACATCTTACCTGTAAACTTAACCAGGCCTCATTAGGACCAGACTTTGGTCCCCATGAGGATTACTGGTCCTGACAAGGAAGGTGTTTATAGTGGAAGAAGTCCCAAAGAGTTAACAAAAAGGCATAGACACACACACCCACAAGACACCAGACACCATTGTTGAACATGTCCCTCCTCTTTTTCTCTGTCTGCACATATTGAGGTCAATAGACAAATATATGGTCTGGTTTGAGCCTTAATGGTCAGAGAAATGACTGGAGGGTTGCTGGTTTAAATCCCTGCATATATATACGTGCACACACACACACACACACACACACACACACACACCAGACAATAAGCAGTGGTTGGACTCTCAGTTGTTGAGCACAGAGCACTCAGTGGTGTTGAGCGAACACCGTGACCTCTGGGTCACTGAAATCATGTCAGTCTTTCTTTAGGAAACATTCTGAGGGCCTTGATGTCAGAGTGGAGGCTTGTCTCTTTTTGGCTGTCAGAAGAAAACAGTTCAAGCACTATCTATTATTTCAAAGGTCAGAATCTCAAGCAAAGTGAAAATCATCATTACAGCTGTTACAGTAAAAACAACACTAAGTTGTAGAAACAAAACTGTTGATTGTGATGAATTCACATCATCAATTAAAATCTGCATCACATCTGCATTCTACACTTTTATTGCTTCTTTGTTTATTAGTGTTGTTTTTCTAAACAACATGCCACCATCATTTTTAATGCACTTGCAAATAGGGCTGCAAATAATGATTATTTTCATCACTGATTTATTTGCCATTTACTTTTTTGATTAATTGATTAATTATTTGGTGTATTATGATGTCAAAAAAATAAAGCCCATAGAGCCACTGGTGATGTTTTCAAATGTCTTTTTCATCCGACCACCAATCAAACACCCAAATATATTCAGATCACAATCACAAAACATAGGAACAGACAAAAATAGGAAAGCAGTGAATCCTCACTGGAGTAGCTGCAACTATACATTGTAGGAGTTTTTGCTAAGAAAACTGACTTAATCATAAAGCTATTATCAAAATAGTTGCAGACTTTCTGATTTTCTGTCAATTTGGAATGAATTCACTAACCCTTAAATTGGTCATTTGAAAAAAAAAAAAATCAAATTCATTCAGAAAATTCATTGATTCATTTCATCACATTCCTTGCACTGCCTTGAGTCCACCTCCCAACTTTCTATAATTTTCCAGAAACAATGGGGCCAGTGTGGATCATGTGAAACCAGTTGTAAAGTCACTTACATCAGAGACATCCTATGAAAAAAAGGGCAGATGTACTTGTATCCTGTCAGTGTTAAACAGATATCATTGTCATTTTTACTCCAACTGACAACAAACACCATCTCCTGTAAGCAGAAAATGCTTCCTGACCTTCACAGAAAGTCTGCATATTGATTTGGGGACAGCCGTGCAAGAATGACTCTGGAAATGGTTATAGTAAAATGTCAAAAACACATGATTTTTTTCTTAATTGTTAAGTTTAAAAAAAAAAAAAACATCTTAGAATCAAGGATCCTGCTTGGCCTTGACAAAATTTGGGAAGTGCAAAATCTTTTGTAATGCAAAACTGAATTTGCAGGACTCTGTTTGAATAGCTGTTATATATTAAGTTAGAAAAAAATACCAAGATAAAGAAAAGACTTCCTCAAGGATGGTGGTCATGTAGCTGACCCTGAAATGTCCATTCCATGGGGAGTGTGTGTAGACATTTGGAGGGGCTGTGGCCTATTGCTCCAGGGCGTCAGACCCTGTTTTATCAAGCATGGACCCACACTAAGATGGACTCTTTAATGACAAAGTCACGGGAAGAGATGTAGAGGACGGCACCATTGAAGCATATATGCACCCATGACCTATGATCTAGACATGAACACTGCAGAGGCTACACGAAGCCAGTACTACAAGTCAGCTCACAATATACTCTTCATACTAACATAGATGACGTTTCATTTATGCAGCACAAGAAACCCATAGTACTCCCACAAGGAGTCCTGTTGCAAGCTGTGAGTTGCAGACATGTCCTGTTTTTTCTCTGTAAATGTGATCAGTGTCACATTATTCATACAGATTGCAGATGAACACACCCATCCCTGAATATTGTAAATATCTATCTGTTTCCAAGAACAAGAATCAAATTCAATCCCAGTTTTCAGACTAAAAGTGTATATGTGTGCAAATTTGTTTGAGGTAGGGGTAAATAAATATTCAGGACATACTGCTAAAATGGTATCAGTGTAGAACTCCTCAGGGATTGACAATGATCATCAACGAACAGCAACCATTACTAAAAATTCATACTCATTATTTAAAAAAACAAAAACAAACACCACTTACTCATATGCATCATCAAATTAACTAATTAATTCATAAGCAGCCTTTCAAATACTGAAAATTGATGCCATTTAATTACTTAACAATTGGTTAATCTATTTCAGTGTTTCAATGGCTGAAGTCTCCAGCATGACTGAGTGATTACTGTTCACAAGATCACCACTGACAAGGCATGAAGAGGTCACCAGTGATATGCTGCTAAATAAAGACGGCAGTAAACTACAGTCAGAAGTGAAACTGCAAAACTGGCGTTTTCTCATGGTTAGTATGGTGAAGCCATGGACTGGGGTGTCGGGTTTTAATCAATATAAGCTACACAAATCTCCAGACACAACTTATATTTTTTTTTTATCTAAGACTGTTATTTTTTTTTTACTGCAATTGGTCAACAACATCATGTTTTATGCATGGGTTTACCTGAGGTTGTTTGGGCAGAGTGACTGTGAAACAAATCAAGTTCTGCTGACCTGGAGAAACCATCACCTCAGAAGAGCCGGTTGACTTCATATGGGAAAACGTTTTTCTAGATCATGAATACTGTAACATTATCATATTGCTAAGTGAGAATAAATGACTGGAAATGATCCACTCCAGTTGAAACAAAGTTCAGTAGCTGCTTATGACCACCCTCGTGAGTGTTGTCCTACATCTTTTAAACTTTCCCACAACATTGTCCTTTCTACCCTTGTCTCTGTCACACACACACACACACACACACACACACACACACACACACACACACACACACACACACACACACACACACTGTTCCTTTTGTTTAGGATATACATGCACACATTCACAAGCTTTCACTCCCATTGTGGCCACAATGTGTGCCAAGTAATTAACGCTGTTTGTGTTTGTTCTGTGAACAGTTTGGAACCTTGATAATGGAAAACAAGTGCAGACTAGCTGCATTTTCATTTATCCCATCTATGTATCCTTGCTGATCTTTCCATCCATCCCTCCTCCTTTCCTCCTCCTCTTGATCACTCATCCCTCCCATGATGACCACTAAACACGCTCACACACAAACACACACTCCATCACTTTCCTCATCCTCCTCCTCCCTCCATGTCAGTGGCATCGCTCACAGCAGCCAGGCAGAAAATGCTGGTTCCTCTCTGGTCTGTCGCACAAGGAAACCATTGGTTGTTATACAACAACCCAACAATCACTGCTCTGTTTGGTTGTTGACTTGTGTCTGGGCCGAACACACACACACAAACACACACACACACACACACACACACACACATAAACAAACCACTCACTTTCTCTTTCTCTGAAGCGCGCACACACAGGTCAATCCAGACCGCAGTCTTTTTCTTGCTCATGTTAATGTAAGTAATCAAAGTAGACAAGGGGCTTTATAATGCTGAGAGAGTGAGGCAGAGGGGGGGGGCAGAGAGGGATCATCTCCTTTAACTGTCCACTCGTCTCTGCCTCCTGTCCTGCAGGCGAGGGGGAAGGGAGAGAGGGACAAGGAGGATGAGACAGGAAAGCTGATGGCGACACAGGCAGAGGAGAGAGAGGAAATATAGACGTGATGAAAGAGAAGATCAAACCAGTTTCCCACTTTACCAGCATTAACGGCCCATTCTGCCCTCGAACTGGGATTTTGCTATCACAACATTTTTGTTTCCTTTCAGAATAAACAAATCCCCTGGCGATGCACAATGTGGACCATTTACTGAACATTTACTCCATAAAACTCCTGAGATGGACTGTAATTTCCACATATCACTGCACGATATTGTCGCTAAAAGCATCAGCTAGCAGACTGTTGCGGCTCCATCCTTTGATTTACAACAGATCCAAATCCATCAGCAAAACACACAGAAGCGGCTTTAAAAAGTTGTTCCATAACAACGGATGCAATTTGAGAATACATACACACAAACACACACATTTATAGCAGAATTGGACTGCAGAGCGTTTCTGGCAGGTGAGCTCAACTGATCTGGCTGCTGGTTTTGGACGGAATCTTATCATGGCTGCTGCTTCACTGGGAAAAGATGCAACCACAAAATGTATGCGAGCATGTGTGTTGTTGTGTGTTATTATGCCATGCCCACAGGAGCAGAAGTCCGTACAATGAGGCCTAAAAAAATGTGCATGTGTGTTTCCACATGTCTCTCTGAATACATGCTGAATGCATGTGTGTGTGTGTGTGTGTGTGTGTGTCTGTGTGTGTGTGTGTGTGTGTGTGTGTGTGTGTGTGTGTGTATTATGCCAAGGGCGTTGTGTAAAATCCACTCAAACAAACAACTTGAAGAGTATAAAACAGCTTCCTTGGACCGAATATGTAGCCATGGGCAATGTGGTGGTGGTGGTGTGTGTGTGTGTGTGTGTGTGTGTGTGTGTATGTGTGTGTGTGTGTGTGTGTATGTGTGTGTGTGTGTGTGTGTATGTGTGTGTGTGTGTGTGTGTATGTGTGTGTGTGTGTGTGTGTATGTGTGTGTGTGTGTGTGTGTATGTGTGTGTGTGTGTGTGTGTATGTGTGTGTGTGTGTGTGTGTGTGTGTGTATGTGCATGCATAAGTGTGTGTCTATGTGTGTATGTGTGTTGGCCTTAGGCAGTATGTGTGTGTGAGGAGTGGATCGCTTCATGCCTGGACGGACATGAAAGGTAGAAAGAGACAGAGGGAGAGAGAGCATGCCCACACACACACACACACACATTGCAAACAGGAAAAACCTTTTGCCATAATGTTCATGTATGGATGCGTGAACACAGTGAATTGAATGCACCCATCTCCTTTCTGTATGAACCCAGAAGACAGACGCACAAACACACATGAACATTGTGAGTTTTTCGGTATTTTCTCAGGCGAGGTGAGAGAAGGCGATTATTCATATTTTACCCCTTTGGGTTTAAATTATTATTTTTGTGGAGATTTCAAGAACAAATAGAACTATTTTTATTATGTGTATCATCTTTCATTATAAGTTATATTTAGGCTGAAAAAAATTCTATGTTTTTTGCCCTAATTCATGATTACGGTTGTTTGTGATGCCTTAGTGAAAATTACATACTTTGTCTATTTTAAATTTTGAGTGCGATTTATGGTTGTTTTTATTATTGATTAATCTGACCAATATCTTTCATATGAATCATTTAGTCCATTAAAAATAAGAAAAAAAAATCAAAAAAGGCAATCACAAGTCCTGAGAGCCCAAGAAGACGACCAACAAAACCCAAAGATATGCAATTTACAATGACATAAAATAAGAACAAGCTGATAATCTACACATATATCACAAATGTCTGGCATTTCTGCTTAATGAATGACTTAAATGGTTTGACAGTTATTAGAATACATAATTATAATAGATTTCTTTTTTATTTATTTGAACTGTTGGAGAAATAAACAGAAGAACTGAATTTGATGTGTGGACTAAACCATTCTCCGCCCTCTTCATTGTGATTTGAGAGGTCAGTCGTTCCACCCCTTTGGATGAATTTGGAGAAGAATAATGTGATGTTAAGAATAGCTGGTACCAGAAAAAAAAAGTCCTCTTGCTGCAGTCAAAACCAGAAGTCACACTAAAACACTCTTCCCTTTGCTTGGATTCACAAAGGCAGCTGGGAACAAGTCGAAAATCATGTTAACATCATTGGCCAACAAAATTCAAAATTGCTTTGTGTATTTTTGTGGCCTGTTACAGAAGTCTTTCCACTGTCAGCAGTCTTACATGGTAAGAAGTGTTAACTTTGCATTTAAAGTAGGACTAGCCAGTTAGTAGCTGCACCACCTAAGCATCGGGACGGTCTGTGTGTATCTCCTCACACTGATCTTTAGAATATTAAATGGGTAAATCTGTCTGTAACAGCAGAAAGGCTGAATGGAGCACATTCCTCTATACAGAGGCTGATTTCATTATAGATAAATCAGATTCATCTATTCAATCTCTCTTTCCTTCTATCTGTCGGTCCCTTTCCATTTCTCCCCCTTTCTTCCTCTCTATGGTTTTCTTTTCCCCAATTCTAGCTCTCTTCTCCCTTTCTTTTTAGACCCTTCCCTTTACTTTTATTTTTTTTACTCTGTCTGTCTTTCTCAGTATCTGTCATTCCCTGTATCAGTCTTGTTGTCTGTGTAATATAATGAGTACGCACACAGATGAAGAGGAGGAATGAGAGAAAAGAAGAGAAGAGAAGAGAAGAGAAGAGAAGAGAAGAGAAAAGAAGAGAAGAGAAGAGAAGAGAGGAGAAGAATAAAAAGCAGTGGAGAGTCGAGAGAAACCAGGGGGGAAAAGAGGGGACCAGAAAAAAAGAAGTGCTGTGTTAAAAAGCTGAGTCCACCAGAGCAGTCACAACAAATTCATCTCTCTCTCTCTCTCTCTCTCTCTCTCTCTCTCTCTCTTTCTCTCTCTCTCTCTCTCTCTCTCTTCATTCTTTCTTTCCCTCTCTCCCTCTGACACAAGCTGGCCTCAGTAATACAATAAAGGACTTGGCTCAGCTCTGTGCGTCTGTATGCATGAAAGTGTGTGTGTGTGTAAGGTAGACGACACCTCTTACTCCCTACTCTCTGTCTCATCATTGCAGCTGTTCCACAGAGGTGTGTTTCAATATATCACCCTGTCACACACACACACACACACACACACACACACACACACGGTCCCTGCTTAATAAGCGGTATTCAGAGCTCCTGGGTTTATAGAAGCTGAAACTGCACTCCTGCACAAAACTGGAGCCTTTCTTTCTTTCCTTCAGTCCTTCTTCATTTCTTTCTTTCTTTCTTTATTCCCTCCCTTCTACCTTCTCACCTTCTTTTCAATTTCTTACTTGCTTCTATATTTCTTTAACTACTTGGCATCTTCCCCTTTTTTTAATTTGAAGTTCAGTGCTGTACTTATTCATTTTTTTTAAAATAATTTTCATTTCATATTAATTTCTCCTCTTTCCTTTATTCCCCCATCAATTTCTTTTCTTGATCCTCAGTTCTTCCTGTTTTACTTCCTTCATTCTTCAGACAAACACTCAGTTGAATAACCTGAAGCAGGTTGATGTGTTGTACAAAAAGATTTAGACTAATGCCCATCACTAGAGCTGAAGCTATGGGACTACACCAGAACATCAATTATTCGTTTCAGTCACGTTTTAAACAAAAAATGCCACAAATTCACTGATCATAGCTTCTCAAATGTGAAGATTTGCTGCTTTTCTGATTTTGTTATGACTGTAAATGGATTACCTTTGGGTTTTGGACTTTAGGTAATATAAAACAAGAAAATTCAACTTTTTTCAATGTTTTCCAGCCAAAACGATTAATCAATAATGAAAATGACTCAAGGAAACTATTCTTTAAATTCTAATCGTCAAGGGACCTGCTGCTAAAAGTGTAAATACTATAGTATACTTTGCTTTAACTATCCTTTACAATGACTAGATATCACACTGAATGTGAGCAATCTGTCAGTGATCCAATGTTTTTCATATGTGGATACAACAGGAAGCAGAATGAAAGGCAGAAAAGAGAAGAAAAAGAGGAAAAGGAGCCGGAGGAGGAAAGTGGACACCTGGATGAGTCCTGAGGCTCTGCAGGGAGGAGGAGAGAAACCAAGGAGGAGGGAGGATGGGTAGAAGGGTGGGCAGCTTCTTTCAGCTGTCCTCTCATACGGGTGTGTATGTGCTGCTATGTGTGCGAGTGTGTGTGTGTGTGTGTGTGTGTGTGTGTGTGTGTGTGTATGGTCCATATGTGCATTAGTGCTGGAGGACATGAACAGGGGGTCATACCAGATGGACATACACAGACACACACACACACAGATGACAGATTCCGCCCAGTAGCATCATGTAGCCACAATTCAGCAGCTCTCCTGCATGCATGCTATTCCACATACAGTGTTCTCACTTTCAGAGCTCTAACATATGAGCAGAAGGAGCTTTTGTTCGGAAAGCTGAAGTGAGCTTTTCTGTCCAATTATGCAAAACAAAACAAAGTTTATCTAAGATTTGTTGCTATTGCTCTCTCAATTACATGGCTCCAAATAGTTCTTCTGAAACGCAGATTTAATCTTCACAGATATTCTGTTATCTACCTGTACATCCAAAACAGGTGTTCTGCCTGTGATTGCAGATGGGAAACACCTGCTGCAACATCACAGGCTGGGATGTGGCCAGGAGAGCAACATGCCCAAACACCCCACCCCAGGAGCAATGCAGCACAGTTTTAATGTAAATTTTTGGTTCAAAAAAGCTACATACTTCAATTACTTTGAAAGATTTACGGCAGTAGGGCTTCAAATGGCAATGTCAGGAAATAGTGAAAAATGACCGTTGCAATATCCCACATAAAATGACTCAAATAATTAATTGAATACCAAAATTCTTGTCATTAATGTTTTTTGTCAACCGACTAATTACTTAACCGGCTAATTGTTGCAGCTCTACTGGTTAATGTCAACATGTATAATGAAGACCTAAAATTGGACTTTATGTATTTCTGCTACTTGTCACGTCTACACAACATCATTTCTGTTAAGAGTGGATCCTGCAAAGCACTCAGAGGCAAATTGTGTCTATTGACCCCAATCAACCTTTCACTCTCAACACACACACACACGCTCCGAAAACACACAGGTACACATTCTCTCACTCTCACACTCACACACACATACACACAAATACACTCCACTTAATATCCTTAGCACTCCACTCACCACTCCATTCCTCATCCAGTAAACTAGCTGCATGTGTGTGTGTGTGTGTGTGTGTGTGTGTATAAGCTGAGGTGAAAGGTTAAATGATGGCCATTAAGATTCATCTCTGAGTTCACTACCAGCAAACCAAATTCCCACGTACACACACTCACTCACACACACAGACAGAATCAGATAAGTGTGGGCTCTGTCAGAGTGCAGCAATTGTCTCTCCTCTTCTGTTTGTCTCTCGCCTGTCATTTAGGCCAATTCAAATCACTGAATGCATAATGAATGCAGTAATTGCAGCGCTAAAGCAGCGCTAAAAATCAGAGATCACAACAAGCTACTCGTTCTGTTGCTTCTCATTTTTTGGTTTTAAATTCCTGTTTTGTTGAATGGTTTAAGCGAGAGGTGAACAGCGTGTTTTATAATTCATGCATAAATCACTTTTTGTACAGCTGACCATCTCTTTGTGGATCTGCTGTGACATGGCGTCTAAACATTTCATCATATTCACCCTCTCTCCCCTAATGCTGTCTCATGGGATGAATAAAGAGCGATGAGGTAGAGAGGGTAAGGGAAGGATAAAGTGATGATTGAAGTCATTACATTTTCACACCTACAGACTGGAAATCACCAGCAATTTCCGAGTTTCACTGTGTTTACGGCTCAAAAAGTGTGTGAGTGTGTTTCTTTATGCCTCTGACTAATTGACTGCCTGACTAACAAGGAAGTACCTGGCTGACTGACAAACTGTCTCATTTTCTTCAATCTGAACTTTCTCACACACACACACACACACACACACACACACACACACACACACACACACACACACACACACACACACACACACACACACACACACACACACACGTACACACACGTACACACACACACGCACACACGCACACACACACACACACACAAAGCATGATGACTGATTGGACCCTGTGTCAATCCCAGCATGCCTCTCTGCTATGAGGCAGGAGATTCTGTCATCACCACAGTTACTGTCAGGACGCATCATCGGTAGCCGTGGCAACTAATTAAGACCTGCCTGTCAGGCCTGTGGTCAGTGTGCATGTGTGGAAACATCTACGAACGCACAAACACATTCATATCATTAACTACCTACCATAAATACACACACACACACACACACACACAGGCCCATACAGCCCGAGCTACTGTATCTGCCAGTAAGCATCTCATCAGCATACACAGTGCATTACTCAACACGACTCACCAGTCATTAGTCACCCACACACACAACCGCTTCACGCATACATTTTAATCCTTATGGAGACGATACTCATGTTGAATTTATTGATTTCATTTTATTTTCATTGCTCATCAGATATTTAATCAGATAGGTTGTGGCAGTTGCACAAAGTCTTTGGTATGTGCGACGTTTAATCACAATGTTTGGTAGTGTGGACTGATGGTAGAAGAAGAATGTTATTTACATTGTTTACTGTTAAGTTTAAGTCGTGTATTGAAAGTGTCACTTATGTATATATTAGTCCATTGTAAGAAAAATAATTGTGGCTGTATATCATTGTCAATCGAATATCTTTGGGCTTTGGACTTTTGGTCAGACGAAATAAGACATATGAAGAAGTGACCTTGAGGTCTGAAAAATAATGATAGCACTGTTTCACAGTTTTTTGACATTTAATAGTCTAAATGATTAATTAAAAAATGACCACTGCATTAATTGATCATGAAAATAAATATATAGATAAAAGTAAAATCTACGTTTGTAAGGTAACTTGTAACTATAGCTGTCACAAAAATCTAGTGAAGTTAAAAGTACACTGAACTACAATTACCTCAAATTGACACTGAAATACAGTTCTTGATGTACTCAGTTTTCACACCACTGGAGCAGATGATTCAATTTCTTAAATTCGCTTTTGACGATGATGGACTACTTTCTGTCTGTCACTATAGTTCTCTCAACACAAACTAATGCATGTTGTCCAGTTAACTAAACAACATTAAAATCATGTTTCAGCCAGTTGCTTTCCCTCTTACACACTAATACTAGTGAGTGTCCAAATCCGTCCACACCACATTAAGCAGTGAATGCAGGTTCACTGACGGAAAGCTGTGCATATTTGTGTGTGTGTGTGTGTGTGTGTGTGTGTGTGTGTGTGTGTGTGTGTATGGTCAGTAATGAGGTGTGACTAGTGCGTGTCAGTGAAAGTTGAGTGATCGGCATAATGAGCAACAGAACATAGAGGGAAAGAGAGGGCAGACAGGAGAAGAAAGAGAGGAGATGTGCAAAACAGGAGGAGGAGGATATATTAATTTCTTTTTCATAACGATTGATTACACATCTAAAGGCAGCCTGTGGTATATGATGCTGCTGGATATGTGAACGGACAACTGAAGAATAAGTCAGGAACAATGTTGGTCATGTAATCTAACAATTAAAGAGCAACTGTACACCACATCCACTTTTTTAAGTTAGTGAATTATGTGTATCGTCACATCTAACATAAATTGATCCTGGTCACATTCCATAGTGTTCATTACAACAGAAATTATTTTCCTTTTTTCCACAGAAAAAAAGAGTAATTCTATTCTCTAGACTTCCTCAAAAATCTGGTATGCCATGAATCCTGAATTATGAGGCATTGTCACGTTAAGTGCTCTTAAGATATGTTTACATATGATAATTACTGGCTGATTTTGAATGGACAATGCTAATATTTAACTTTTGTGTGTTAAGGCACAAGTAACTATTACTTCGGGCTTTTATAACTTGACATATATGACATGAACCATGGATTTATCTAAGATCTAAGATTTATGTCAGCTTTAAAAGGTGGGTCAGGTGAAAATTGGCCTGGCTGACTGAGGTTAAATCTTAACAGCTCCAGCCAAAAGCTGAAAAATGTGAAACCGAATCAGGCCCCTGAAAGACAAACAGAATGATTTCACAGCAGAAACCGACCAATCTCTGCACTGGATTCCAGCCAGTTAGCAATGTAAACACACACACACACACACACACACATACAACACAGCACAACACAACACAACACAACACACTACAACACACCACACCACATCACACACACACCTACACACATCACAGACCAACACACACACACACACACACACAATCACACTACACAACACAAAGACAAAGAACAAAGTCCAGTTCTCATGTCTCCGTCTGTGTGAATATAGGTTAACAACTTGTGCAGGTCAAACTGTAGCCTAGCCACAACTCCAAATTGAAAAGCTAGCGGTGCATTCTGGTCTTTTTTTCACATGGTAGCAGTGAGTGTGTTTGAGAGCATTAAAGCCAAACAGGGCACAGATTGATGGAGAGGAAAAACTCGCCTTACAGAGCAAGATCAGACAAAGAAAATCCGGGCCCTGCATCCTATCAGACGAGCATAACTTTCACTCCCTCCCTCTGTCTCGCTCCTCTGTTGTTATCTGCAGATATGGAGGAGGTAAGGAATGAAAGAGTGCAGCTGCAAGTGTTTGTTGTGTCAGTCCGCTCCGGTCCGCGCTGTTCTTGCGTAGTTCCTTATCACACTTCAAGCAGCTCTTGCTCCGTCTCCCACACACTTTTTCTCTTCCCACTTCTATTCTATATCATTTACTCCCATTTCATTCTCCTCCATTTCGTAAAGGATTATAGTCCGTGTCTGTGCCACTCAGGTTAGGGGCTGTAACACAGATCTAAATAGCATCTTATCATGGTTATAAGCCATCTACAGTATATCAGCCTGCTCTTTTCTGTTCTACTTTCTTAAATTCTGCTTTATTCTGTTCTGTGCAGAGGAAACATTATTACAAAACAAACCACTTTCCTATCCACTTCTACAGTATATTGGGAGAAAACGCTAAGCTACAAGACCAAATAGTGCTGACACTAACACTCACAAAACTCTTTTCTGCTGGATTTATACATCAAATCCAAAAATATATTTCTGTAAATCTGTTAGGGGCTGCTTCACATCGTAACAAACTGTAAAATGGTAAGAAATTGCAACTTTGCAAAGCTAACGGCCATGAAAACAGACTGGTAGCAACACAGTCCTGGCTGTTGGCGGTTGGGTTCAACAGAGACCTCATCACTGAATTCAATTCCCATGCACGAGGCTGTTGGTTTTAAGGCAATCTGATTTGCAGCTAGAATTTAACTGCCACTGTTCACGGTCAAATATTGAAATAAATCTTCTGCACACATACTGTACACATTGTTCAAAACAGATGACAACACTGGTTTAAAGCAGTGTCATAAGGTGATTTTTCAAGTCTACAAATTACCCTTGAAAATAACAATAAAAGGTGGTTGTGACATCAGGGGAAGTGTTCGAAATTACCTTACTGAAAAAGCCAACAAAAAAGAAAAATGGTATTATGGTCCCAAGATACATTAAGCTTAAGTGCATTAAACCATGCGTCATTATATTGTAATAATACACCAAACTGATATCACAGCAGCCAAGAAAATAAATTTAAAGTTCACTTTAGAAGTCAGGACAGCGTGTTCTTAACATAACAGAGAGAATGAAAATGAAAACTTAGTCTTCTGTCAAGCCCACTCTTGTTCACAGTGTCATTTAGAAAAAGTTTGGTTTTCTAATTTGTTCTCACAAGTAGGTGGAGGTTTCACACTGTTCTAAGATGCGTTGGTTGCAAACAACATCAGGCTGTGGATTTTTTTCTTTGGTTTAAAAAAAAAAAAAAACACGCAATATGATTAAAATGACTCATGCTATTGGGAAACCCAGGAGACAGAGCTGCATGTTGAGTGGCTTTCTCTGTCTCGAAAATCATCAAACATGACATTTAGATCAAACTATTTATTTTACATTGACAAAGTTGAGGATCCAGATAACCCCCCTTCACTTGCAGTTTTCCTTTTTTTCCCCATAAGTAGCTTCAAGGTTGTAAAAGTTTTATTTTACAGTATTTGACAAATCCAAGGTTTCATTAAAGCTCTGAGTGAAATATTCAAACCCATGCTATCAAAAAGAAATATTCTACATGTCTTGTGTATCATTTAATGTGTACAATGTTTATCTCCACAGCATGAGTTCGTAATGACTGATGCATAATTTTAACTAATCAACTAAAAATGAGCAGCCAGTACTAAATCTAATTCCATTTACAACAAATGTTGGACAATTAAATGTTCTACATCTTTGTGTGTGCTTTGTGTGTATGTGCATAATACATGTGTGCATTTTTGTATTTGTATAGTCACCAAAAGCTCTTACAAGCTTGTGCAAAAACTCACAACTTTGCAAAAATATATGAATATGAATATATATCAAAAAGCTTGGTCCGTTTGAACTTTAGAAAATGCTCAGTGAAACTGATTAAATCTGGTATCTTTGAGTGAGTGAAGTGAAATAATACACCAAAGAACAAAGAGAAATGTCCACCTACTAACATTATGTAAGCTGAGCTGTTGATGAAACAACAACTCTTCAACAACTTTAAATGATCACATAAGAGGTTGTTTCAACACCCAAAATATTCAGCCTTATCTGTGAGCTGTCGGCTAAGTTATAAGCATAAACACTGGTGAAATACAAGGTGTGTTTGAACTAAGAGTGGTGCTCCATCTATGTCATTATGGGTCTATGTATAATTTAGGAAGAACCAAGTAGAAGTATTTCCAAACAATGATAACAGCAGCTCATTACAGCTGGCTTTGCTAGTGGAATGTTAACTTTGTGTAAAGGACATATGGTTTAAAATAAGAAAAAACTGTATTAAGAAAATTGACTCTGACATTTAAACGTGTATCAGTCTGTACCCCCACCACTTGAAGTTGTGTCATGTAAGTAAAGGAGAATCCATTGGATCTACTATACAAGAGAGCAGTTCTTGAGGATGGATACTGTCGAATAGATTATATCCTATTATAGCAACACTAGATAGACCCTCTAATAGCAGATTATTTTCCTATAAGCCTACATGAAATAAAATCCCTGCCATGACCTGTTTTATTCAGTCCACATTGATAGGCTTTCACATCAACAGCTCAACATCTTCACCAGTTATGATAAAATAGTAATTTGTAGTTCATACACACAGCTAGAAGTGAATTCACTAAAACCTGAAGTCACTCTCCATCTCCTTCTCTACTACTGCTGCTGCCTCGATTAAAGTCTCCCCCCCCCTTCAATCTCTCTTGCTCTCTTTGGACCACTAACCTTGATTCACTGTTCTACTCGACTCTGCCTCGGGCTGGGACTTGCATTCTTGCACACACATACACACATACACACTAAACACAGACACGTGTACAGATGGGCACATTTACAAGCAAACACACAGCGGCATACGCTGAATGGGAGATCTACACATGTATTTGACCATGGTAAAGTAGAAGTGGTTAGTTTGGGGCCAGTGTGAGGGGAAAGTGTGGCTAACCGAAACCACATGTGGCTGACGCGCTCGCTCTCGCTCTCGCTCTCTGTCCAGAGGTATGTGAGCCTCTGGAGTGTGTGTGTGTGTGTGTATGTGTGTGTGTGTGTGTGCGAGTGTATGTGTGTGTGAGGGGGAGGTGTGATACAGAGCAAACGGCAGAAAGAGAGGCAGAGTGAGCTCATGGCTTGACTTTAACCTTTATTTATCCAGGGAAAAGTTGTGTCGAGCAGACATGCTGTTTTCTTGCCATGCTGCTATACATTCACATGGGAGCTGCTCTACTGTAACCAGTTTTCTACTGGGGGACACTGTAGCAGTGCCAACAGACGGGTCAGGGGTTAAGTGCTTTGCTCAAGGTCAGAGTTACTATGGTAGTTACTAAATCCACTTCATAGGTAAGAAAATGCTGTTTATGTGTGACACAATAGTTCTTAAAGATCCCAATGTCTGCATCCAAAGTACTACAAAAAGGGTTAAAACTTCGTTCTTAGTTTGAGTATAGCTAATCACATAGTCAAAGGGATCTCCATAAAATATATTTTTGCTTCTGCTAACAGACGACTACAGTAGTAATTTCATTGGGGGTCGCAAATGCTTCCACTAAACCACAGCTAATGATAATGTCAGGGTTGCTGCATAGACAACCTCAACTATAATAAATATGTCAGTGAAACCTCCTACATTGCATTGTTATCAGCAATTATGTATGTGCAAAACTCCTGCACCTTTAAACCTGGATCTTATTCCCATAATTGTGGCGTTTACCGTTTGAGATCTGGGCTCTGTTTCACCAAATCTGCAACATGCAACCTGCAATTTGCAACATGACACAACACAAAGTTTAACCAATGAAATCAAACTCCACACTTGAGACTCACACGTCAGTATACAACAGCCTTGTAGGTCTGGCTAATTTATCTGCAATTTTAGAATGAAAAACATTTGTGAAAATGCTGCCATTTGCAGTCTACATGTAAGTAGTGCTTGCAAATTGCCCCTAGGTAGCATGACTCCAGCGAAACAGCGCACGCATCCTGCATAATTCCAAATAAACTTAAATGTTACATAAATCATTTCAAATGTTTGTCTCAAGAGTCCAACCATTAACATAGAAAATAGACCCCTCCCTCATTTTGCATGGGGATCTCATTTCAACACACTAGCAAATGATAACAACAATGGGCAGAGATAGGAGCTGTTTATACCACAAAACATCAACACATTTTTCCTGTTCAGAACTTAACACACAAAGACTGCAGTAGTTGTGTTTCACAACCTGTACTTAACTTCATACAGCTCACTTTGTAATGAGGGACTAACCCTGCAAGACAGAGCGACGCTGTGTGTTATGGTAGTTTTGTGTGCATGTGTGTGTGTGTCTGTGTGTGTGAGGTTGAGTGTAAGAGACAGTTTATGTCATGGGGAGGCAGCGCTGTATCTGTTAACCGTTACTCCAACAAGACAGCTCGCTTGGCTCACACACACACACAGACACACACACACAGACACACACACACACACACACACACACACACACACAATAAGCACACACGAGATGCACACACAGACACTTCATTTACCTTTGGCCCAATATAGACATAGTGACAGTTAACCTAGCCACTTAATACAAAGAGACAGTTTCTTCTACAAAGACTTATATTCGCGGGGAGGGGAGGGAGGGTTAGTGTGTGTGTGTGAGTCAGAGTAAATCTGGCTGAACTGAAAACAGAGCAGAGAGAAAACACTAACAAAAGAATTCCAGAAAGTGGGTGAGAGAGATAGTGAGACAGAGGAAAAGAAGGACAGAGAGCGAGAGAGAGACCTTGACGAGAGGCAGGAGGGGGTGAGGCAGATACGAAGGGGGTGAGAGTGTTTTGTGCCAGCATGACCCTGTAGAGAAGAATTTGCGCTTCAGTTTTTGAGATAAAACATACAGATACATGATTGCTTTGTTTAGTAACTTTGTTTACTGACATCAACTGGTACTGGTTGAAGTAAATTACAATTATTCTTGTTTCAGTTTTCATTGTGTAATTTTACTGTTGTTTGAGTAAGTTTTCACTAAAGTATTGCATCAGATTCATAATTAATGTTCTCATCCTCTCCCTCTGAGACTGTAAATGTCATTTTGCATTGCATGAAATCTTTCTTAAAATTTGTATTGAGATAAATTATTAGATAAACCTTTATAGAGTTAAATGATTAGTTTAAACTACGAGTTATTTGACAAAAAAATATTTGTCAACTGTTTGAAATTTTTCAAGCAAATATCTTTGGGTTTGGGTTTGGGTTGGACAAAACAAGCAATTTGAAGAGGCTGCCTTGGGCTTTTGGAACTTGTGATGGACATTTTTAAGATGAATCCTTAATTGAAATAATTATTATTTGCAGCTCTAAATAATTTTTTACCATTAGTTCATGTATTTCTGTCATCATGTTGGAGGAATGACTGGTTGGTTGAACTTTTCAATAGTTGTCATTGGTTGTTGTAGTTATTGTCAGTTCTTAGACATTAAACAAAGATTTTGATATAAGTAGGTAGGAGATTTATAATGGGGGCAATTTCATAAATGTGGTGTATTGTCAAGTAAAACAAACTTATTTTCAGTTATTCTAAATGAACATGTTGGACTGTGTTCCCAAGTTGCTTCTGTGTTGCTCCCTTTACAATTATAATTTCCACCTTAAACAGAATCCACACACTTTATCCCTGTAATACAACACCATTCAGTCTGGATTTGGGAAGATAAAGTCCCACCCTTGTTTTTGTTGTGGGGGAAACTGGAGAAACATGGAAGAGAGGAGGTGGGACAGAGAAGGGGAAAAAAAGGGACTGTGGAGGTGGGGAGTTGGGCAGGAGAAGGAAGAGAGGGGAGAAGGAGGGAGAGAGAAAGGGGGAGGGTTTGATAAACGTTGTGTTGCTTTGTTTAGGTTAGTGGGCCATAAATTCCAAGGAAAGGGAGGGATGGGGACGAGAAGAGGGGAGTGAGATAAAATAACTGTTAGGAGAAGCTTGGAGTGGAGAAAAGGAGGGAGTCATACTTGGATATGTTTGGAGAAAAAGGAAGGAGCAATGAGAGGAGAGAAAAGGAGAGGAGAGGGGAGTTTGTTTGACTAAACTGACCGATTTCGCTCGACTCCACCAGACACGGTGGAGTCTGCATAGTATCAACAACGCAGGGGATGGTGTGTGCATTAGTGTGTGTTTGTAGAGAGTATCAGCTTTACAGAAAAATCAAACACCTTCACATTACATCACACTGTTTTGAGTGTACAGATGGGAATGTCCTGTTGGAGTCACAGGAAAATGATAAAAGCAAGGACCCTGAACTTGATAGAATGGTTGAATGTACCACAGACTACATTAACTTCTGTATGGACACTGTAATACCAGCAAAGACTGTACACTGCTTTCCAAACAATAAACCCTGGATCACCAGTAACATCAAGACCCGCCTCAACCAGAAAAAGCAGGCCTTCAGGAATGGAGACAGGGAGAAGCTCAGGTGTGTGCAACATGAGCTGAAGAGGAGATTAAAGCAGGCGAAGGAGGACTACAAAAAGAAAGTAGAGAGGAAGCTGCAGCACAACAACACCAGAGAGGTGTGGAAGGGGACGAGGACCATCACTGGCTGTAAAGAGAAGAACAGCCAGGCAACATCAGGTGATGTGGACAAGGCCAATGAGTTCAATCTGTTCAACAACAGGTGTGACACAGCCTCACCTGTTCTCTCTCCCACTGCTTAAGCTGCAGCTTCTCCTACAGCATCTCCTCCACAACCTGACACTGCAGCTGCAACTCCCTCCACACTGGGGTCAAGTCTCCTGTCCTTTACAATGGAGGAGGTGAGGGCACAGCTCAAGAGGCTACGTCCTGGAAAGGCAACAGGCCCGGATGGTGTGTGTCCAAGGCTGTTAAAGGACTGTGCAGCCCAGCTGGCCGAGCCTCTCCAGCGGCTGAGATAAATGACTACAGACCGATGGCCCTCACATCTCACATCATGAAAACCCTGGAGTGGCTGCTTCTCCACCTTCTGAAGCCACTTGTTGAACATGCGCTAGACCCCCTACAGTTCATTATTGTTTATTTATTATTAACTGTTTTTATTATTATTATTGTTATTATCAACAATGAGCTAATGGACACATGAATTTCCCCTAGGGGATAAATAAATTATCTATCTTTCTATCTATTAAGAATCTCGAGGCTCCCTCCCAATGAAAACATCACACGTCCTATTTTGGTGATTTTCCTGGTTCACATATTGCTCTACAGCTGTGTGGCCACTGGGAATTTCACTGCACTGCTTTCTTATCTCTTCCAGTGGAAAGGACACACTGTATGCACTGTTTGCAGCTCTCTAATCAGGGTAGCAGAACTCATGGTCAGGGTTTCCCACAAGCATTTATTCAGTGATGCTCACTTAAAAGCACAAGTGCCCTGGGGAGTTATAGTCTCAGTAGGTGTTCCAACCCTACAATCTAAGGAAACCGTGAAAAAAACTATTGCTTAGTTTCATGAATGCAGAGAAATAAATCTGAGCGGCTGGGTGTTTGGACTGTATGGGGTTGCAGAGCAGCAGGCAGCACAGGCCCCTCTGTAAGTTTAAGCTGTTGGTGGTGCAGCATATTTGAATTTTGATGTAGGCCAGTAACACACTGTGATGTTTACATATCGTTTGTGACCTCTTCTTTATCCCTGAGAAGTAGCAGTTCAGTTATAATGCCCCATTCAAGACTACAAGGCATAATAGAGAAGGATAAGCTTACATTGTTAAGTTTGTCTTTACTAATATACTCACATGCCTCACATGTGTATTTTTGGTAGCTTTAATCATTCCTCCTCTCATGGCCATCAAGAGCAGTGTGACTCCAATGAAAGAGATAAGCTACAATATCTACAGTCCTTGTTCTGTGCAAAAACGCATTGTCTTCAGTTCAGGTGAAGCCTAAGGTGAGCCATGGTGGAGCGATTAGTTAGGGATAGGAACTGATAAGATTTTGTTGAAACCAATGCCATTATCAAAAACAGGCCTACACAAGTTTTCAGCATCAACACAGCTGTTTTTCTTTGAGTCTGAACACAGTGTAGAAAAAGTATGAAACTTTTGGAGCCAGTTCTCAACTGGAACCTGTTCTCAATTCCCATCCCTAGTGATAGTACCACAAAGGAGGGATTTTGTACTACAAAGACTTGACTTGAGATAACCACTTGGTCTGAATAACTCAGGCTGCTTAGACTTTGCTTACTCTTCAGACTTTTAGCACAGACTCCTGCCGATTTTCTTCACAACCAGAATAAGTATGTGTTTAAGACAGGCTTGAAAAAAGTGAACGAATCAGTAATCGTTCAGTCTATAAATAAAAAATCTCCATTTTCTACAGCAAGGTTTTCAATTGGCTTAAATTTTTCTCAAATCTTAGATACATACTTACAGTAGTTTAAAATGATATATAACACAGAAAAGAGGTATATCTTCAAAATTAAAAAAACTGTGACCAGCAAATAGTTGTCTTCAATATTTTGGGCTCATAAATGATGATGACGATGTAAGCGATTATTCAATAGTCAAATTTGCGGTCAGTTAATTAGTGATCAATAACTTGGTTAACTGACTGACTGTTTCATTACTTTTAATGAAAGTTGAACATTTAAGTTAAACAAAGAGTTAAAGGTGATTGCTGGAGGATATTGAATTATGATTGCAGTTAGCTAAGGTTAATGGTCCTCACATATTTTCTAGCTACTTACATATTCATACAAATAATTTTTTTCTTTGGAATTGACAAGACAATATTATATGCAACACTATATTCACATATTAATAATGCTCTCCTGCAATTACTCTAATGTGTCTATGTTAAACTTGCTACTTAAATTCAAATATATGACTTTTTCTCAGAGAGTGTTTCCGATATCAAGGCTGAGACGGACCAACCAGAAATCTGACAGACAGACAGATGTTCAACATTTAAATGTCTGTCTCCAAACTCCCACACACCGCCTGTCTGTTAGAGTGATTGACTGTAGGTGCGTATACATGTGCTTGATCGCTGTCAGACTGACCATGTGTCTGCAGTCATCTAGTCATCTGCAGACAGGAGGGACACACACAGGCTAGATGGCAGCAGGCAGACAGACAGACACAGATTAGGATGGCAGACAGACAGATAAAAAAAACAAAAAAACACTGCGTAACATCATTTAGAGGAAAAAGATAGAGCTCTGGAATATCTGCTAGAAGATTTAAATCTCTGCTCACACAGACAGACGGAGCACCAGCACTGTGGTGATGTGAAGATACATAGTCAGGGATGGAGATGATAATCTTAATGGACTGGTCATCTGTCTGTAAGCCCTTGATTCTTTCTCTCACACACACACACACACACACACACACACACACACACACACACACACACACACACACACACACACAAGAGGGTTTATATATCTCGAAAGCTTTCTACTGCTCTTGAACTGAAATCAGCTTTAAGAGCACAGGAGAGCGGAGTTGTCGGAAAGGAATGTAAGGACAGTAAAAATAGTGCCTCTGTCTTTTTGATACGAGCATATACACACATGGCTGAGAGTGACTGCTGCAGAATGTCCTCTGGGATTTTATCATGAGGCTACACACAGAGATCAGGAATGAGACTTCTGTGGTATACTGCTCATGGATTGCTTACGGCTGTGTGTGTGTGTGTTTGTGTGTGTGTGTGTGTGTGTTGCAGCTTCATGACGGATGTCTTCTTAACTGTACTAATGTAAACCACTTTAGCCACTGCCCATAGCTACACACACAGGCACGGACACACAGGCACAGACACACACACACACACACACACACACACACACACACACACACACACACACACACACACACACACACACACACACACACACGCATAAGAGCCCTTTGGCCATGTCTATCCAGTCCACCCAAAATCTAACACAATTCAATTCAACATACAGTACAAATACTGTGAACCCTATGGCACAGCCTGACTTGCACCTCACTAGAAATGTGATCCATATTGTGGCGACGGAGACTGCAACAACTGTGATTGGTCAGCTTGGTAGCACATCTCGTCCATGTCCATGTAGCCCTAACCCTCTTATACAGAGATCCCGCTATATCGCCATTAAGATTACCCCTTGTTATGCCATGTTTACAGTCAACCCACCATGCCAGCCCTAAATTTCACAAAAGGCTCTATGTTGATCCTATGCAGAAGTATAAACCAGGCTTTACCTGTCCTGTCCTGATTCAACTTTTAAGGGGTTTCAATTGAAGTTTGACTTTGAATTTACAGAAAGACAAGTTAAATCTCAGCCTATCCTTTAAACACCATACCTTTATTCGTCTCTACTTCATCTCCAAACTATCAACTATGAACTAGCAGAGCAATCAAAGTAGTTATAAACACACTTTTTTTCAGGGACTGAGTTGAGTGAACTCTACTGAGCTTAGTGAGAGCAGATGTAGAACCTGCCAAAACCATGTTCAAGAACCCGTCCGGCTTAATATGAACTGACAGTATTTATGCCCCGCTGGGCTTTCATTAGGTCTTTATTAGTTTTGTATTAAATAATTTGTGTTTTCAAGCGTAGCACTCCAAATCCTGTGTCTATCTCCCTCATACACACACACAAAATGAAAATGTTGAAAATGAATCTGAGCTTTTTCTTTCATTTTTTGAGGATTAACTAGAATATGACCTTGTGTAAAATCAATTGAGGATTTTTATTTCCTTTGATTTAAAAAAAAAAATAAAGTCTAAATACTATATTTGCTCTGACTTTGTCACAGCAAACCCTGTGGGATACCAAACAGTTACACAGTGATCTCTCTGTCTGTCTCGGCTGTGTGAAGCGTCTGTGGTGTATTTCACCAACCTGTCACTTTCACAACAAAAAACAACTCGCTCATTAACAACCAGCCGCAGTGAGTGTTTGTGTGTGTGAAAGAGAGACAGAGAAGGAATAAAGATAAAGGATACGTGTGAGAGGATGCATGGTGGCTGAAGTGGACACTTATGTGAAGAGAAGAGAAGAGAAGAGAAGAGAAGAGAAGAGAAGAGAAGAGAAGAGAAGAGAAGAGAAGAGATACTTGGCTACTGAAGGAACAAAGACTCTCAGAGCTCCTTATTAAAGAGCAGGCTTGACTAAACAAACAGCACCTGGAAACTTCAAACCTCCCAACAGCTGTCTAACTACAGACAGACAGAGACAGACAAAGACGTGAAGGGAAACACACAGACAAATGGCAAATAGACTAACTGACAGCCAGGCTGGCAGAGTCACAAAGGCAGACAACAGCAAACCAGTACAAGACCGCTCCAAATATTTCATCAATTCAATTAGAGTTTGTCATTGTAGAAATTATTTCTGGAGAGCAAAATAGCTCTAGACATGACCTGAAAGATCTGAAACAATTTCAACATTGAATCAAATACTTCCAGTAGGAATCAAATAGTTCATAAATGTTTTATACTGTCAAAATATTGAGCATACTATACTTTAATACTGGCTTAATGCGGTGCCAGAGTTTGGACTGGTGAGTCATGGTGAGATTGCTCATAATTACAGAAATCACTATTAAATGGGTTAGTAAAGACACATCAGCTATGAGATGGAACAACTATGGATGACAAAACTAACAATTAAATCACTGCAATGGACATCTACACATTGATAAAGGAACATTAAGTTAAGATGGCGACACGGCGATAATTATGATGACAACAAAGACTACAACAACGACAATGATGATGACGGTGACAGATGAAGCTCAGCTCTTCGCTGGCCAGTCATAACTCACCCTTCTCAGCGCGCCCCATGTGAGCTGGGTCCCGTAAAAGCAAAGCAAAGAATAATAAGACAGAGTTAGATTGGAAAGCATGCACAAACCAACACATACACATTTTGTGCACGAGAGATGCACTGTGTGTTTTAAGATTCAGCATTCCTCTTTGTGGATCCACAAAGAGTAAGTGCACTTAACTTGGATAATAACATTACACAAGCTACTTCTTCTCATCCGTAATGTTTGGCTTTTGCATAGGGCTGAGTATTGAACCTCCATATTTATTTTGGAATCAAAAAAATGTGTCCACAGCATCCCAGCATCTATCAAAAGATACTTGCTCTTGATTTACTCTTACTGCTTGATCTTTGATCAGACACTTTCTGATTTAAGTCATACATTTACTAATTTTAGACTGGCTTTATTTAGACAATGTTTTGAGATCCTCTGTAGTTTATATTTATAGGATTTCACTAGGAAAAATCATTGTTTTTAATGTATCACATGCATCGTCTATATGTGGGCTATTGAATTTCAAGCGTTACTGGTAAAAACACGAAGCTGCTTAGATTGAGGTCTAAGTATGCAGTGTGGTTTGTTGTTTTGTGCAGGTCAATGGCTTAACTTAACTGTTCTTGTTGGTAGTCATGATATAATAAAGCATATACAGCACCTATAAAATGGCATTCAACACTTTTGGAAATGTTCATGCATTATTGTCTTATTGCATTTACTCCTACATTTGAGAAGTCCTTCTCCTTAAGAAACGTTTAAAATTAGACTCAATGTACACACGCAGCTCAGCAGCAAGAAAATAATCAAAAGCCTACGAAATAATCTGCCATAAAAGCAAATACATGACATAGACATACAGCCTCTCATTTAGCACGACCGCACACAAAAGGGGTTTTGAAAAAGTACTGTGGACAAGTTTGACTTGCTTCTCTTACACAAACTTTAACCTTAAACCAACACATGCTCAACCTCAACCTTTACCCCCTGCTTCACCTTACCCCCATGGTAACCCTAAAAATAATCATCTTCCCAAGACTGTCGTCACCTGCCTGCTTCTACCAATCTCTCTCCCCCTTACACACACACACACACACGCACACGCACACACCAGCCAAGTCTCCATTACATACATCATTATCACAACACACAAGACTACACAATTGGTGCTGAGGATGCTCACATCTGTGTCTGTGTGAATGTGAAGCAAAGAGTGTGTGTGTGTATGTGTGTGTGTATTTGTGTGTGCACTGTAATGTAATTAATCAGCTGAGAGTGTTGATTACTTAATCTGTCATTAGCCAGCCGTGTGTGTAAGAGTGAGTGTGTGTGTGTGTGTGTGTGTGTGTGTGTGTGTGTGTGTGTGTGTGTATGAGAGGTAGCAGTGTGTTTCAAGGCCCCCGACAGCTGTGACCAGAGCCAAACAGGGCAGAGCAGAGATTGATGATACTGGACTAATACCATCATTCATCAGGGATGTGATATTTCAGGGATTCTGGATTTGTTTTGGATGTATTGCCTCGTTTCATCTCCAGTGGGGCTGTGCTATCTTCTTGGTTCACTTCCTGCTTACTGACTGATGATTTACACCCATCATGTCCCAGTATCTAAAGGTTAATCCTTACCATAACACCAGGTATATTCCAATTTGCCCAATTTGTGCATAAAATACCTGATTGGAAGCACCAAATATTCATGAAGAAAACTTGAAATATTGCATATTAACTTGACTGATAGAAAAACGACAAGATTAAATAAAAGCTGATGGATGACTTCTACTTACAACAGAGCATCCATGTCATGCTGCCACTCGCTGCTACAAGCCTCTTCTCCAACAGAATAAAGTAACAATGTAAAATTTAATTTAAAATGTAAAGTAAAGAACAAAAAGAGTGGGAGGTTGTTGGGGGTATATGTAACTGTAACAGTTCTGGTTCGAGTCCAGGCCAAGACTCTTGTTTCTCCCACTCTGTCACCAATGCCATAGTGGCTAATAAACATCTGGCTAAGAGGAGACAAGATTAATTAATTAACAAATCACAAATACTAGAAGCAGCGAGAAGTGGGAAACAACTTCTTTTAAAATTTCAACTTTACTGCATTAGAGAAGTCCTACATTTCAAGATACCGTTGTACCCAACAAGGATCTGATTCTTAAAATGTACTTCTCAAAATGCACTAAATTAGAAAGGGAGCATTGCTGCGAGTCCCTGGGAGGCCATGATGAATCAGCATCACTGGTGCTCAATTAATTGTTCCCTCTTGTCATGTCCTCTTGAATATGGCCACAGAAACAGATACTGATTCATGCCCAAATTCCATAAATTTGGTAAAGACTTGTACCATGGTCTAAAGAAACATATCTAGTGGTTGGCAGGGCATCCTGTTATGTTGTACAGCACAGTGCATGGAAACCTGAATCACAACCTGTGTCAATCATGTCATGTTCTCACTCTCCCTCATGCCTCTTAACTCTCTGACAACAGCAAGAGGCTATGAGGTTCCACTGTCGCTATGTGTCGCTAATCCATTTTTCAACACATACCCACAAATTCATTCATACACACACACACACGCACACACGTGCGTGCACATGCACACATGCTAATGAGGGATTAGCTAATGAATTCTCTCAACAGATTAATTACATTTTATACACACGCTTGTGTGCACGCAGACTTCATCCCCAAACGGCTGAAGAAATGAGCCAGTACTTTCAAAGAGAGGGTTTTTTTGTTTTTTTTTTAAATCTATCACTAAATTGAAATCCACAGAAAAAGATTGGTGCTGGGCAAATTGGCGTTTCATTTGAAGAGAAGACATTAAGATGGATCTGAAGGATGGTGAAGTCAAGCATTACTTTTAACGAGAAAATAAATAAAGCGGTCTTTGATTTGGCGCCATTTTACATGGCATGAGTAGAATGAGGCATTCTCACGTGAATCTAAATGAGAGGCAAACATTTCACTGTTCTCCGGAGGGCTTAAAAGCATCAGCCTCCCTCTGTCTCTCTTTCTCTTTAAGTGACAGCAACGCACACAACACACACACCACTGACACACTCACACTCCCTCCTGCTGTTTTCACAGTCTCTTGAGTAGAGGAGATGCCCATGGCCAAAAACCAATGGTTACATTACTTGTTTTTTTCCTCCTCTTCTTCTCTTTCTCACTATCACTCTCTTTCACTTCTTTCTCTGGGAAAACAGACAATTTCATTTCATCTTCCAAATGGTGCAGAAAAGTAATTATAATTAAACCAACTTGATTTTAATACTCAAAATACTAAAATAATTTACAATTATAATTAAACCAGCTCAGATTTGGTGCTCAGTAGCAGCGGCAGCCTTCTAATTCGTCTGGAGACTCTAATGGAAAACAATTATTTCACTTCATTAAGATTAAAGACGCTGGGAATCTGTGTCACAACTCGATCAGAGAGGAGACAGATTTAGAAAGTTGTCAAATTAACATAAAGTCAGTTACTGACTTTGTAAAGGCAACGAGACGCATGCTCATTCACAATTATTACACTGACTTTGTAAGCGATAAGCCAAAACAAAACTGCTGCAAAACAGCATGATAAGAAGAGACGAGAGAGAGACATATTTACATAAATGCCATAATCTATAGTTTAACTTTCTAAATGGGAAACTAGAAGATAGTGACAGAAATGAGACAGATTTAGAGGAAAACATCTTAACACAAACTCTAAATGACTTTGTAAAGACATGATGGACAGTTTTCCATCCTTGCCACTGATTTTTCTCGTCCTTGTCAGTGATTTCCGAGTGAAACGGAAACTGACGCTGCATGAAAACACACATCTCTCCTGTGATTCTCTGTGATTTCATTTCATTATTGACTTCTGATCTAACAATCGCCACTTTTTTTCTCAGTGACAGTTCACACTGGCTGTATTAATGATCTGCCTATTAACCCTATCAGCCTCATTAGTTACACATTTCATTGAAATTATTAGATAAAAGTGCTGTCAGTGATAGAAATAACTGCACTGAACTATGAAATCTACCGTGCCCTGCACTCTCTCTGCACTAAAGCTGTGTTATTGTGTGCGATAAATGACAAGTAAAATCAGTTAGGATTTACAGTATATACAGAAAAAGACATGCCAACTACATACTAATTACTAGAACCTGGGTCCTTTTGTTGCAATCAATCAATATTTTTTGCTGACTTACTGCAATTACTATTATTGTAGCCTGCTTTTAAAATATACATAAAAATACTGTTTATTCCGCAACACAACCAACTCAAAGTTGTCCTTTTTAAAAACTAATGACAGCCCACCTCCCACTCTGTGTAAAGCCCCATCTAGTCACTAGTATTTACTTGCAAATTAACAGCACTCAAATTCCCAAAGAGGCCTCAAAGACATTCCACACATTTGTTACCAATAGGACCAAATGGCCACAAGGGAGGGGGAGAGGAGGGTAGTTGTGCGGTATAGGGGGTGGGGAGGGCGTGGAAGAGGGGGCAATAAAAAGCTCACAGATGAAGTAGTAAATAATGTGTAATTTTTATGCAAGCATTAATAGGGCTAAGTGAACGCTGGAGCAGAAAACGACATTGTTATACTATTTCTTGTTATTTCCAGGTCATAAATGGAGCGTGATGTGTCCTTTATTACAGCCTTATATGGTTTTAGTTTGATTTTTGGAGGTCAACTTCCAAACGGCTGTACGTCTCCCTCTCTCCCTCTCTCTCTCTCTCTCTCTCTCTCTCTGTGTGTATTGGAGTTCAATCAAACAACAGCTGAATGCGGAAATAAAACGCGCAGCAGTTACGCAGACCGAGACACAGGTAGTGAGAGGAGTTTGTTTGCGCGGTGGACCGAGAGCTGCAGAGAATATGTCAGGGACTTTGTGTTTTCTCACAAGTAACACAACACTGCTGCAGGATAACTTAATTGACGAGTTCGTTTAAAGGACTTTTGCAAAAAGCATCGTCCCGGATATCATCAGGCAACAATGTTGCAGTTTTTTCTCCAGGGAGTGCATACGCGTTTCTGCAGACTAGACGGACGAAAGGGGAGCAAACTGCACACTGACCGATGCAGGTTACTATTCAAACTTGCGTCCGGGAACAACCTCGAGCCCAGCGGAAGGGCTTTCCACGCATCCCCAGAAAAATACGTTTAGTTAAATGCCACGGTCATTATATCTACTAAATATAACAATGGCGACACACACGGTTGCATGTAGTTGAACTATTACTATTTGAGTTTAGGTTTCACCCTCTGTACCTTGCAAATGATCCATAAAATCACACCTAACCTGATAAATCTTTACAGTTTTCACCGATTTACAGTTTATCATGGGATGAAAACGGAGTCTTAAAAAAAAGTAACTGGTCTTTTGTATCTATCTTTTCGTGTTAAATCATACGATGCAAAACCAGTATTTCCTTCATCAAACAGGCGATCGGCGTACAGGCTATATTCCCAACCATTAGGTTTTATTGCACGCAGCGCGAATAAAGTTGCAGTATAGGGATCATTTGCTTTGCAAAGAGCGAAGAGCTCACGGCGCTTGCGAAGCGAACCGACCGATGCCTCATACAAAAGAGCAACAGTACTATAGAAAAGACTTTTAACACACCAAGGATTCAAGCATATAAATGACAAGTAGTCCTAAATGCATTTAAGTAAAGTAAAGATTGGAATAAACTCTACTGAATACCGCATATCACTGCACCACACCATAGGGGAATCACAGGATGGAAACACTACAAAGTGCAAGATCGTTGTAAACAGAGAGAATATCAGTCATCACTGTGATACTACATTCATATTATAGCCTGTTATTAGAAGGCGATCTCCGTGCACAAGCAAACTTTTTCTCCATTCATGCGCAGCTCGCGAGGCTGCACGGCTCAACGGCGAACGATGTTTCCCCTCTCTGTTTAATACAAGCTCAATGTTCTTATGACTAATGTTAACACCCGGTGTCCCAATATAAAAGCCTTACATGTTGCCGGTTCTACCCTGTGTGATCATGACTGCAAGTGAAGGCAGCTCATTTGTGTGTGTGTGTGTGTGTTTTTTTTTGTTTTGTTTGTTTGTTTTGGGTTTTTGTTTTTGTGTTTTTTGGTCTTCAAATCAGATCAACCTTTTGTAGATCTGAGCAGAAAATCTAGTGTCCCGTGATGCTACGTAAAGACCCGAACAGACATGTTGCAACTTAGTTTTAAACCTTAAAGATAGGTGTTCCCGGTCTAAGCAGTAGGTCAGTGCTAGTCATTTTGTACAAGTAAAGCGCAACCTACTTGGCAAACAGACTGAATTCAAACAAGAGCCGACAGATCTCACCCAGGCTCAAATAGGCTACGACTTGCATGCAACGAAAGAAAAAAAATCACGTTCTAACAGTGACACAGAGCATCTATACTCCAAGGAAAGTGCCTGTCACACATCCAAGGGTGTTTGAAAACAGCATAAAAACGGTTAAAGAGGCACAACGGTACGTTTTCAACCCCGAGGTTAACTTTTCTCCTACACCTAAACACACCTGTCGGGAATCCATACGCTTACACTGATGGAGAAAAAGGAACATATCGTCTGATACAGTCCTTTCACCACACCGAAAACACTATAAGCTCTCTATTTTTCCTGTGTTCGTCCTTACCTGTCGGTATTTGACCGGAGACTGTCGAAAAGAGAAGCAGGAGTCCCACGCAAACAGAGAAAAGTGTATCCATGTTTCAGAGCGTGGCCGTGTGAGAGTCTGTAACAGTTTTCCCCCGGAAAAGTTTTTGATTCTCCTGCGAGTTTTTCCGTCTTCTTCTCCGTCTTCAGTCTTCTTTATTTCTCTCTTTAGTGAGTTATTATTCCTCCTGTTGTTGTGGATTCAGGCGCCCCATTCTCTCCTTTCTCCGCTTTCTCTCTTTTCGCTTCCTACGGGCTCTCGCGGACACTACACTTTGTTTCACGCGCAGTGAGTGAGTGCGAGAGAGAGAGAGAGAGAGAGAGAGAGAGAGAGAGAGAGAGAGAGAGAGGGAGGGAGAGGGAGGGAGAGGGAGCGCGAGCGCAGCAGAGAAAGTGCGTGACGTCACGAGGCAGGAGTTGATTTAAAAAATAGCAAATTAAAAGAAACAATGTAACAAAACGTGAATTTATTGTATTGTGTTGTAATGTGCATTGTTTCAATTTTAATTTAGTTTCCACAAGCCATTCTTACACTCTTATTGATGTAAAAAAAAAAAAGTTTTTCCCTCATTAACCTAATCACCACAAGGCTGGGTGGGTAACGCGGGCAACAGGGCCCCCCCTAGTCCAGATCTGACTTGTTTTAGTTTATACTAAGATCATTTGTTGTGTTTTATTTTTTCTGTGTGAATTAATTAACACACAAAAAACATGGGGAAAGGTGATATTAATCCAGGCTGCAACCAACAATTATTGTCATTGTCAATACATCTGACAATTAATTTTTTTTATTAATTGATTGATTGGTATAATATACTAAGGTATAATATACACCAAAAGAACAGGTAACTGTTTTTATTGTTGTGGCTGATTGGTGTATATTCATGTGTTAACAGATCATTCTGAACCATTAGGAATTTGATTTAAAACTTAATTTGTAGTTTGAATTATTGTTGGGATATTGAGTTGTGCACTTACATTATCCCAAATGTTTCCAGCCATTTTAAAACCTATGATTTAAATGTATAAAATGTAGTTTAGTTGACAACCAGAAACAATTGGCAAATATTCTTTATACAAGGTATAATGCTTGTTTTTAAGGCTAACTGACCAGATAGTATATCAAAAAGTAAAATTAAATTTCACCTTGGCGAACATTAAAATGTTGCTCACATGTTAATGCATCAGTAATAATCTACTAATTAAATGTAAATAACAATATGAAGTCCTGGAAGTGGCCTTTCTCTATAACAAGTACGTTTTTTGTTACTTTAAGTACATTTTTCTGAACTACTTCTGTACTTTTAAGCGAGTAAAGTTTTTAATGCATGGCTTTTGCTTGAAATGATTGAAATGCACAAATAATGCATTTTTACATTGTTGCATTGCTACTATTACTTAAGTGAATAATCTCAATACTTCTTTCACCACTGTATAGACATACAATGCTCTGTTGCAACAATTAATTTCTTTCATTATATATTGTAGGTTGTAGTATATTTAGAGTTGTAGAGTGTACACACAGTATAGTGTAGTATTGTAGCAAATCTTTTGTTGACATTTTCCACCCTTACTTTATGAATTATACTTACATTGTAAACCTTGAACAGTCTGCTTCAACAATATTGTACTTAATTACAGTCATGCCAGGAAAGCAAATTTGAATTTGAGAAACAGAGCTGGAGTAGAGAGATAAGAGGAGAAAGCTGGATTCATTATCTGTTGACCTTTTTCTTTTTGTAAGAATCACAAACTCATAGACTGAATATAAAATATGCTCATGGTTATGTAAAAGTATGGTTGAGAGACATAGGACTGTTTACTCATTATTAACTATTCATTGTTAGACTTACACAGTGCTACAACAGCCTAGGTAGTGCTACAACAACATCTCAAAAATGTTGATAAAACTAATTTCATATGGGATATCCAAATACTTATCTCTGTCCAAGACCAAAAAAAATTGAAACTGAGAAACCTGAAACTGCAAATGTAAAAGTAAGAAACTAACGACACACTTTGATATGGAAATGCATTCATGCTGATAAATAGTGACAGTGTTAGAAATGTCGGACCCTGTGACAACAGCTTGACAATAGCTTTGACTCACAAATGTTTAAAAGTACCAGTACTATCCAGGACCCCTGACCAGTTCTGCCCCCACCCCCCCCATTCCCAGACACACCACTGCTAATAAAGCATCATTGTGGAATATAGTGCAGAATTGAAAAGAATAGAGACAACTCATATCCTCCTCATGTCAGGCACAAGCAGACACAAAGGGAGGAGGGAACTCAGGTATGCTTCATCATATGACAGTGTTTGTGGTCAAGTTAATTTCTGCAAATTGAGCTCATGAACAAAAAGAGGAAACAGAAACAGGTCAAAAATCAGTCTCTTTGAAATACGGAAACCAGAGCAGTAAGGCTTGGATCTGCAAAGTCATCACTAGGTACAGCCAGGAGGTGCTTCTTTTTGATTTAAAGGAGACCTTGAGGATGGTTGGTGGACTGTGAACATAACTGTACTTTTTTATTTTGTGTGAAAACCTTTCTGTCAAAGTGATTTGAATTATCGGAGCCCTCTGGCTGAAGGATGACCTTTATATCCCTTGTTTCACCAGAACATTGGCACACGTTAGCAATCCATTTTATGTTTATACTGTTGCTATCATGCTAGTGCTAGCACCAGTTTCCGTATGCTCCTGTTTGAATTAAATACAAATCATCTGACCACATTTCACCATCTGCCAACAGTCGTGACAGCCGAGCTTGTCAGAGCGAGGCTGGATGAAATCATGACAGGCCTTCCAAAAAGACAAAATAGATGTTTTGATTTGGTTCACAGTCGAGCTAAAAATATGTGGTGTGGATGGAAATGTACGAGCAGGGAACAGGTGTGTATCGTCTCACTGTGTTTTGTCTCTCTTAGTGCCACCTTGCCAACAATAATAAGGAAAAAAGAAAGAAAAAAGAATTGTGTACAATCTTCTTCCCCAAGTTTCTGGCTGTGGGAGACGAGAATATTCACATAGACAAACTTCGGTCACCGCAGAGACAGTAAATTAATTTCCAGACTTTCACAGTTGCTGCTGCAGGGACTGTTGGTGTGCTGGTAATTGCAGGTGTTTTCCTACTGCTCTAATAGTAAATGTGACTGTCTGGCCTGGAATTGTAAGTGTCCTGCAAATAAACCTGGATGTCCTGTCACCAAATATCACTCTGATGCTTCTACTCTGCCTCAAAATGTGAATCTGCTGTTTGTTACACAGTGCTGGGTCCCCGCCATTACAGACAGCACTGCTGCAGGTTTCAGATTGTTATTTACAGTTATTTCCTCATACACATTGCTGTCATACCATACTTCTGCATGCGCTGACACAGGCAGCTTTTACATTTGCAGCTTTGTGTACAGTAGGCTTAAATCATCCAAGTATACCTGTACTTACAACACAAAAGTAATTTTGCATGGGTATATACAGTGAATACAACTCTGTTTGCATAGATAGATATAGATAGATAGATGTAAAAGTGGATTTTATTATTAAGATTTTCATGTAGGAACATCTTTTCTCTATTTCTTGTATTTTTTTCAGTAGTATTTGTACCAAACATTGTATTTCACAGTATGCATCCTGCTCTGTAGTGATTTGAAGATGTTTGTATCTCACCCACCATTGTTTTTTTTATCCCTCGCATCAAACAAAACTATCATGTTGCAACTCTTATCTAGCTTCAGGTGGCAAAAGCCGGCAGAGAAAAGCATGGCAGGTAGTCATTGCTTAGTAATAACAGATCTGGTTGACTGAAAGTTAGTCTCCACGAAAAAAAAATTCCCCATGCTGGAAATGGACAGGAAGCACAAA
The DNA here is from genome assembly GCF_002260705.1 of Seriola dumerili. NCBI lineage: Eukaryota > Metazoa > Chordata > Actinopteri > Carangiformes > Carangidae > Seriola > Seriola dumerili. The sequence continues at coordinate 17,705,410 of NW_019174280.1, forward strand.
AAGATTTTTTTTTTTTATTTGGAACCACCGGATGACCGTCTTCAACCCCAGTCCAAGTACATTCTTCCTGTGCAGGTACTTTCCTGCAATCTAACCTGTCACAGCACTCACTGGAATTCACCAGTAGCTCTGTGTAATTCTGAGACCAAATGTGCCATCCAGTACCTGGTCTACAATGGATTGCAGAAAACACACTTTTTTTTGTCCAAAGATGGCAGACAAGAACATAAATATGAGGCAATTCTGCAAATCCCAGTGATATAATTTAAATTTTCTAATTTCAACTTCAGTTCAATTAAGTTAACAGTTCAAAATAGTTCAATACAATAAGGGTAAGGTTGGAGAAAAAGTGTGTTTACAATGAATAAAAAGGCAAATGTTGACCGCAGGATTGTGAGAAGCAAATTTCAGTCTCGTAAATGAAAATGACTACATGCCCAGCCACAATACAGACCTCCATACACATAGTGTTTGCATCCATACATATAGAGCATGCTACATCCTGCATTGACATTAATAATGCCATTATAATCATGAATTGTCTGATATGGATGTAATTGCTAGGGATACTAAAATGCACACTTCTAAACAGCTCTCTCCCTCATTTTGAGCATTCTGTGCACATATTACATATCAGCACATTCAGCTGAGCCTGCTTGTGCTCACAGTGTAAAGTCTAGGTGATATAAGTTGGAATTTTTCAGATACTTTGAAGGTCATTTAATGGCTAAAACTTCAGTTTTCTCTCTTCGAACACACCAGTGAGTCTGCAGTTTTTAGAGGGAGGGTTCTCGGTTTGGCACTATCGACCTGTTGGTCTGTCAGTCTGAACTCTCATCTCAAATCTCAGCAACTGCTGGACAGATTGCCATGAAATTTTGTACAGATGTTCCCAGAGGATGAATCTCAACAGATTTTGGTGATCCCCTGACTTTTCCTCTAGCGTCAACATGGGGTTTAAAGGTTTCTTTTTTTTTATTGAAATATCTGAACAACTATTGGATGGATTGCTGTGAAATTTGGTACATGGGCCCCAGAGGATGAACTGTAATAAATTTGATCCCCTGTGTTAACATAGGATCAAAGCTTCATTTTGTCCAATTATTTAGTTTGCTAGTGTTAACATGCTAACACACTAAACTAAGATGATGAACATGGTAAGCACCACGCCTGCTAAAGATCAGCATGTTAACATTGTCACTATGAACTTGTTAGCATGCTAATATTAGCCGTTAACTCAGTACAGCCTCACAGATCCACTGACTCTGGTTTTCTCATAAACACAGCTGATGCCTCAGATACATGAAGTACCTGCTCTCTCCTTTCCAGTGTCTCTCTGGCCACTGATTGACTGACAGCTCTGTGACCCTCTTGTTAATTTAAACCCACCTGTTAAGGCAGGACAACTGCTTTCTTCACGGCCTCTCTGCTTTATTTGAAAATATTCGCAAAAAAGTCAAGACTAACCTTCCGTATTACATTCAGAAGGCTGAATTTTAAAATAAGTAGAAAATGGAAATGTAAAATTCATCAGGCTGCACCATATACCGCAGCCTCTTCTTTCTGTTTTGGATAACGCTTTGGCTTGTGACATCATTATAATGTAGCATATGAAATGTGAATTTGACTTGAGTGTGAATAGAAACGGAAATTCAGCCTTCACTCAGTTACGATGAATATGGAGTCCTTCCAATCCTCAAAGTTTTTCAATATTTGAGTCACTATGTAAAAAATAAACTTGCTGAATTAAATTATTATACAGAGAACCTGACACAAGACTTCCCTGGGATTTTGCCCTCAGATGTGACAACTATGTAGTTAATCTATCAAAACAGAGGAAAAGTGATGAGATCTAACGAAATCTATAAAACACAAAAGGCTTAATAGGGAATAATTCATGACCTTAATAAGGCTAAAATTAAAGCAGGATATACCAAATAAATCAATTCATAGCTAAATAAAAATTAAAATAATGACAAGGAAAGAAATGAGGTTGATAATAGCAGTGACCAGAAAACCAAAGCAATCGGCTAAAAGATGCTGAACAGCTGAGGTGAACTGCAGAGTTGAGTGACGATAATTCTCTATGGATTCCTTACTACAATATTGATCCATTGCTGATATACAAATATTGATTGGTGCAGCTTTAGTGAGTGGATCTGTTTGTATGTGTTGGTGAGCTTGTATTATTGAGAATTAATGGGAATAACCGAGGACTGAAATTCACCTCAGGCACCACACTAGACCTACAAATATTTTTGGACAAGGACACAGTATCCTTGTCCAAGTAGCATGCCAATTTATGAGGGTTAGTCTGTCCTCTTCAATTATGTGACATGAAAAAAACATTGATCACCCCATTCAAAGACAACAGTTTATAAACGCCTTTGAAAAGAAAAATCCTTCCCTCCTGTGTAGTTAGTGCAGATGAGAATAAAATAAAAGAGAAAATGAGGAGGGGAAAAATATAAAGTGAATGTGCAGACACTTCTGAAGGCCAAAAGCCAGAAAAGCACACCTAGTAGAAGAAAAGGAGGAATAACATCTAAATAAAAACATAGAGGAAGAACAACACTGCTAAACCTTTCCTTCAAAAAAAGAGAATAAATAAATAAATAAATAGATAAATAGAAAAATAAACAATAAGTCTATTTAGCAGGTCAGAAGCAAAAGTCACTTTCTAAAAGTGACCCTATGAAAAAACTGAATTTCAGAGGGGCTCTCATTCTCAAACATTACAATTTAAGGAATTTTGCTTTTCATAATTCTTTTTCAGTCACTTGTTAGAGAGCAGGGAGTTATTTAGCAGATATTTCACCACATCCACATCAAAGACACTTTTGTATGACTGTATGTTGTGCAAAGAGACTGATCAATAGTTTATTGTGGCAGATCCAAGCCAAGACTACAGTCTTCATAAGCAAACAGCAGGTCAGTATCAAATCTTTAGGACTGGAAGCTGCCGATTAAAACCATACGACAATTGAACTTTTTCTTTTCAAAGCTGTGTCAGTAGTAGAAGCAGTTTCACACCCACAATATAATTTATATCATGTTATGATGAAAACCTAATTATAGGCTTAATTAGCTTTACCTTCAAGACTAAAGTGAGTCTTGAAAGTAAAGTAAAGTAAGTTTACATCTAAATCCATGTAAAGTCCTCATTTTTGTGACCTACAGTATGTCTGACTCAAGTTTCAGGTCTTAACATCTGCAGCTCTGGTAAAAGTAACATAAACAGTCATAAATCAAGTTTTTTTATTTATTCAGCCAATTCCAACGACAATAAAATATTCTGCATGGAACTGAAGAAGAGAGGAGAAGAAAGGAGAGAAGAGGAGAGGAGAGAATAGTTTCTTTTTGCGGACAGAGTTGGCAAAGCTCCATGTTAACACACATACACAGAGTCAGAGTTTGGTGTCTGTGTGCGAGAGATATGCATGTTCATATTCAGTCTGAAGGTCGAAGTTATGGTAGGGAGCTGCTGTGTGCGTGCGTGTGTGTGTGTGTGTGTGTGCGTGTGTGTGTGTGTGAGTGTGAGTGTGAGTGTGTGTGTTTATATTTGAAAAAAGACAGATAGGCAGAGAAAGTCCATGTACGTTATTTCTCTCATGCATACTCCGGTCTGAGGTATGCAACCTGGTGTGGGAGTGTGTAAACACACTTGCACACAAATATGCACTTTTGCATACTGTGAGCACTTTCTCGACTGACACACAATTATTTAGAAACATACTTGAAGCCAGTTTTTCAGCTCATCATTCAGCGCACTATAACACTGGGCACTGTGCTCACCGGTGTGGACCAGATGTTGCTGAGTTGTCAAACTACTAGCAGAAGGAAACTCGCGTCGAAATGCAGCTCGACCTGAAAAGATTCTGATGAAGCCACCGATTATCTGTTCATTCATTTCCCTTTGAAGATGAACCCCCAAAATATTTGAAAGCTATTTTGTAATATCAGAGGGAAGATCATCGCTTGGTCTGTCAACTTGACTGGCTGTCATTCTGTCATCATATCTGTGAATCAAAGATACAATAAACAGCTTTGATTCACGGCCTATTGTGCAGGAAAAATGTTTTCCACAGCGGCGTTTACTAAAACCAGAACTTTGTTCCACAAAGCAAGATAAAGTTCTGTCATTTTAGTTTGTGCTCCTGTGTATTTTTACGTAAAACTCACCCTCTGCAGCGTTTTTTTTTCCCCCCAAAAAAAACTGCATTGCATCAATTTATATATACTTACAGCACGTCTGAAATAAAACCGCAGTCAGACACATACAGACCACACAAATGGTATGGCCTTGCGTGCTTGGTTTGCTGCAATGCCAAAGAGTTGCATGAAGAGTAAGTAAAAGGAATTCTTCCCTGAAAGCAACACAAACAAGCATGACATTTTAGACCAACTGGTAGATAATCAGACACTGAAGTGCAGCCAATAAACCTCTCCACATTATAGAGGCCTTGTAATTTATTTTTATAGCCAGTTTTCTTCCACATTTATATTCTGTGCCTCCCTGCCAACGTACTGTATGTGTATGCCTACAGACGCAATGTGACAAAAGGCATGGCCAAGAATGTTTAAATTTAACCCAGAACATATAGTCCTTGTGACGTTATTGTTGAGTATGTTGAACAGAACTTGCTTTCTGAGGGAGTACTTCCTCCTCTCATAATCTGTTGTGCAAAATGCTCTAATTTCTTAATCACAGCTTTAATGACTTAGCCGCTTCACACGTACTATTCCTATCTATGCGAGCCACTCCACTCAGCCATGAAAGGAAATGGTTAGCCCACACTTCGACTGTAGCCATTTTTCCTCACATTGCTCACTCTGCTCACAGATTCAGCCAAGGCAGACACAGTTGGTTGTATTTTTGTCCAGCGACCGGCTTTGCTAAAAGCTGTGACCCTGCTTTAAAGTGATAATCTGCAAAATCAGTGTGCTGTTTTATTGCATTTTGCTGTCACTGAGGAGGATTTTTTTCAGAGTTCAGACCAACACTGGCGGTTTAGAGAAATACAGGAAATAAAAGCTTCCATGAAGTGGCTACGAGCAGCAAACATTAGACTAAATCACATGCTATTATCACAACCTGTTACTTCAAAATGATGTATGATGTTCTTCTAAATGGAGTGCAGGAGCTGGTGTATAGGGCTCTAACGATTAAACATTATCAAGGAATTGTGTGTGTGTGTGTGTGTGTGTGTGTGTGTGTTTCTGGTCCATCTTGGCCTATAAGGCTGGCACTGCCCACTTGTCTGATCTGCTGTTACCATGACAATGCCAACCATGCCAGGCCAACACCATATGGTTGCTATGGTAACGTTCCATTTTTTTTGGCTGATGCTGTTGAGCCAGGTGTATCTGCCAGCTGGTAATGACAGGTGGATGGTGGGAGTGAGTGAGTGAGTGAGTGAGTGAGTGAGTGAGTGAGTGAGTGAGTGAGTGAGTGAGTGAGTGAGTGAGTGAGTGAGTGAGTGAGTGAGTGAGTGAGTGAGTGAGTGTGTGTGTGTGTGTGTGTGTGTGTGTGTTAAGTCTGTTTTAGAGCAGATAAACAAAAAGCATGGATCCTCCAGGAGACCAAATAAACCGGAAAAGAACATAAAAGAGAGCTCTGTTTTTACCCACTCCCAAAAATGAAGCCTCCCTCATTTGTGAAACTCTCCATGGGTTCACAGCCCTTTAACTGTCACTGTGAGCCCATCAATTGATTCTGAACCATATAGAAACATCTTGAAAGAGCTTTTTGTAAGTTTTGCTATTGCTACATAGCCAACATTAGCATTAATGGGTGTTTACCAGTATTGACAAGAGCTTCAGCCTGAGCTGCGTTACTTCTTCAGAGCAGACAGTATTGGAATGTGATGAGTCTGCCCAGACTGAGGCTAGCTGGTTAGCATGCTAACTTCAGTTAAATAAAAGTGATACAAATAGATGCAGAACAAGAGTAAACATTGGCGTTGTGTTGAGACAGCTCTTGGTGAGTAAAGGAATGAAGTCTGATGCTGAAGTCGCAACGTTTCTTCTAGACTGGTGAGTAAACAGCTGTTAATGCTAACGCTGGCTATGTAGCAATAGCAAAACTTACAAATAGCTCCTTTGAGGGCCTTGACAAACTAAGTCAACAGTTGGCCATTATGCGCTATTGGGCCATTTGTAGATGACCATTAGTATTTCCTTTGTTAAAATTGTGTTGCAAAGCCATTTAAAAAAAAATAGTTCATCCATGTATACTAGCTCGTGGTCTCACTGCCTCAGTCAGAGTATTCTATGTGATATGATACCCCCTCCAACTGTCGATCAATGGAATAGCATGAAAAGAGTGGCAGGAACTTGTATGTGCTCGCACGTTAAATTCATCAATTTTTAGGTGTGACCCCACAACACATCAAAACCTTTTAAGAAAGTGCGCAAGGAAAAAAGTCCTCATGGTCTGTAATGATTTAATGTCATTTAATTATTCAATACCATGTTCGATCTGTTGCATAAGTGTTATAGTGTAGTATTGATACTGAACATCACCAACACTTTTTCAGTGGTTGATGTCATGCCCCCAGGATTATGTGGTGTATAAAGAATGGGTAAGTCCCAAATTTGGGGTCGTAAGGTTTATAATTGACATTCACAGCAGGCGAGGAAGGACAGGGAACATGAAATATTACATCAAGCTTAGGAACCTGTGTAAGAGTTTGCTCTTGCCAGAGGAGAGGTGTGTGTGTGTGTGTGTGTCTGTATGTGTGTGTGCCCCTGTAAATGTGTGTGCTTACATGTACACTATAAGCATCTGTGTTGTTGGTGTGTGCGTCTTTGCCCATGGAGAAGAGGTAAATTCATATCAGAGTGTTTTTGCTACAGGCATGGTAATTATGGCAGTTTTTAATAACTATGCTTTATAATCATTTAGCACTGATGATGCACGCGCGCACACACATACACACATACACACCTACACATCTCTTGAGGCACTAATGAATTTAGATGTGATAGGCAGTGAAGCTGAACTTAAGGGAGTGGGGCAGAGAGAGAGAGAGAGAGGGAGAGAGAGAGAGAGAGATAGATGGATAAAGAGCGAGGAAGGCCAAGAGGAACAGAGACGGGTAAACTTTGTCTTCAGTGTAACAAAAAAAAACAAAACAAAAAAAAACATTTATGCATGAAAATGTTGCAACGCATCAATCATTTTTCATCTGTGTGTTTGCAGAAAAACCAATCCACCACTGAGTGTGAGCTGACTCTGACACCATGGGAATGTTAAGAAAAAAATCCAAATATTGACAAATAACTATGGTGAGGTAAGTGTGAGGGTACAACGTTATTGCTGAGAATAGTGGTACTTGCTTGTAAGTGACAGATTGAAGCCAAAATAGATCAAATTTCCTGCAAATTATAACCCGTCATAAATGGTTATGCTGTCTAACTACGGATCCAGTGGTTCAAATTCCCTGTTTATAAGATTCATTGCGTGAAGACTTGCAGAAAACAGAGTTCTTGCACAGATGTGGTTCAAAAATGAAAACGATTACTATCTATGCTGTTACTGCACAGGTTTACAAGTCAGATGTCACCACAGTAACGGTGGCCTGTTTACTTCCTCCCTCTTCCCTGAGTCTACCACTGTTGGTTTCGGTGTCTCTGTTTCTTCATTGTGTTCTGTTCAATTCGAGAAAAGCTTTTTAAATAAATAAACCATCCTCCCCTCTCCTCCCCTCGCCTCGCCTCTCCTCTCCTCTCCTCTCCTCTCCTCTCCTCTCATAGATTTAGACAGGTACTGAGTGTGGCAGAGCTGAGTGAATTGGTTGCTGAGATGGGTCATTAGCTTTTCGCCCTCGCCATCGATCTGAGGCAGAAGAGATTGGGGGGAGAACGAGAAGGAGAGCGACAGACGGAGAGAGAGACTTAGTTATGAATTTTTTTGTATTTAACTTCCAACATCAGTCCAGATAACATGATTCACATGTTATGCTTACTTCTCATATGCATATAGCCTCTGAAAAAGGGTGTGAACATGGGACAAGAGAGCGAGTCATGGGGACAGGTAATTTTATCCAAGTCTAACACACACATGTTTATCCTGATAATTCAAAAGCAGAAAAAGGATATAAGGATAAAGTCAGCAACTGAGCTTCAATAGTGAATGGCCAGAAGGCAAGGGGTCTTAGTAGTTCCTGGCTGATAATGTAATATTTATCAAAATTACTTATATTCTATAAGATGACTCTGAACTTTCATGTGGCATTCACTCTGCGGTGCCTTAATCATACACAGAATGTTTTTTACGCACGCAGTTGTGTTAGCAGCATGGCACATGTTTTAATTTTCACTAATATATAAGTAACTGGAGGTCAATTGCAATGTCTTTTCTATGTACTGATCAGCATTGTCATATGAATGGTTTTTCATTTACAGGGCGCTTTGGGCTAATTTTCTGATAGGGCAAAACTAACATACTAATGGCAGTTTGCAAGGCACAATGGCACTCACCATCTACATCTTCAATTCTCGCTCGTCCACCACACTCACGAATAATGATACATAGATTCTTACAATTGTACTTATAGAATGAGTTATATGCTTAGCTCTCGACAGTCATTTCGCACGGTATCTATAGGATCTCATCGGGAACGTTCGTCACCTCCATACAGAGTGTTGAGACCATAGTTATTATTTAGGTGAAATAGAGGTGAGGTGCTCTAGTCAGCACCATACTAGCAGAGGAGAACCTTCACGGCTCAGGCCAATTTGGCCTTAGGTCCATCGACCATGGAAATTTGTATAGATTGCTGCGCACCGATAGCCGAGGTTTTCATTTCAGATTCCCCTTCGAAAGTCACTGGTCGCGGATACATTTACTTAGTATATACACATCTATGTATTATTCTCAAGAAAGACAGGCATTTCAATCCTAGTTGATTCTCTCACAGATTTAGGGTGGTGATATATGTGTATGTTATCTCTATTTTTTCTTGTATCACACATTGCTCCAGTAATTACAAGTGACAAAAAGATAACAGAACAGCTTTGGGATAATCACAGCCTTAATTGTTAGCAGAAAATGTTTTCCACAAGCGGGCGTTTACTAAAGACAGAACTTTGTTCCCACAAAGCCAGCATAAAGGTTCTGGTCAATATTAGATTTGTGCTCACTGTTATTTTTACCGTAAACTCAACCTCTGCAGGCGTTTTTTTTTCCCCCAAAAACTGCATTGCATCAATTTATTAAATATGACTTAACAGCACGTCCTGAAGCATTAAAATCGCAGTCAGACACATACGTACAAAACACACAAGATGGTATGGCCTTGCGTGCTTGGTTTGCTGCAATGCCAAAAGAGTTGCATGGAAGAGTAAAGTAAAAGGAATTCTTTCGCCTGAAATCAACACAAACAAGCATGACATCTTTAGAACAACTGGTAGATATATCTAGACAACTGAAGTGCAGGCAGATAAACCTCTCCACATTAATACAGAGGCCTTGTAATTTATTTTTAAATAGCCAGTTTTCTTGTCCACATTTTATATTCTGTGCCTCCGCCAACGTACTGTTATGTGTATGCCTACAGACGCAAGTGTGACAAAAGGACGGCATGGCCAAAGAAGTTAAATTTGTAACCAGAACATATAGTCCTTGTGACGTTATTGTTGAGTATGTGAACCAGAACTTGCTCTCTTGAGGATACTGGAGCGCGCGAGAGCGAAAATGCTCTAATTTTCTATAATACAGCTTTAATGACTTAAGCCGCGTTCACACCGTACTATCCTATCTATGGCGAGCCACTCACTCAGCCATTGAAAAGGGAAGAATGTTTAGCCGCACACTTCGACTGTAGCCAATTTTCCTCACATTGTCACTTCTGCCACAGATTCCCGCCAAGCAGACACAGTTGTTGTATTTTTGTCCAGGCGACCGGGCTTTGCTAAAGCTGTGACCCTGCTTTCAAGTGATAATCTGCAAAATCAAGTGTGCTGTTTTTATTGCATTTTTGCTGTCACATGAGGAGGATTTTTTTCAGAGTTCAAGACCAAACACTGGCGTTTAGAGAAATAACAAGGAAATGAAAAGCTTCTCATTGAAGTGGCTACGAGTCAGCAAACCAATTGAGAGCTAAACCACATGCTATTATCACAAACCTGTTACTTTCAAAATGATGTATGATGTTTCTTCCTAAATGGAGTGCAGGAGTGGTGTATAGGCTCAACGATAAACATTTATCAGGAATTGTGTGTGGTGTGTGTGTGTGTGTGTGTGTGCTTTCTGGTCCATCTTGGCCTATAAGGCTGGCACTTGCCCATTGTCCCTGATCTGCTGTTACCATGACAATCGCCAACCAGCCAGGCCAACACATATTGGTTGCTAATGGTAAGTTCCATTTTTTTGGCTGATGCTGTTTGCGAGCCAGGTGTATCTGCCAGCTGTAAATGACAGGTGAGATGGTGGGGGAGTGAGGTGAGTTGATGTGAGTGAGTGTGTGTGTAGTGTTAGTGAGTGAGTGTGTGTGGTGTGTGTGTGTGTGTGTGTGTGGTGTGTGTGTGTGTGTGTGTGTGTGTGTGTGTGTGTGTTTAAGTCTGTTTTAGAGCAGGATAAACAAAAAGCATGGATCCTCCAGGAGACCAAATAAACGGAAAAGAACATAAAAGAGAGCTCTGTTTTTACCACTCCCCACAAAAAGTTAAGCTCCCTCATTCTGTTGAAACTCTCCATGGGTTCACAGCCCTTTAACTGTCACTGTGAGCCAACAAATTGATTCTGAACCATAAGAAACTCTTGAAAGAGCTTTTTTTGTAAGTTTTGCCTATTGCTACAATAGCCAACAGTAAGCATGTAATGGTGTTTACCCAGTATTGACAAGAGCCTCCCTGAGCTGCGTTACTTCTTCAGAGCAGAACGTATTGGAATGTGATGAGTCTGCCCAGACTGAGGCTAGCTGGTTAGCATGCTAACTTCAGTTAAATAAAAGTGATACCAGAATAGATGCAGAACAAGAGTAAGAACATTGGCGTTGTGTTGAGACAGCTCTTGGTGAGTAAGGAATGAAGTCTGATGCTGAAGTCGCAACGTTTCTTCTAGACTGGTGATAAACAGCTGTTAATGCTAACGCTGGCTATGTAGCAATAGCAAAACTTACAAATAGCTCCTTTGAGGGCTTTGACAAACTAAGTCACACAGTTGGCCATTATGCGCTATTGGGCCATTGGTAGATGACCATTAGTATTTCCTTTCTTAAAATTGTGTTGCAAAGCCATTTAAAAAAAAATTGTTCATCCATGTATACTAGCTCGTGGTCTCACTGCCTCAGTCAGAGTATTTCTATGTGATATGATACCCCCTCAACTGTCGATCATGGAATATACATGAAAAGAGTGGCAGGAACTTGTATGTTGCTCGCACGTTAAATTCATCAATTTTTTAGGTGTGACCCACAACACATCAAAACTTTTAAGAAAGTGCGCAAGGAAAAAAGTCCTCATGGTCTGTAATGATTAATGTCATTTAATTATTCAATACCATGTTCGATCTGTTGCATAAGTGTATAGTTGTAGTATTGATACTGATACATCACCAACACTTTTTTCAGTGTTGATGTCATGCCCCAGGATTATGTGGTGTATAAAGAATGGGTAAGTCCCAAATTTGGGGTCGTAAGGTTTATAATTGACATTCACAGCAGGCGGAGGAAGGACAGGGAACATGAAATTATTACATCAAGCTTAGGAACCTGTGGTAAGAGTTTGCTCTTGCCAGAGGAGAGGTGTGTGTGTGTGTGTGTGTCTGTATGTGTGTGTGCCCTGTAAATGTGTTGTGCTTACATGTACACTATAAGCATCTGGTGTTGTTGGTGTGTGCGTCTTTGCCCATGGAGAAGAGGGTAAATTCATATCAGAGTGTTTTTGCTACAGGCATGGTAATTATGGCAGTTTTTAAATAACTATGCTTTATAATCATTTAGCACTGATGATGCACGCGGCGCACACACATACACACATACACACCTACACATCTCTTGAGGCACTAATGAATTTAGATGTGATAGGCAGTGAAGCTGAACTTAAGGGAGTGGGGCAGAGAGAGAGAGAGAGAGGGAGAAGAGAGAGAGAGAGATAGATGGATAAAGAGCGAGGAAGGCAAAGAGGAACAGAGACGGGTTAAACTTTGTCTTCAGTGTAACAAAAAAAACAAAACAAAAAAAACATTTATGCATTGAAAATGTTGCAACGCATCAATCATTTTTCATCTGTGTGTTTTGCAGAAAAACCAATCCACCACGAGTGTGAGCTGACTCTGACACCATGGAAATGTTAAGAAAAAAATCCAATATTGAAAATAACTATGGTGAGTAAGTGTGAGGGTACAACGTTATTGCTGAGAATAGTGGTACTTGCTTGTAAGTGACAGATTGAAGCCAAAATAGATCAAATTTCCTGCAAATTATAACCCGTCATAAATGGTTATGCTGTCTAACTACGGACCAGTGGTTCAAATTCCCTGTTTATAAGATTCATTGCGTTGAAGACTTGCAGAAAACAGAGTTCTTGCACAGTATTGGTTAAAAAATGAAAACGATTACTATCTATGCTGTTACGTGCACAGGTTTACAAGTCAGATGTCACCACAGTAACGGTGGCCTGTTTACTTCCTCCCTCTTCCCTGAGTCTACCACTGTTGGTTCGGTGTCTCTGTTTCTTCATTGTGTTCTGTTCAATTCGAGAAAAGCTTTTTAAATAAATAAACCATCCCA